>NC_092787.1:25137097-25464448 GCF_047496795.1 Chiloscyllium punctatum | reverse complement strand
AGGGAGAGGGATGGGGCAGAGCAGTGGCTGGAGAACAGAGTTCAGAGTGATCAATGAAATAATCTTCACAGTACGCAGTTGGAATTACTGTTGTTGAGAATTAACACTCTGGAGTAATTTGCAAAGTGACATGTGAGAGAGAAGGCAGGGAAGAGAGCACGGGGGGGGGGGGTGGTGGGAGGAAGAATTTTAATCAAAAGCCCTTCCCCAATGAGGGCTTTTAAAACTTTATTTAGTGGACATGGGCATCATTGGCTGAGCCCAGCATTTATTGCCCGTCCCTAGTTGCCCCTTGAGAAGGTTGGGGGGGGAGTGAGCTGCCTTCTTGAATCACTGCAGTCCACCTGCTGTGGGTTGGCTCACAATGCCCTTAGGGAGGGAATTCCAGGATTCTGACCCAGCGACACTGAGGGATGGCAGTATATTTCCAAGTCAGGATGGGGAGTGTCTCTGAGGGGAACTTGCAGGGGGTGGTGTTCCCATGTATCTGCTGCCCTTGTCCTTCTGGATGGAAGTGGGGCCTGGGTTTGGAAGGTGCTGCCTGAGGAGTCTCAGTGAATTGCTGCTGAACAAGGCAGGGGGATCTGGGAACAAACCTTTTGTGAACACCACCCCCTGGAGTCCCACATAAACCACGCTGTAAGTTTCCGGAACTTTCTGGAGCTCCTTACCTGCTCAAGAGTTTCTGCAGGTCCAGGGTATACTGGTAACATTGGGCATAGTAGGTGGCCTGTGCCTCTACAAACTCATGCAGGCAGCGGAGGTGATTAGTCTGCAAGAAACAACTGCTTTTAAAACTTATCATCGGGAACTCGGAATTCTGCAGACAACAAACTTTCCAGCAAAGCACGCCTGGCTCACTGCTCTCTTTGCTCTTCACCTCATGGAATAAACATAGCAACGACTTACAGAGCACCTTTAACATCAAGTCATACAGCATGGAAACAGGCCCTGCAGCCCAAACTGGTCCATGCTGACCATGGTGCCCACACAGTTATCTCCAATTGCCCACATTTGGTCCATATCTCTCTAAACCCTGCCCCATCCATGTACCTACCCAAATGTTTTTAAATGTTGCGGTTGTCCCTGTCTCAGCCAACTTTCTCTGGCAGCCCATTCCATATACACACCACTCTCTGTGTGAAGAAGTTGCCCCCTCAGGTCCTTCTTAAATCTTTCCCCCTCTCACCTTAAACCCATCCCCTCGAGTTCTCAATTCCCCATCCCTGGGAAAAAAGACTATCTGCCTTCATCCTATCGACGCCCCTCAATAAGGACATGACACAACGTCAGAAGACAATTTACAGGAGCATCATATGGAACAAAATGAGGTCATGTGATCAGGTCAGATGACTGAAAAAAGCCTTGGTCTGAAACGATGTCTTGAAGCAGGAGGGAGATGCAGAGGGGCAGACCCCTTCAGGGGTAGGGGTAGGGGTAGGGGTAGGGGTGGGGGTGGGGGGGGGGGGGGGGGGTGCTGATATCCTGAACTCAAGGCCTCAGCAATAAAGGATACAGCCACCAACAGTGAAGAGATTCCAGTCAGGGCTGAGCAAGAGTCCAGGGACATCCCGAGAGCTGGGGAGGTGGTTAGCAACAGGAGTAGGCCATTCAGCCCCTCTAGCCTGTTCGGCACTTCAGTGGTTGATCTGTGGTGACTCCATGTTACTACCCGTGGCCCATATCCCTTATTATCTTTGCTTAACAAAAATATCTCAGAGTTAAAATTAACAACTGCCCTCTGTGGAAGAGAGTTCCAAACCTCTCTCACCGTGTGTGTGTGTCTGTGTGTGTGTGTCTGTGTGTGTGTATCTATGTGTGTGTGTCTATGTGTCTGTGTGTGTGTGTGTGTCTGTGTCGAAATGCTTCCTAATATTTTGCCTGAACGCTCTGGCCCTAATTCTCAGACTATGCCCCGATTCGAGAATCTCCAACCAGTGGGAATAGTTAATCTTTATCTACCCTGTTGTTTCCTGAAGATTTTGAACTGATCACCCGTTATCTTCTAAATCCCAGGTTACTGAGATAGGAAGTCTGACTGAGTCCTCGCTCACCCCCAAAGCCTCATGACTTTTCCCACATAGACGCTGTCCTTTAACCTCCTCACTGTCTAAGGCCCCACACTCTCCCTCCAGGGGGAGCATGCAATCCAGTCTAAGAGTATATTTGATGCTCGATAACTGGGGGAGGGGAGAGCAAACACAGTCTGGATGAGTCCTTTGCTGATCACCTCCACTCAGAGCCGAGTTCCCAGCGGCCTTGTTGTTAACCTGTCTGTCTGTCCCTAGCCTGGAGCAGCATTCCACTGAAGCTCTGTTAAAGCTACAAAAACTGCACCTTTTCAATTTGGGCACCAGTTACACTTTTCACCATCAAACATTTCAGGCTGTAAACTCGGTCTCGTTTTAATTCCTCCCCTTTCCGTTGCCAGTTTCCTTTCTGATTCTGCACACCTGGGGGTGGGGGGGTGCAGCCTATGGTATCATCGCTGGGCCGTGAATCCAGCTAGCGCTCTGGGATTGAAACCTTCCACGGCAGATGGTGGAATCGGAATTCAATACAAATCTGGAATTAAGAGTCTAACAATGACCATGAATCCTTTGGGGATTGTTGGAAAACCCCATCTGGGTCATGAATGTTCTTCAGGGAAGGAAACTGCCATCCTTACCTGGACTGGCCTACACAGGACTCCAGACCCACAGCAATGGGGTTCACTCCTAACTACCCTGTGGGATGGGGAATAAACGTGGGCCTAGCCAGTGACACCCTCAATCTATGAATGAAAAAAAAATGTAGGCATCTCTGTCGTTTGCCCATTCCTTTCCTGCTCCATCACTATTTCTTTGCATCCTCAAGAGAACAAGCACTTGTCGTTCAGTCTCTCCCATCTGTCTTTTTGTCTTCCTTGACCTCAGCCCTTGCTCAAAACTGCTTCCATCTCTAACCTTCCTTGTTCTGACAGAGATCACAGACCTGAAATCTCTCTCTCCCTCTCTCCCTCCCTTCTTCCTCTCCCTCTCTCCCTCCCTTCTTCCCTTGTATTTCCAGCTGTTATTTTAGGTTAAGGGCAGATTTTGATAGAAACGTTCCAAATTATGCAAGTTATTTCATTCAGGGTGGGCAAGGGAAATGACAGATCGGGAGTATTGCTTTTACCCCGATAGGGAGTACTGACAGGAGGGTTGGTAACCAGACAGCCACAGATTTAAAACAAAAACAGAGATTGCTGGAGAAACTCAGCAATCTCTGTTCTTGTTTCATATTTCCAGAATCCACAGCTCTTTTTTTTGTTTTATATTAGACACAGATTTAAGGTAATTCACCAAAGACCCAGGCAGGAGAACAGGGGAAATCTTTTCTCTGCGTTGAATTTTGATGAGTTGGGAATTCACTGCCCGAGAATAAAGTGAAAGAATTTGAAAGAATTTCCACTGTGATTTTCAAAAGAGAATTGAAGAAATACTTGAAGGAGGGGAAAATCTGCAGGACAGTGGAGGGAGTGGGGGAGGGGAGTAGGGAAGTGGGTCTCTTTCAAAGCAAGATGGGCCAAATGGTCACCCTCTGTTCTGCTTCATTTAAATAAACTCCAGATCATCTCGAACTGAAAGCAACTGCATCAAGTTGTGACTGGAACTAGCCAAAGACACGAAAGCAAAATACTGCACATACCGGGGAACCGGAATAAAGGCAGAAAGTTCTGGAGAAACTCAGCAGGTCTGTGAGTATCTGCAGAGAGAGAGAGAGAGAAACACAGAGACGAGGTTATGATTCCTGCATGCCTCTTCTTTGGTACAGGAAGAGGGAGGTGGGAAAGTGATGGCTCTTATTGTGGAGCAGACAGCACACCAGAACAGGAGGTCAGGGGAGAGGCTGTGGGAGGAAACACCACCATGGAACAGACGGGCTGAATGGTCTGACATTGTGCTGTAAACACAATGCATGTGTCAGAGATGACAGTTTTCTGGAAACTACATTTTTTCTCTTTGGTGGAACGTGGGGGCTCGTTCGCTGGTGGGGATAACTGTTCTCAAAGTGAACGGCTTTGTCAGAGGGCAGGTAAAAAAAATCAGACACGTGGCTGAGTGAGAATACTGAACGGCCTGGACAGAGAGGGTGTTGGGAAGGTGTTTCCATTGGTAGGAGGGACAAGGACCTGAGGACACAGTGTTAGAGTAAAGGGAAGACCTTGTAGAATGGAGATAAGGAGAAACATCGTCAGCCAGAGTGGGGGGAATCGGTGGGATTCACTGCCACAGAAGGTTGGGGAGGTCAGATCACTCAGCATATTCAAGACAGAGATAGGTAAGTTCTTGATTGCCAAGAGGATCGAAGACTACAGGGAGAAAGTAGGAAAATGGGGTTGAAAAACCTACCAGCTATGATTGAATGGTGAGATAGACTTAACGGGCCGAATGGCCTAATTTATGCCCCTATGTCTTATGGTCCTATGGTGACTAGAGTCACATATAGGCCAGAGGAGGTAAGGTTGGCAGATTTCCTTCCCTAAAGGAGACTAGTGAACCAGATGGGTTTTTACTACAATCACCGGTCACTGACACTAACATTATAATTCAGATCTCACAAGGCACACTGATGGGATTCCAACCCAAGTCCTCAGAGAAATCCCCTCGGCCTCTTTTAGTACTGTGTACAATTCTGGTCTTCCGCCTATCAGAAGGATGTAACTAAAGTTAGATTACTAAACTAAGATTTAAGGGTATTGCCAGGGTTGGAGGGTTTGAGCTACAGGGAGAGGCTGGGGCTGTTTTCCCTGGAGGGTGGGAGGCCGAGGGGTGACCTTATCGAGGTCTATAAAATCATGTGGGGCATGGATAAGGTCTTTTTCCCAGGGTAGGGGAGTCCAAAACTAGAGGGGCATAGAATTAAGGTGAGAGGGGAAAGATTTGAAAGGGACCTGACGGGCAACCTTTCCACACAGAGGGTGGTGCGTGTTTGGAATGAGCTGCCAGAGGAAGTGCTAGAGGCTGGTACAATTACAGCATTTAAAAGGCATCTGGATGGGTATATGAATAGGAAGGGTTTAGAGGGATATGTTTCCTGATGAAGGGCTTTTGCCCAAAATATCGATTCTCCTGCTCCTCGGATGCTGCCTGACCTGCTGTGCTTTTCCAGCACCACACTCTGATCCTGACCCTAATCTCCAGCATCTGCAGTTTTCACTTTCACTTCGAGGGATATGGGCCAAGTGCTGGCAAATGGGACTAGTTCAGTTTAGGAAACCTGGTCAGCATGGATGGGTTGGGCTGAAGGGCCTGTCTCCGTGCTATAGGAGTCTATTAGACCACATCACCACTCTCTCAATGGCGGCCAAGCCAGAAGCTGACTGTAGGAGCTGCACCTTATAAAACAGAAAGACGAGAGAAACGTCAGGACACTTACGTGAGTGCTGCTGATGCCCTCCAGCAGTAATCTAGTAACCTCCGCCTGATGGTCAAACCCTGCCTGAGTCAGGCGCAATTCCTGTTCCGCCTGTAAATGGAGAAGGTGGGAGTGGGGAGAGAGGGGAAGGAGGGGGAGGGGAAGGGGAGAGTGGGGAAGGGGAGAGTGGGGAGAGGGGGGGGAAGGCGGGAGAGGGGGGGGGAAGGCGGGAGAGGGGGGGGGAAGGCGGGAGAGGGGGGGGAAGGCGGGAGAGGGGGGGGAAGGCGGGAGAGGGGGGGGAAGGCGGGAGAGGGGGGGGAAGGCGGGAGAGGGGGGGGAAGGCGGGAGAGGGGGGGGAAGGCGGGAGAGGGGGGGGAAGGCGGGAGAGGGGGGGGAAGGCGGGAGAGGGGGGGGAAGGCGGGAGAGGGGGGGGAAGGCGGGAGAGGGGGGGGAAGGCGGGAGAGGGGGGGGAAGGCGGGAGAGGGGGGGGAAGGCGGGAGGGGGGGGGAGGCGGGAGAGGGGGGGGGAGGCGGGAGAGGGGGGGGGGGGAAGGCGGGAGAGGGGGGGGGGAGGCGGGAGAGGGGGGGGGAGGCGGGAGAGGGGGGGGAGGCGGGAGAGGGGGGGGAGGCGGGAGAGGGGGGGGGAGGCGGGAGAGGGGGGGGAGGCGGGAGAGGGGGGGGAGGCGGGAGAGGGGGGGGAGGCGGGAGAGGGGGGGGAGGCGGGAGAGGGGGGGGAAGGCGGGAGAGGGGGGGGAAGGCGGGAGAGGGGGGGGAAGGCGGGAGAGGGGGGGGAAGGCGGGAGAGGGGGGGAAGGCGGGAGAGGGGGGGAAGGCGGGAGAGGGGGGGAAGGCGGGAGAGGGGGGGAAGGCGGGAGAGGGGGGGGAAGGCGGGAGAGGGGGGGAAGGCGGGGGAGAGGGGAAGGCGGGGGAGAGGGGAAGGGGAGAGAGGGGAAGGCGGGGGAGAGGGGAAGGGGGGGAGAGGGGAAGGGGGGGAGAGGGGAAGGGGGGGAGAGGGGAAGGGGGGAGAGGGGAAGGGGGGGAGAGGGGAAGGGGGGGAGAGGGGAAGGAAAGAGAGGGGAAGGAAAGAGAGGGGAAGGGGGGAGAGTGGAAGGAAAGAGAGGGGAAGGGGGGAGTGGGGAAGGGGAGAGTGGGGAAGGGGAGAGTGGGGAAGGGGAGAGAGGGGAAGGGGAGAGAGGGGAAGGGGAGAGAGGGGAAGGGGAGAGAGGGGAAGGGGAGAGAGGGGAAGGGGAGAGAGGGGAAGGGGAGAGAGGTCGGGTTACGGAAGCAGGATGGGATTGTGGGGAGAAATGTGAAATTGGAGTAAAATCGTACGTTAAAATGATCATCTGCAAACAGCTCACACAGAGACAAACCTGAGTGAGACCCTCCGTCCCACAGTGAGCCCAATATCTGGGTCAGATCCTGGCCTTTGCCTCAGTAATCGTGTGAGCGTGCCTGGTTGAATGGGCCAGCAGCCACCCTAACCATCAGGACTTGAAGATATTCACAAGAGGTTCGAGTTCTGGTCAGGTAGCTGGTTCAGGCTACTGACCCAATCCAGTCCCTGAGTCACACCAGGGCTGGCTCAGGGCCTGGGACAGTGAGTATGTGTAAAATACACAGCTAGAGTGCACACTGGCATCACCATCAAACCAGGCCAAGAATGAAACCCTGGCTAATGGAAAGCCCACGCTGAAATGGTGCAACGTGGAGGCAGGGCTGGCCATTCACTGCTGCTAGCCCCCACGCTGCACCCCTGATCCCTCAACTATCTAAGGTCCTCATGTGGTTCCGAAGTGTCCTACTGTAATCATGAACAGATTAAATCATGTCATTCTGCACCACTTCGTTTTGTTATCTGAAATATACAAATCAAACAGGTGATTTTTACCACATTGTAAAAACATTACACACACGCACTCTCTCAATACAATGATCCAAATGGTTACTCGGTAACTATCGTGGATGGGTGGCTTCGGATGACTGCTATCTGAACTCAATCACACTCCTTCTTGTTGCAGCCAAAACACAGGGCAAAAAAAACCCATCAGAATAATACAGCAGAGTGAACCTCCTTCATACTGGAGGGTGATGGAGGGAGAGGGAACTGGATCCAGTCAATCCAGACAGAGACAGGAACGGCGATCTCACTCAGCGTCCCACCTAGAGGCCAGAGTTCAATCTCTGGGATTGACTTTGTGTACACAGTTAGGAATTGGTTTGCTTTCCCTGCAGTTGGCTCTGGGAAGATTCCTGCACGTAAAATCCTGAGGAGTTTTCACAGAGCAAGTGCTGAGAGATACCCCATCTGTTGTGTGAGGGATGAAGGGCTTCACTTTAATACTCAGGGGCACCCATTTGAGACTGCTTTCTGAAATGGCTCTGGTGTGTGACTCAGTTCAAGCCACATCCCATGAAGGGATATTCTGCAGAGTGTTTGGACCGTGCCAGGGACTGCCTGTGTACTCTAGGCTGTGGTTTTGCTGAACACATCCAATGAGTTGGGAAGGTTACACGGATCTTTCTGAGGGAACTGTCGGGAGATGAGGCGTCCCAAAGCACTTCTTTGGAAACTCACAAATTAATGGACGATCCGTGAAGGAGCCATGCAGGAAAGAACAGAGCAGGCGATGTTGGAAGACGGTTTTGGCCAGGACGCAGAGTCCCAGAAAAACCAACAGGGACTCGAGGAGGCCATTCAGCGCACCAGGCCTGCTGGTCTTCTATCTCAATATCGCCCCAAATCTCTCATTCTCTTATTACCTCATGTCTGGAATACGTTGGCCTTCAATGGAATAAGGAATTCTGTGATGATATGTGCCTTTTAGAGAGATTTGTTCTGTCCTGTTTCTCTTGAAGAGAGTCATTATAGCCCTGGTACCGAGGTGTCTGCTCCACGGAAAGCTGAGAAAATAGCTTTGGGGTTTTTAATAAAAGAAGTGTGAGTGGGTGGGGTCAGGCTCACACAGCCCCAGGGGTCTGAGGTTTTGCTTTCTGTTGTTGAAGTTGGGGTATTGGGGTTGAAGCTGCTACACACAGCTCTCTCTCTGCTGCTGCTGCTCGACTCACTCTGTCGGTGTTCCTTCCCCTGGACTGGGGGAGATCACAAGTGAGGGAAATCAGGTTGGCCTTTGGCAAGGGTGTGTTTATGGGATGCTGCTCTATTGGAACAGTTGGTTATAGCAGTTAAATAAGATACTAGTTTGTTAAGTATTTCAATAAAGTTATGCCAATTCTTCTTGTTTGGTTTGTATTTTAACCACAGTGTCAGAATAAAGTGTGTTTTGCTTAAAGCCTAATGGTGTAGCCAATCGAATCACACCCCCTTAACACTTGCCTTCAAATAAAATAAAAGTTAGGGGTTAGGATTTCTCCTGGTATATTTTGATGGGGTTTAGTCTGGTCTGTGACAATTGCAAAGGTTCACAACCCTTTGGCTAAAGGAAGGGCTCCTCATTTCGAACCCTAAATCAATGACATCTTTTCCTGAGACTACAACCTAGATTCTCCGTTCAGGGAAACGGGTCTTTCAGCACCAATTCTATCAAGCCAATTGAGAATAGCATTCGTTTTAATTGGACTGCCAGTCAGTCTGCTAAATTCTGCAGGGTTTAGGCTTGACTTGGTCTCTCTTTGACTGTTAATGTGCGTAGAGTCAGGAGTATTGGACAGGATTGCTTTGTCAAGTCTCACTCTCACTCCTGTTCCGGAGTTAGGAGCAGTTTAGGATCTGTTCCCTAATCCCATTGCTCTGTAGTAGCACCTGTATCAATCATCAGCTGCTAATGTTCCTGCCATTAGTAGCACTAAATGAATAAAGTACTGCCTTTTGGTCAAACACACACAAATATAACCACAGCGATAAAAATAAAGTGCTGCAGATGCCGGAAATCTGAGACAAAAATAGAAATTGCTGGAGAAACTCAGCAGATCTGGCAGCATCTGTAGAGACAGGAAGAGCGTTAACCTTTCAAATCCAGTGACCCGATTCAGGTTATAATGCTGAAGAGTCACATTGGCCTGGAAACACTAACTCTTTGTCAAAATTACTGCCAGACCTACTGAGTTTCCCCAGCTCATTTTGTTCTAACGAGAAACAAGCAACTTGTTCATTAATATAAAAATGGTCAAATAAATGTTTGACAATTCAGCACTACAGAGCTGCTGAAAAAGATACATTTTGTCAAAGATTTTTGTCTTGCATTCATCAGGGTAAGTCAGAAGAAAGATCAGTGTAAAGGGGGAATAACATTTTCAAATGTATAGGAAATATAGCAACCAATCAGCATTCTCTTTTGTCCCCTTAGCATTGGTGTTCTTGCAAACAGTCCTGATGAGTGCAGGAGCACAAGCTTTGGAAATGTCTTTACGCTCAAAAACATTCCATTTAACACACACAACTAGAGGCTTAAGCGCACCCTGCATTGAGAGAGATGCTGCATTAGGCATTCAGAATTCACAGGCTGAGAAGTATACAATCAGTTAGTATTTAAATGACCAATAATTCATTTCCAAATCTCCACCAGGTCCAGCTCACAGACCTGCATTACCCCACAATTAAATTCAGCAGAAAATCAAGTTTTAGGGATTGGTTCTGAAGCAAGATGCAATTCATCACTCATTGCAAGATAAACCCAATGGACAATCTAATGAGATCATAGGATCCCTGAAGTGAGGGAAGCAGGTCATTCGGCCCATCGAGTCTGCACCAACCCTCCAAAGAGCATCCCACTCAGACCCACCTCCCTACCCTATCCCTGTGACCCTGTATTGCCCATGGCTAACCCACCTAACCTGCACATCCCTGGAAACCTTGGGCAACTTAGCATGGCCAATCCATCCTAACCTACCTAATCATCAGCTTCAGAGGGTCAGTGTGGACTTGTTAGGCCGAAGGGCCTGTTTCCACAGCGTAGGGAATCTAACCTAACCTTTGGACTGTGGGAGGAGACTGGAGCATCCGGAGGAAACCCACGCAGACACAGGGAGAATGTGCAAACTCCACACAGACAGTCGCCCGAGGCTGGAATCAAACCCGGGTCCCTGGCGCTGTGAGGCAGCAGTGTTAACCACCGAGCCATCGTGCCACCCCCATAACAAGCCAGCATTCTGAATATAGATATAACAGGCCAACAGCGCTGTTTAAATTTAGATGTTCCTTATGGACTCAGGCAAAATCAAACAGAAACCGAAACCAGCAACCCCCTAGTGTTAATGCAGATGTAGCATAATAATAATTATGGGAAAAGAGTATTCTATTCCCAAGAACTTCAAGCTCTTGATTTTCTTAAACAATCCACTCTCACAATTAGGAAGCACATGGGAGCAACAGGCAGCACAGTGGAGTGTCTGTGTGGAGTTTGAACATTCTCCCAGTGTCTGCATGGGTTTCCCACAGTCCAAAGATATGCAGGTTAGGTGAATTGGCCTGGCTAAATTGTCCATCGTGTTAGGTGCATTAGTCAGAGGGAAATGGGTCTGGGTGGGTTACTCTTCAGAGGGTCGGTGTGGACTGGTTGGGCTGAAGGGAATCTAATCTAATCAGACTAAACCAAAAGAAAGCAGATGTCTAAGATTGAGGCTACCTCTTTAATCTTTTGTACATAGATATAGGATTGAATCAAAGTGCCACATGAGGTGAAGCTGCCTACAGACGGTCTCACGCCATCACAGCTTCTCCAGCACAGTCTCCTCAGCGGAAAGTGATGAGCAAGGTTACTTTTAGCTTTTGGGCAATTTCCCAAATCATCAATATCTGCCCAATCCCTTGAACCCACGCACATCTGTCATTTTCTAGAACAATCCATATTCCATTTGTGGTTATTTAATTAAACAGTTAAAAGATATTGTTGCAATTTTTTGAAAAAAAATTAAAAACAGTTCCCAAAGGAAAGCCAAGAACTGTCGATAAAGCTGCAATACATACTCTTCAAAAAAGACAGCATTTGTTTTAATCTTTGGAGGTAAAGCGCATAATTTATTTCATAACTCAATCACAACAAAGTGGTTTTTAAAAATGCAGATTTGAGTCTTTCCAATTTAGTTTTTTGAGACGGATAGATTTAATTTAAAAGGGAACTGGAGGGTTGTCAGTTCCTGATGCACGCTGAGAACAGGAATGTGAATTTCAGCATTATGATTCCACTTTACTCAATTCTGCAAAGGTCAACATTTATCAGGCAATAGTTAGAGACAGAACCCAATCATCATGAGCAGTTGTACAAGTGTGCATACATAACCCCTGTACTGCAGCTTTAGCCCCTCAGACTCCTCCACATTAAGCAATGGAAAAACTAGATTGTTGGGCACACGGTAAATACAGGGGGCAATATCAAACATCATGGCAACTGCGAGGGGCATCAGTATACCTTACCCGACCTGTCTCCACCTTGGTCAGGAGCTCACAGTCCACGTTTTAAATGGAGATTAACAGGTATTTCAGACCCAAAAGGAAAAACAAAATGGCAGAAGAGCCAACTGTGACCTGGGCGACACAATCAAGGCTGAGCTGAATTTTAATGCCGTGTGAAAATAACAGGCCGCCTGTTTGACAGGGGAGCAGGAGAATTTCTTTTCTCATGGCAAAGAATCTTCTAGAACTCTCTTCCTCAAAGGGCGGCGGAAGCGGAGCATTTCATTATTTTTCAGACAGGGGATTCATGATGAGCAAATGGGGTGAAAGGTCATGGGGGTCAGGAATGTGGAGCAATTGGATCAGCCATGTTCTTATTAATTGCCTGATTAGGCTGCTCGATAGTTGCTGCACTGTTCATTGATGAATTGAACACACTAAACTAACCCTCGGCCACTTTAATTGTCTGAGTATATAACTACATATACACGGGGATAGAGAGAGAGGCCTCTTGTGGTGTAGTGGTAGCATCCCTGTCTCTGAATCAGGAGGCCTGGGCTTATGTCCCATCTGCTCCAAGGGTGTGTCCTAACATCTCTGAATAGATTGAT
This sequence comes from Chiloscyllium punctatum, assembly GCF_047496795.1. NCBI lineage: Eukaryota > Metazoa > Chordata > Chondrichthyes > Orectolobiformes > Hemiscylliidae > Chiloscyllium > Chiloscyllium punctatum. The sequence continues at coordinate 25,452,108 of NC_092787.1, read as the reverse complement.
TACAAAAAATAGGTTAAAATAAAAAGCAGACCCAAGGACCTTCTTGCAGTACGGTCGTAATATCCCCACCCCTGGACTATATATATATATATGTAGGGACAGAGAGGGCTGTTGTAGTGCAACAGTAGTGTCTCTACCTTTAAATCAGGAGGCCTGGGTTTAAATCCCACCTGCTCCTGAGGTGTGTCATGACATTTCTGAACAGGTTGATTAGAGAGAAAAATATCTATATCGGGACCACCTGGTGTGGAAGGAGCTGTTAGACTGAGAAGGCCATAAACTCTCCACACAAAGAGAAGGAATTTGCTCTCTGCCTCCTGACTGGTTTGATCCAGGTCTGTGTACGGAAATGAATGCAAGATTACAATGAGTGAACTCAGTCTGCTCTCTCTCTCTCTCTCTCTCTACTCAGTACGAATTGCACCTTGGCCCTAGTCTCCCCTGGGTTGAAGTGTGTGTACAAACTATATCAGAATGGCTCCCTACTCTCTATCTTCAGCAGGAACTGCACCAGCCCTTCTCTAAGCGGAACTCTTTCCGCCAACTCGTGCCTGGATGTTGTCTCGAGTCTGCAGGACTGTGGGATACCTTGTTCACACTGTGATACCCCATGAGATTTTTACATTCAGAATGCAAAGAGACTACAATTGGGAACAGATTGGATCTGAAAAGCCCCGACAAGCTCAGAATTCAAGTTTTTGGAGTCACAGCCTGGTTTTCAGGTGATCAGGCTTCAGCACGGATTCTTCTTGAGATGATAAAACACCTCGTCAATAAGCTGCCCCAAATCACTGTGTGGTCAGCAGTCTAGTTTTCCCAGTAGCTTCAGACCCCGGTTTATGTGTTTCAGATACTTACCTTTGTCACCTCATCACTCCAGAGCTGCAGATCCACACAGCAACAAGAAAGGAGGTGAGTGGTTGATACTGGAATGAGCTTATCATTACTGATTTTTAACACGATGGATGGTCACGGCATGAAGTTAAATATGACACACACACACGCACACACACACACACACACACACACACACACACACAAACAATATGCATTAAAAGTACGTAGGCTCACGAGAGAAGAACAGAAAACATATTCACATTCGGGGAAACAGGGTCATCTTTACTAAGGGTTTGACATGGGCTTTCGGAGAACAATCTAAAATTTAGCCCCAGGTGAAATAAAAAGTAAATACAGAAGTTCCCCTCCCCTGATCCTGATAACGTAGCCACTGGATCATAGAATCCCTACGATGTGGAGACAGGCCATTCAGCCCATCGAGTCCACACTGACCCTCTGAAGAAAATCTCACCCAGACCCATCCTATCCCTGTAACCCTGCATTTCCCAATGGCCAATCCACCCTAACCTGAACATCCCTGGGTACTATGAGCTGATTACCATGGCCAATCCACCCTAACCTGAACATCCTTGGGTACTATGGTCAGATTACCATGGCCAATCCACCCTAACCTGCACATCCCTGGGTACTATGGTCAGATTACCATGGCCAATCCACCCTAACCTGCACATCCCTGGGCACTATGGGCAGATTATTGTGGCCAATCCACGCTAACCTGAACATCCTTGGGTACTATGGTCAGATTACCATGGCCAATCCACCATAACCTGAACATCCCTGGGTACTATGAGCTGATTACCATGGCCAATCCACCCTAACCTGAACATCCCCGGGCATTACGAGCTGATTACCATGGCCAATCCACCCTAACCTGAACATCCTTGGGTACTATGGTCAGATTACCATGGCCAATCCACCCTAACCTGAACATCCTTGGGTACTATGGTCAGATTACCATGGCCAATCCACCCTAACCTGAACATCCCCGGGCACTATGGGCAGATTATTGTGTCCAATCCACCCTAACCTGCACATCAGCGATTACGTCAAAAGGGACAACACTGCACAGTGTGTAAGATGATTAAAAACCAACAAACTAAAACAAATTTGCCTCACAGGGAAAGAAGACAGAGAATACAGGGGAAGACTAGCACTCCAGAGAAGGTTCACTCGGTTCATTCTGGGGCTGGAGGGACTGCCTCAGGGAGGGAAGGTTGTTTAAGTGGGTCCTGTACTCACTGGAGTTTAGAAGAATGAGAGGAGACCTGATTGAAAACAAAGCTGATTCTTTGGCAGGGTCAATGGGGAGAGTCTAGGTCATCACCTCAGAATAATCACCCACTGGGGACAGAGATGAGCAGGAATTTCTCCTCTCCGAGGGGAGTGAATCTGTGGAATTCTTTACTGCAGAGGACTGGCGGGGTTGGGTCATGCAGTGTATTTAAGGCTGAGGCAGAGAGACGTTTAAGGGAATAAGGTTGTGGGGAAAACGCAGGAACATAGAGTTGAGGATGATCAGATCAGCCATGATCTCATCGAAAGGTGGGACAGACTCAAAGGGCTGAATGGCCTGTCTCTGTCTTAATGTCAGGAATAGACATCAAGTTAACACTGAACCCAGGATGTGTGGATCACAAAGGATGTGTGGATTTTTAATTTGAAGGTCAATGTGATAAAATAGAGCTCTAACTAACAGCACATGTCTCAAGTTAGAATCACGCAGACAAATTCCATTGCTCCTGTTGAATGGAAGTCAGTACCTGTCTGTGGAAACAGCATGTCCCCTGGACTCCCCATCAATATTTAACATATTATATTTCCAGTAAAGACTGAAGCCCATTTGGTTTTTAAAGTCTAATGTCTCACTTGGGTATAATTTTAGTTGGTGTTAATTCTCCAGTCCCCTGACATTGTTCTACACAGCCTTCTGGTTTAGCAACTCAGTAAATTTAATGTTTTAATCTTCTTTAGTCAAGAGGAAGAATTTTTTTTTTCCCCTGTTAAAAGCACGCGCACATTCATCAGACGATTTCTGTTTTATTAGCTAGGTCTGATACGTCACTATGGTAACCATGTCTTAAAGAATCGCGAAGCAAAATGCTGAGAAATATTACAGATTTTCTAAAGGAGGGAGACGGTGGAACAAACTGGAACACTCTCTCAGAGAGCTGACACATGAACAATGGGCTGAATGGCCTCCTGTGCCATAAGATTGCCCAGTAATGGAGTCCACCTCCTCTCAGACACAATCCACCTGCTCCAGTCTGGAACAAAGCCTGATGGGAGTTGGCAGGGTCAAAGGTAGAGCCACTATTCCCCTCTCCACCCAGCCCCCAGCCCCTTACTGCAGACTCAGACTGGCAGGATTGACTGGGTAAGGGTGACCGTGAATTTCAAACTGGTTTGGATCCAGGCTAAAAATAAGGACTATGTTCGCAGGAGTAGGCCATTCAGCCCTTCGTGCTTGCTCCCCCAATCGTAGCTGATCTCATTTCAGCCTCAGCTCTGCCACTTTCAATACACCTTCAACCCGTTACTAATCAAAAATCTATCTCTCTCCTCGTTAAATGTACTTCATGTCTCAACATCTGCACAATCAGGGGGAAGTGAATTCCACAGATTCATTGCTGTAAATATTGGAATCAGATGGATGTCACTGACTATGAGATCCCTGATTGACCCAGGATAACAACCTAATTCAGGGAGTCTGGGCTGACAGATGTCACCAGGAGATCACTACAGCTGTCAGGCAGTAGTGTGGGGGTATAAATAAAACTAATTTAAAAAACAGGGGATTCAGAGTCTCCTGACGTCAGGGTTGGCTGGGCAAGGCCAGCGTACTGTGCACACATAAATATAGGGGGACTTGGTGATAGGATACTGGTCTCTGTGCAGTAATTTTAATGACGCTTTAGAAAGATGTAATCCCTTTGCATTGCTGCCAGCCTTTGTCTTAAAGTGATGACCTCTCTTTCTAGATTGCTCCTCAAGAGGAACCGTCCCCTCTGCGTTTACTTAGTCAATCCCCTTTAGCGCTTTATGGACTTCAGTTAGATCTCCTCTTATTCTTATTCCAACTGACCCTTTTTATAAAACTTGCTTTGTTTGAATACTTTTGTTTTTATTCGCTTGTAGGATGTTGCTGGCTGGGCCCAGCATTTATTGCCAGTCCCTAGTTGCCCTTGAGAAGGTGGGGGTGAGCTGCCTTCTTGAACCACTGTAATCTAACAGTAAGAGTTTGAGAGGTTGCAGAATTGTGAATAGATCAAAGGACGTGGAAATAGGTTCCTTATAGAATGAGAAGTGGAAAGTAGGACTCCTAAGCTGGCAATGATCTGAGTACCATGAGCCTGACCCCTGACCTGAGTACAGTGACCCCCTAAAGCCCTGGTTATTGGGCCCCAATATAGCCCCTTGTCTCAGGCCTTGCTTGTTATCTTAAACAAGGTGTGCTCTATTGCCTGATAGTCTCTGTAACAATTAGAGAGACCCAGTTACTCAGTCTTGTTCGACACCCCAAACGTTTAACCCACTGAGTCCATATGATCTCATCATAGTGGGTGGTGCTTAATACACTCCTCAGCATTAACCCTTTCATGCCCTCACACCTTTAAATAACCTCCATCCACAACAAGCGCTCTCCTATCCCAGGACTGGATTGAATATTCGGATGTTGACTGCACTTGGAGCAGCTTTGATTTTATTGCCACACCAACCAGCTCAAACCAGTTCAATGTCCAACATCCTCTGAATAAGCCCTGACTCTGTGGCATAGCTACTGGGCCATCCACAGAAATATAAAGCAACTGAAGCAGATGCAAAGCTAAACTCAGAGGCTGAACAGGTAAAGGGTAAACACACAGAAACCTCAAGTTTTGGAAATTAAGGCATCAGTGACATTTGTCAGATCAATGAGAGACGTATGTCCAACTGTATGACAGAAATACCTGCTGTAGACCAGTAACATTGGGGAAATCTCTCACAGAGAGGCCTCTATCCAGGCTAGGCCCAGATTTAATCCCCATCCCAAGGCCCCAGGCTTTTTGGCCTTACAGGAGCAATAAACGCACAGGGAGCCTCTGAACAGATTGGGAACACAATGTTAACAGTGAAAGCAAGGAGTTAAAATAATCCCAGTGATGGGATTTCACCCTCCAGTTAAATAGGGCTGGGATGTCCTGGGATGAATTGTACAATACGTTTTCTTTTCTTCAAGGTGTGATGAGGCTGTGATAGTTACCAGTTTAGTAAGACTTGAAGTTGAATTTGTCTTTGGAGAATTATGTAAAGAAACAAAATGGACTGGAGGATAATGTAGAAATGGCTTTAAGACCTTACACCATTACTTCCTCCTGAGAGTGCAGAACCAATAATTAAACCAATGGACCACACAGTCATGTGGAACATGTCTGTGAATGGCTGGGTTAGGAGGTATAACCTCCTAACTACAACCTGCATTTACATGGCTTCCTTTAACATGTAATAAAATATTCCAAGGTGCTTTACAGAATTATAGTCAGACAACATCGAGACACTCTCAATCATAGGAAAGCCATCCCTGTCTTTTCACATTTGTGTATGTAACGCAGTAATCCCAGTTTGTCTGAGAGAGAGAGACAGAGAAAGAGCGAGAGACAGACAGAGAGAGAGTGAGAGACAGAGAGCATGAGACAGAGAGAGCGAGGGAATGTTAGTCTTGGAAGTTAAGATTTCTCCATAATATCTACCTGACATCAAAACTCGAGAGTTCTTAGATGGATTAATTAGTGAAACTTTGTGAAGGCCCAATGCCAGGAGGATGAAGTTATTTTAACCCAGCTGGCTCTGCTGGTAGATCTCTTACATTTCAACACCTAAGATTCTCATCCTGATGTTCAAATCCCTCCTCGGCCTCACTCCCTCCCTATCTCTGTGACCTTCTCCATGCCCACAATTCTCCTCCAACACTGGCCTTTAGCCTACCCTCCACTCCCTTCTGCCCATCGTTGATGGCCATGCCTGTACTATAATGAGAACACAAAAATTAATGACACGATGCATATGATGATGGAACTTTGATTTCAGCAGTCACCATGGAGACAGTGCTGGTGTCATGGTGATGTCCCAGACTGAGGATCTGAGTTCAAATCCCACCACAGCAGAAGATGAAATTGGAAGACAATTAAATCTGCAATGCAGATATAGGAAAACAGGAGTAGGCCATTCAGCCCTTCAAGCCTGCTTTGCCATTCAATATGATTATGGTTGATTATCCAACTCAGAGCCCTGTTCCTGCTTTTTCCCCCATACCCTTTGATCCCTTTAGCCCTAAGAATTACATCTTCTTGAAAACATTCAACGTTTGGCTTCAACTGCTTTCAATAATTCCACAGGCTCACCCATTCTCTGGGTAAAGAAATATCTCCTCATCTCAGTCCTAAATGGCCAACCCTGCATAACTAAACTGTGACACCCCGCCCCCATTCCCGGGGAGAAAGTCTAGACTAATAGCAACCGTACCGGCCCAGCTCATTCACTCATGCCCTTCAGGGAAGGGAAATCTGTCATCTTTACCTGGTCTGGCCTACATGTGACTCCAGACCCACAGCAATGTGGTTGACTCTTAATGTCCCTCTGAAATAGTCAAGTAAAACACTTAGGGTGAAGACAGTTAGCGATGGGTGACAAATATAGGATCAGTCAATGACTCTTACGGACTCTGAGAGGAGACAGTGAAACGACAGTATGGAGTCGCGGGAAAACTGCACATCTCTCTGTAAATGAAGGGAACTCCCCTAGGGTCAGACAGCAGGTACTCTGACAGAAGGCAGAGACAGACACGCCCACAGTAGGGGTTTTGCATTTCACTAGCTTCCTCATTTTGTCTCCCCCAGTGTACCCCAGTTCCAACCTCCCAACTCAGCATCAACCTCATGACCTGTCCTACTTGTCCATCTTCCTTCCCACCTTTTGGCTCCACCCTCTCCTCTGACCTATCACCTTCACCCCCACCTCCATCCACCTATTGCACTCTCAGCTATCTTCCCCTCCTCCCCCAGCCTCACCCCCCCTCCCATTTATTGCTCCACCCCCTGAGGCTCCCAGCCTCATTCCTGACGAAGGGTTCTTGCGCGAAATGTCGATTCTCCTGCTCCTTGGATGCTGCCTGACCTGCTGTGTTTTTCCAGCACCCCACTCTCCACAGTAGGGGTTGTCTAGTCACAGACAGAGGCTTCTCCTGTGCAGGACAGACCCCCCCCCCCAATTCACAGACCTCATGGAAAGAACATCCATGGGGTCAAAGCAACTCAGGTATCCCTGGACATAAATCAATCCCTGGGACCAGCTCAAAGCAATGCCTTTAGTGTCTCTGCAAGTGCCCTCCCCCCACCTCCCCCCTCGCCCCTCCAACCCCGTTATTTCTCCATCCTCCTCCCTCACATCCCAGGAGATCTTTCTTAAAACCAACCTCCTCTGTCCTGATTCCAAATGAAGGGCTCCTGCCTGAAATGTCAATTTTCCTGCTCCTCGGATGCTGCCTTCCCAGCACCACACTCTAATCTTGATCCGTCTGTCTAAGTCAATCCTCCTACACACAGTGTCCTCAGGCTCTTGGTCCGAGTGTCTGATCACAAACCTGCCAAGCACCTTGGGAGTTAACGGTGCTATGTAAATGCACGTTACCAAAAAGGCAAGTAAGAGGGCTGGGAAAACCTCAGAATTGTACACAGTGCATGTAGACAGAGGCCTTCACAGGCCCTTGCTGTGTTCACATGGGACCATGAGCCCCTTCCAATAATAAAACACAATCCAGACAAATCCAACTTTTTAACAGAATCAGCAACTCCGGTTATGTGTTAAGAGCAGGTCAGCGGAGATCGGGGAGGTGGCAGTGGTTGAACGCTGGTAAAAAGGGCAGTTAGTGCTGTCAATTACATACCCTCTCAGATTCCGGGGTCCTTTACTGATTCCCGCTCCCCAGTGGAAAATGGTAAGCAGAAGCTGAAAGCTGGGGAAGTAAAGTCACCAACGAGCTGCTACTCCCAGAAGTGCTGCGACCAAATGACAAGACCACCACTGCCTTTTGCAAAGTTGCCGGATAAAGACCACTCGGGGATGGATAAATACCATTACAAACACTCCAGGGAGGAAGAGGGTATGTAATAAATATGGTATTGGATTGGAGATGCTTTTTATCAGGATCAGACTCTCAGTTATTGAGCACCATCAGCAGCTTGTATTTACACACAGCACACCCCAGGTATGAGGGAAGTGCACAGGATTCAAAAGGAGGGTTCAGATCGGATGGGCTCGATGTAACAGCACTGATAGAACAACATCACAGGACAGGGACATTAACAAAGCACTGACACTGGGGATTACAGAAAGCTTTTGGAATGGCTTCCTGCATCAATGGCCCTTTGAACCGTATCATCTGATTGGTCAACGGCACTGTCATAGCCGAGACAAAAACACATTGTGGGAGGGGAGTTGTTCAAACAGGGACTGTATGGAGACTTGATAATAAGACAGAGACTTCCGGGGTGTGGGGGCGGGGGGGGGGGGGGGGGGGGCGGTGCCTCACAAAGCCAGCTGGATGGACAGTAGGGGGATCAGATTGGTATCGACTGATGTTGCTGGGATTTGATCCTCATCCGGCCCGGTGTGGATCGGAGGATGGCCATTCAGCCCGGTGTGGATAGGGGGGTGGCCATTCGGCCCAGTGTGGATAGGGGGATGGCCATTCGGCCCAGTGTGGATAGGAGGATGGCCATTCAGCCCGGTGTGGATAGGAGGATGGCCATTCAGCCCGGTGTGGATAGGGGGATGGCTATTCAGCCCAGTGTGGATAAGGGGGTGGCTATTCAGCCCGGTGTGGATAAGGGGTGGCTATTCAGCCCGGTGTGGATAAGGGGGTGGCCATTCGGTCCGGTGTGGATAGGAGGATGGCCATTCGGCCCAGTGTGGATAGGAGGATGGCCATTCGACCCAGTATGGATAGGAGGATGGCCATTCTGCCTAGTGTGGATAGGGAGATGGTCATTCAGCATAATGTGGATAGGGAGATGGTCATTCTGCCCCTACCTGAGGCTGAGCTCCTCAGGCGGAAGATTGAAGAGGATTTGGACAAAAGGAGGAGGAAGGGGATCCTTTCATGGCCAGGCCAAGAAACACCTGAATGGAAACAGTGCCACAGTGAGAGTGGGAGGGAGGTGGGGGGAAATAGGCTCCTGGGGTTGGGGTACGGGGGGATGCCAGGTGTCGAAGGGGTTGGGGTGATGGATTGGGTAGGGGTGGGGTGTCAATGGTGCTGGGGTGTTGGTGGGGGTGGGGTGTCAGAGGGGATGAAAGGGGGTTGGGGGTTGAGGTGTCGAATTGGTTGGGGCTAGGATGCGTACGGATAGGGGAGGGAGTGTGTGTGGTGGGGGTGGGGGTGGGGGTGGGGGTGGGGGTGGATTGTTGGGAGGGGGTGAGGGTGCAGGGAGGCTGTCAGTGGAGGTGGGGATGGGGTGCCAGTGGAGGTGTGGGTGTCGGAGGGGAGTGGGGAGTAGGGTGTTGGTGGGGTGGGGATGTTAGGGAGGGTGTCTGGGGGTGGGGAGTGAGGTGGGGGTGTAGGAGGGGTGGGGGTGTGGTGATATTGCAATCCAATCAGAAATGTTGGATAGTGAAATGATTCTCACCTGAGCTGGATCATTCACGATTTTAAGGAACATCCCCGAAAAGGCGATGTTAGAAATCCGCTCAGTGAGTAGTTGGGGTGTGGGGGGGCGCATGGTCTGGAATCGTGGTGGGGGCAGGTTCAACTGAACTGAGGCACTCAAGTGGGCATTGGAGCCTCAGTTAGCTCAGTTGGCTGGACAGCTGGCTCGCAATACAGAGTGACTCCAACAGCACGGGTTTGATTCCCGCACTGTCTGAGTTTACCCTGAAGGACTCTCCTCCTCAACCTCTCCCCTCAGCTGAGGCATGGTGACCCTCAGGTTAACCCTCACCCCACCCAGTCATCTCCCTGTAATAAGAGAGAGCATTCGGTAAGACTATGGCAACTACCCCTTTTACCTCAAGAGGGTATTGGATGTTTTTGGTTTGGATCGTATCCATGTTGAGGAATTTGGAGAGGAGGAGGGAACAATGCTGGAACACTGGACTAAATAGCTTCTTTCTCTGCCATAACAATTCCATGATTGTGTGGGGGAATACGGGCAAGTGCAGTTCGGAAACAATAATGGATGTGCAGCTTGGAAAGTTTGGAGGTCTGGTAGAAAGGGTCACCAATCCTAATAGCATACCATGTGAGACAGGAAAGGTCAAAGGTGAAGAGCGAGAGTGTGAGAGAGAGAGAGAGAAAATGGGCAACGTGGCATCAGCCAATGACTTACCGCAGATGCACTGGCCGACAGCACATAATTGCGAGGCCTAGTCTCCTGAAAATCAGGTGTCGCCTATAAGGCGGGAAGAGATTTTACACACAAAAAAAACCACGCTACATCTCTGCAGACAGCTGCTTTAAAAGACAAGGATCACTTCAAACTTGAAAAGCTCTAAGTAGGTAAACCACACGCTGGAGATGTGCAATGGAACTGGGGGAAACCAGGTTAGCATCACTGACAGGACAGCAAACAGCACTGGGTTCATCACAACCAACCAATCAACTGTGGATGGGGCTCTTTCCACAATCAATACACACACTCACTCACACTCTTACACACAGACAGACACACATGCCCACTCGCCCACACACACTCACTCTCACACACACACACAGACAGACAGACACACACACAGACACACACACACGCTCACTCTCATGCACACACATACTCTCACTCTCTCTCACACACGCACACATACTCACTCTCACACATACTATCACACTCTCTCTCATACACACACATACTCTCACACACACTGGGGTCATGGAGCCTTTGTTGGTACCAGAGTGGATTGAATCACAGGCTTGTTTTAACATTTACAGATAGCTTACACATCACTGCTTCAGTCTCAACTTTGGTCAATCCAGCCCAGGATTGAGTCATGGAACACAATGGGCCGCCCTCCTGCTGGTCCCTGAACTCTGCCATCCTGCAGCTCAAACAGAGATGGGAGGGACGAACCTTCACCTCCCACCTCCCACCCCATCATGGCAGGGGGAGCTGCCACGCTGAGTATTTTTCACCAGTGTGGGCCTCCCTACAGCACTTATTGCCTGGACCTAATTGACCCTTCAGGAAAACATGGTGGTAAGCTTCACTAATGGGGCTTTGGAGAGTCAGGGCCACCATTGGGAAGGCAGTTCCAGGGTTTTTGACTCAGCCACTCTGAAGGAACAGCGGGTGATAAGAAGTCCAACTCTGCACGGTGTAGGATAGAGGGATGGGGAGGGGTGTGCTTACTGGTGCTGTCTAACATGTGTCATCCCAGGTGGGAGAAATATTCTCGGGTTACGGGGGGTAAGGAGGACAGCTGGGACAGTGGCACCCATTGGAGGGCTCTTCCAAAGGGTTAGTACAGGCATGATGGGCTGAGTGAGCTCCGCCTGTGCTGTAGGATTCTTGACATCCTTACATCAACCTGGGACTGGCCTCTTTGCTCAGGGGAAACATTAGGAAAGCAGATTTCCATTGGGGTGATTACTCAATCTGCACGGTCAACATCCTCTCTCCCCCAGCACTCCTCCACCACCTCCCCGCCCCTATCCCCCTCACTGTCTCATCAATACTGCCCCCTCCACACTTCACATCAGCTCTGATGAAGAGTTGGCTAGACTCAAAACGTTAGCTTGCTCTCTCTCTCTCTCTCTCTCTCTCTCTCTCTCTCTATGAATGCTGCCTGACCCACTGTGATCTCCAGCATTTGGTGTTTTCAGTAAAGGGTCACAGGTTTGGACGGGGTGGGGGGGCTTTAGTGAGACAAAAAGACCAAGAGGAAGAACGGGGGATGGAGAAAAGGAGGGAATGAGAAGGAGGAGGTAAGTGATCGCTCAGCTCAGGAATGACTGCGCTTTTCTCAACTCTTCCTCGGAGCATTGCAGTCAGGGGGAAGGAATCTCTGGGAGTGAGAGGGCTGACACTGTATACCCAAGACACTTGTCCACTGAGTAAACCCATCTCAGTGCCTCCCTGTGTGTCCTCACTCTCACATCTCCGGTGTTTCCCTGGAGTACTGCAGCAAGCCTGAGACAGAGCATCGACGAAGTTAAAAGTCTCACAACACCAGGCTACAGTCCAACAGGTTTATTTGGAAGCACTAGCTTTCGGAGCGCGGCTCCTTCATCAGATGATTGTCACAACAACCTGATGAAGGAGCAGTGCTCCGAAGGCTTGTGCTTCCAATTAAACCTGTTGGGCTATAACCTGGTGTTGTGCGATTTTTAACTTTGTCCACCCCAGTCCAACACCAGCATCTCCACCTCAGAGGATCTATGGTTCACCTTTTTTTAAAACGACTTACAGGGAGCTGGACGCTCAGAGTTGCTAAAAAGAAAGGGATGGAACGTCTCAACGATTTTAAAAGCAGATTCAGGAACAAAAGTGATTGAATGAGTCAAAAGTTCCCAGCACATCTCCAGCTACTGCACTAAACCTAACAGCAGACACGCACACAGAGTGGGATAGTGAACCCATCACTCCTACAAACACAGCAGGGACTGTTTCTGTGCAAATCCCATCAGTCCGTCAGGCAGTGAATGAAGCAAAACTGTTTGTTTTAACCGTATATATAAATCCTACTAGAATATTACAGGAAACCAGGTCAGGGAAAGCAGCAGTTCAATCAACAAGTACTCACTTCTCCCTCACACTGCGCAGAAGACAAGAGAAAGAACATTGGTCAGTCAAAACCTCCGCGCACATTTGAGTTCACGACACCGAGTTAAAAAGAGCAGAACGTTATTTAGTAATGAAGGCAGACATGAGAGAGATTGATTCATTCATGCAAGCACATTAACGCTCCCAGTGTGAACAGGTCAGCACAAGAATGGCTTGCTCCAGTTTCCAGTTGCAATTTGAGGTTTGACGGCCGTTTTGAAACCAGAGAGAGTTAACGGATTATAGAGAGGGGTTTGAAAATGGAGTCACATACTGCTGCCTTCGCCTCGGCTGCCTTCGCCTTCTTTAACCGGGCCTTACACGCATCCAGGTCCAGGCGTCTGTTTTCCAGGAGTCTCCTCTCCTTCTGTAACAGAGAGAAACCAAGACACAGAGAGAGAGAGAGGGAGACAAAGAGAAAACACTCTCCTTACTGCACCCTCACAAATTTATTATCACACACTTCAGCCATTAGAATCACAGGGACGTTATTGCACAGAAAGAGACCATTCAGCCCTTCTTGTCTACACTGCCCACTCTGTTCCCACTTTCCAGTAGCTGGTCCTTGCCAGTCTCAGCACTGACTTTCTGACAGTGCGGCACTCCCTCAGCACTGACCTTCCGACAGTGCCCACTCCCTTAGCGCTGACGCTCTGACAGTGCCTGCTCTCTCGGCACTGACCCACCGACATTGCGGCGTTCCCTCAGCACTGTCCCTCCGACTGTGCCCGCTCCCTCAGCACTGACCCTCCAGCAGTGCGGCACCCCCTCCTCACTGTCCTTCCGACAGTGCGGCACTCCCTCAGCGCTGACCCTCCGACAGTGCCCACTCCCTCAGCACTGACCCTCCGACAGTGCCCACTCCCTCAGCACTGACCCTCCGACAGTGCCCACTCCCTCAGCACTGACCCTCCGACAGTGCCCACTCCCTCAGCACTGACCCTCCGACAGTGCCCACTCCCTCAGCACTGACCCTCCGACAGTGCCCACTCCCTCAGCACTGACCCTCCGACAGTGCCCACTCCCTCAGCACTGACCCTCCGACAGTGCCCACTCCCTCAGCACTGACCCTCCGACAGTGCCCACTCCCTCAGCACTGACCCTCCGACAGTGCCCACTCCCTCAGCACTGACCCTCCGACAGTGCCCACTCCCTCAGCACTGACCCTCCGACAGTGCCCACTCCCTCAGCACTGACCCTCCGACAGTGCCCACTCCCTCAGCACTGACCCTCCGACAGTGCCCACTCCCTCAGCACTGACCCTCCGACAGTGCCCACTCCCTCAGCACTGACCCTCCGACAGTGCCCACTCCCTCAGCACTGACCCTCCGACAGTGCCCACTCCCTCAGCACTGACCCTCCGACAGTGCCCACTCCCTCAGCACTGACCCTCCGACAGTGCCCACTCCCTCAGCACTGACCCTCCGACAGTGCCCACTCCCTCAGCACTGACCCTCCGACAGTGCCCACTCCCTCAGCACTGACCCTCCGACAGTGCCCACTCCCTCAGCACTGACCCTCCGACAGTGCCCACTCCCTCAGCACTGACCCTCCGACAGTGCCCACTCCCTCAGCACTGACCCTCCGACAGTGCCCACTCCCTCAGCGTGGCACTCCTTCAGCACTGACTGTCCGACAGTGCAGTATTCCCTCTGTGAGTTGGAGGATGTTGGAAATTCAAGGACACCGTAATATTTAAAACTGCTTCTGAAGGTCTGCAGTCTGATGTCAGCTACAGTGCGGCAGCGTCAGGTAAATCCCTTCAAACTCACCGAGATGGTCTTCCAATCTCCTTCCAGAAAGTTCCGTAGTGGGGTGAGGAAGTTGATCATGGAAGACTGGATGAAATCCCGGTCAGCGGCTCCCAGGTGTCTCTGGGCCTCACCCACCTTGATCAGGGTGCTACCTGAGAGGGGACATTCATTATTGCACCGTGTTACACCATAACACCGGGAAACACAGCAGCAGACCTAGGCCATTCAGCCCATTGAGTCTGCTTCTTCAATCAATGAGATCATGGTTGATCCGATAATCCTCAACTACACTTCCCAGCTGGCTCCCCATGACTCACAACTCCCTTCCTGATTAAAACCCTATCTCTGCCTCAAATACCGAAACCAGCCTCAGTGGCCTTCTGCAGTAAAGAGAGTCACAAGCCTCTGAGAGAGCAAGTTTCTCCTCAGCTCTATCTTCAGTGTGCTAGCCCATTACTGTGCGATGGTGCCTGCTGGCCACAGACTCTCCCACAAGGGAACATCTCTGCACCTCCACTGACAAGCCCCTTCCAGATAGAGTCACAGCACAGAAACAGACCCTTCCTTCCAACTAATCTACGCCGACTATGTTCCCAAACTAAACCATACCTCCCTGCCTGCACTTTGCCCAAATCCCTTCAAACCTTTTCTATTCTGTGCAATTCTGGTCTCCTTCCTATCGGAAAGATGTTGTGAAACTTGAAAGGGTTCAGAAAAGATTTACAAGGATGTTGCCAGGGTTGGAGGATTTGAGCTACAGGGAGAGGCTGAACAGGCTGGGGCTATTTTCCCTGGAACGTCGGAGGCTGAGGGGTGACCTTATAGAGGTTTACAAAATTACGAGGGGCATGGATAGGATAAATAGACAAAGTCTTTTCCCTGGGGTCGGGGAGTCCAGAACTAGAGGGCAGAGGTTTAGGGTGAGAAGGGAAAGGTATAAAAGAGACCTAAGGGGCAACTTTTTCACGCAGAGGATGGTATGGGTATGGAATGAGCTGCCAGAGGAAGTGGTGGAGGCTGGTACAGTTGCAACATTTAAGAGGCATTTGGATGGGTATATGGATAGGAAGGATTTGGAGGGATATGGGCCGCGTGCTGGCAAGTGGGACTAAATTGGGTTGGGATATCTGGTCGGCATGGACCAAAGGGTCTGTTTCCATTTTTTACATCTCTATGACTGTATGACTCTATTATCCAAATGTCATTTAAATGTTGTAACTGTACCCACATCCACCACTTCCTCTGGCAGTTCATTCCACACACACACACACACACACACACACACACACACACCCTCTGTGTAAAAACATTGTCCTTTTTAAATCTTTCTCCTCTCTCCTTAAAAATATGCACTCGTGTTTGGAACTTGGCCCCCTAGGGAAAAGACCCTTGTCATTGACCTTATCTATGCCCCTCATGATTTTATAAATTGCAGTAACCTCCATTTCCTATGCTCCAGTGAAAGAGGTCCCAGTCTTTCCCGTTTAGTTTTCTATCTCAAACCCTCTGTTCCTGGCAACATCCTGGTCAATCTTTTCTGAACCCTGTCCAGTTTAATTCCTTCCTATAACAGAATGACCAGACTGCACTGAATACACCAGAAGACTTCTCACCAATGCCTTGTACAACCTCAATGTGATGTCCCTACTCCTGTACTTCAAAGGTCTGACCAATGAAGGCAAGCATGCTCAATGCATTCTTTAATTTTTCATTCATCCTAAACTCCAGTGAGCACAGGCCCAACCTACTCAACCCCTCCAGGTAAGACAGTCCCAGAATCAGTGTATTTTCTCTGGACTAACCCCCGGGCCAGTATATAGTCATAGATTCATAGAGATGTACAGCATAGAAACAGACCCTTCAGTCCAACTCATCCATGCTGACCTAATCCCTACCTAATCTAATCCCATTTGCCAGCACTTGGCCCACATCCCTCTAAACCCTTCCTATTCGTACACCCATCCAGATGCCTTTTAAATATTGGCAGCTCATTCCATACACACCACCCTCTGAAAAAGTTACACCTTAGGTCCCTTTTATATCTTTCCCCTCTCACCCTCAACCTATGCCCTCTAGTTCTAGTTTAGGGATATCACCAAGAGAAACACTATAACTATGTTTTAAATCACAGCTTCTATCATTTCCTTCCTGTTCAGCAGTAAACCCCACGTCTGCCTCCTGACTGTTTCACCCACTCCCTCACCAAATCCCTCACAAACACATCCTGCACCCTCAAGGTTTCAATCAATTGTTTGAAGTCACATGACACCAGTTTATAATCCAACTGGTTTATTTGAAATCAGAAGCTATTGAAGTGTTGTCACTTGATGTCACCCGAGGAAGGAACAGCGCTCAGAAAGCTTGTGATTTCAAATGAACCTGTTGGACTTAAACTTGGCGCTGTGTGACTTCTGACTTTGTGTATCCCAGCCCAACACCCACATTATTCATTCAATTGTGCTGATGTTTGCAAAAGGAGGTATCAGAGCACTAAATCAACTTGAAGCAACCTTTTGAAACTCAGAGAGCTAATGGAGATCGTTTAAATCAGATGCTGTCTAAACTTAATTCATTATGCAAATCAAGTCAGTAAATGGATAGAAAATCAAAAGTCTTGATTGACAAAGAAACCCAGCCGTTCACATTAACAAAAGTGTTTGGTTTTGGTAGGAACAATTCCAGCTCCCCCCGTGCCCCCTCCCCCCCCGCTGCAAATTCCCTGTCATCTCCTCTTCAGTGTAACTAAAAGGAACTGTATCTCTAGGTCACTGCTTCAAACCCAGGTATCTCTCAAACAATCTTCAGTGTTTTGAACCATACTGGACGTGCTGTATAAATACAGTTTGGAGGAGCCGGTGTTTGACTGGGGTGTACAGAGTTAAAAATCACACAACACCAGGTTATAGTCGAACAGGTTTAATTGGAAGTACGAGCTTTCAGAGCGACGCTCCTTTATCAGGTTATAAGCTTGTTCTCCACAATCACCTGATAAAGGAGCAGCGCTCCAAAGGCTCGTGCTTCTAAATAAACCTGTTGGACTATAACCTGGTGTTGTGTGATTTTTAACTCTGTGTAAATACAGCAGTTATAACAGCAAGCTGCAAGATAGGGGTAAGTAACTCACCTCCTGTCTCCCCAAAGCCTGTCCACAAGGCACAAGTCAGGAGTGTGATGGAATATTCCCCACTTGCCTTGGGGGGGGCGGGGGGGGGGAGGAACAGCTCCAACAACACTCAAGAAGCTCGACACCATCCAGGACAAAGCAGCCCCCGCTTGACTGGCAGCACATCCACAACATCTCCTCTCTCCAGCACCGACACTCAGTGTACTTTCTACAAGACGCGCTGCAGAAATTCACCATGGCTCCCTGAGACAACACCTTCCAAACCCACGCCCACTTCCATCTAGAAGGACAAGGGCAGCAGATACATGGGAACACCACCCCCTGCAAGCTCCCCTCCAAGCCACTCCCAATCCTGACTTGGAAATATATCACCGTTCCCTCATTGTTGCTGGGTCAAAATCCTGGAACTCTCTCCCTATGCATTATAGGTCTACCTACAGCTGCAGGGGTACAGAAGAGGTGTTATTGATGGAATACAGAGATCCTGTAGCTTTCTAGAAGGTTGCAGAGATAGGGACGGGGCGAGGGCACGAAAACAATGATGAGATTTTCAAACTGAAATGTGGTCAGACATGGGAGCCATGTGACTGTGTGACAGTGAGTGATTTTCACTCGGGACTTTTTGAAGCTAACATCTAGGAGACATTCGTCCTAGGAAGTGGGTATAATCCAACAAACATCTATCCCATGAGGTAGCAGTGGGTTTGACAGCATTGTCGCAGAACGCACCACTGCACTGGAAAAGGAATAACTAAACAAAAAATAATCAGCTCCAATTGGACTCAGATGAAATCTATGTAAACACTCATTGGTACTGATGGAGAAATCAATAGGACGCATGCTGTGTTCCATTAACTCAAATCGTCATGTCACTTTATACCAAGCATCGTTTGTGTCTTGTTAGGAGACAGAAAAGAGAAGGATTAATGCTCCTCTGTCTCCTGCCCCATCCGCCCAGACCCCACTCACACACCCCTCCTCCCTATCCCAACAACTCCCTCTCCCTCCCCTCTGTTCTGATGAACTGGACTTGAAAATTCAACTGTTTCTCCCTCCGCAGACGCTGCCAGACCTGCTGAGTTTCACCAGCACTTTCTGTTCTTGTAACAGACGTTCAACGATCCGATAGATGAAGCACTGGTATTTCTCTAACTGAGTCCACACCTATCAACGAGCCCACATCAGTGACACACACACTCACACACCCACACACAGACGGACACATATACACAGACACAGACAGACACATATACACAGACACATATACACAGATACAGACAGACAGACATATACCCACACACAGACAGACATATACACACACACATATACCCACACACAGACAGACATACACACATATACCCACACACAGACAGACATACACACACCCACACACAGACAGACATATACACACACCCACACACAGACAGACATATACACCCACCCACACAGACAGACATATACACACACCCACACAGACAGACATATACACACACCCACATATACAGACATATACACACACCCACATATACAGACATATACACACACCCACATATACACACAGACACACTTTCTGATAGCTTGCAGCAATTACCTGGTTATCTCCAGATTGGACCGTTCCAAAGGTCTGGTGGTTTGGCCCCCCATCTGCCAACTTCAAGCCATCCAATAGCTTGCTCATCACACCCTTGCCTCCAGTTCGCTGACCAGGTCTCCGAATGCCTCAAGTTTAAACCCTAATTGTGGCCTCCTCCCTCCCTATCTCCAACCTCTGCAAATCCCCTCACTCCTCCCCCCTTCCCAGACTCTCAATCCCTCTCACTCCAGCCTCATTTAAAACCAACATCTTCCCATTTCTCCACAGTCATTAGTCAAATATCAATCTCAGTCATGGAGATCTACACTGAAAAAGACCCTTCAGCCCATCAGGTCTGTGTCAGTCAAAACCAACCACCTCACTATTCCCATCCCATTTCCCAGCATTGGCATCACCAGTGCACATCTAAATCCTTCATCGATGTGATCAGGGTCTCAGCCTCTCCCACCCATACAGGTAGGGAGTTCCAGATTCCTCACATCCCTCTAAACCCTGTGTCCCTTCCCTTAAATAGATGCCTCCTGGTTATTGATCCCGCCGCCAAAGGGAAAAGATATTTCCTGTCAACCCTATCCCAGCCCCTCATCAGTTTATAGCACTCAATAGGGCGGCACGGTGGCTCAGTGGTTAGCACTGTAGCCTCCCAACGCCAGGGACCTGGGTTTGATTCCAGCCTCGGGTGAGTGTCTGTGTGGAGTTTGCACATTCTCCCCGTGTCAGTGTGGGTTTCCTCTGGGTGCTCCGGTTTCCTCCCACAGGTCAAAGATGTGCAAATCGACCATGCTAAATTGCCCATAGTGTTCAGGGATGTGTAGGTTAGGTGCTTTAGTCAGGGGTAAACATTGAGTAATAGGGTTGGGGAATGGGCCTGGGTGGGATACTTTTCAGAGGGTCAGTGTTGACTTGTTGGGCCAAATGACCTGTTTCCACACTGTAGGGGTTCTATGATTCAATCATTTACCCCCAACCTGCCTCATTCCCACTCTGTCTAATTCTCCTCCTTAAATCCCTCCATCTTTCTCTCTTATCTCCAAAAGCCATTAAAGAACACCCCCTTTGCTCCCAGTCCCTATCACCTCATACCTCCTTTGATTCCCATACACTTCAGGCACACTTTACTGGTTAAGATGTCTGTTGAGGGTGCTAAATGAGTGGAAGTTGTTCTTGAGTCCCCTCAGACTCAAGGGGCCGAGCGGCCTCCTGTCAATTGACAAGGTTCTGGTGTCAGTGAGACCTACTCCAACACTGGGCAGTGCAGAGTCAGGGCTACAATGGAGACACTTTGGAGAAATCTCTCCAACTGGAAAACAGAGTAATTTTTCAAATCGAACAAAGAATATGAAACAAGGTGCAACTTCTCTCTCTCTCTCTCTCACACACACACACACACTCATTGTTTTTGTCAAAGTGCTCTCAGGAAAATTAAGATTAACTCAACTTCATAACAAAATGCTTCAGGTTCACTTCTACAAAGTCTGGCAGCTGCCTTGCTGTGGCTGGAAGTGCCACGGCCTGTCAGTAACTGTGCCTTAGGGACTTCCTTTTTGTTAGTTGTGAAATAAAACGGTAGCAATTAATCCTCCCAAATGTCACCAATTCACACAATGCTGCTCACTCCATTAATAATATATACACAGCCAGTCCCTAGGACCTTTGATGAAGTACATAGGGAGAAACTCTCAGGATCCAGAATTTGCAGATTTATGCGATTGGCAAAGGGCAAGGGGGAATTATAAAGAATTATGTTTTAACACAGCAAATTGTCACAAACTAGAAAGGATGACGGAAGCAATTCTAACTTTCAAAGCTGATTAAATAATTGAAAAGGAGAAAACTGCAGGGGTGGGAGAAAACAGCATGTGGGGAGGGCAGCTCTGACTGACAGATCAATGGGCCGAGTGGCCTCCTCCTGTGCTGTATCATTAACTCATAGGAACAGATGTAGGCCATTCAGCCCATCAAACCTGCTCCACCTGTCAATGAGACCTTGATGTGGAGGTGCCGGGGTTGAACTGGGGTGGACAAAGTCAGAAGTCACACGACACCAGTTACAGTCCAACAGGTTTGGAAATTCACCTGATGAAGGAGCAGCACTCCAAAAGCTTGTGATTCCAAATAAATGTGTTGAACCATAACCTGGTGTCATGTGACTACTGTGAAATGAGATCTTGGCCGATCTGATAATCCTCAACTTCACTTTCCTGCCTTTTCCCCATAACCCTTCCCGATTAAAAACCTGTCCATCTCATCCCTGACTATACTCAATGAACCGGTCTCGACAGAGCTCGGAGATAAGGAATTCCACAGATACACTCCCCACTTGAGGGAAGAAACTCTTCCTCATCTCCATCTTAAATGTGCGTTAAATTGTTCGATTGCTTACACACGCACTTACACTCGAAGTCCCAATCATACAAAAACAAAATAACTCAAGGCACTGGAAATCTGAAAGCAAAACAAAATATGATGAACATAGTCTGCAGGTCAGGCAGTGGAGACTCAGTGAGAGACATAGAGACAGACAATAGAGAGAGACAGAGAATAGAGAGACAAGGAGAGACAGACAGAGACACAGACACAGACAGAGAGAATAGATAGAATGAGAGACAGAAAATAGAGAGAGAGATAGAGAGAGAGACACACACAGACAGAAAATAGAGAGAGACAGACAGAGAATAGAGAGACACACACACACAGACAGAGAATTGAGAGAGAGAGACAGACAGGGCCAGAGACACAGACAGAGAATACGGAATGAGAGAGAGAGACAGAGAACAGAGAGAGAGAGAGAGAGAGAGAAGAGACAGAGAATAGAAAGAGAGATAGAGAGAGAAAAAAAAAGAGTTAACATTTCATTTCATCATCCTTGTGTCAGAAAATTCCTAATTTAAATGATGTAAAGTTCCAAATGAATAATAAATAACCTTCCAGGACAGGATCCTGAGAGAGGATGGTTTTGGCTGAAGTTCAGAGACTGGTCAGGGTTGTTGGTTGGTTTACTGAGCAGTTGATTATTTTATAAATGTTTTGTTTCCCTCCTGGGTGCCATCTTCAGTGCTGTGTAGCCTCTGGATGAAGGTCTCTCTCTCTCTCTATATATACACACACAATGTCCCATCGAAGATCTGAACCCTGGGTTAGCTGAGGATGAGCGTCCTATCCCTCAAACAGATAGGGACTGTCTACTGGGGAAACCACTGGAATCTCTCCAACTGCTTCCATGAGGAATGGGGTAGAGCTGAAGAATAACTACCTCAGTGAGAAACAAAGCATCTAGATACAATCAGTGAATCTTCATTGATTCATCCTTTTAGCTACTTGGCCAGGTTTAACATCCAATACTCTGTGAAGTTATATTTTTTTATTCACATTTTGGCAATGTATGTTTGTGCAGCAGTGGGAACTTTCACATATTTGTATATTTTTACCAGTTTTGCATGAGTGGATTCTATCAATAATATTAACTCCATAGTTATGTATAAGTCACACAACTATAATCAACACGAAAGATGACCCCTCAGCCTATATTGTCTGTACTGGTCATCAAACATCCATCTATTCTGATCTCATTTTCCAGCACTTAGAGTCATAGAGATGTACAGCATGGAAACAGACCCTTCCGTCCAACTCATCCATGCTGACCAGATACCCCAACCTAATCTAGTCCCATTTGCCAGCAGTTGCCCCATATCCCTCTAAACCCTTACTGTTCATATACCCATCCTGATGCCTTTTAAATGTTGTAATTGTACCAGCCTCCACCACTTCCTCTGGCAGCTCATTCCATACACACACCACCCTCTGTGTGAAAAAGTTGTCCCCTAGGTCCCCTTTATCTCTTTCCCCTCTTACCTAAAACCTATGCCCCTCTAGTTCTGGACTCCCCCACCCCAGGGAAAAGACCTTTCCTGTTTACTTGTCCCATAGCCTGGAATACTGTGGTATTTGAAATGCTCATATCAATGAGCTGAGTGTTTGCCTCTGCCAAACTTTCAAGAAGTGTCTTCCAGATACCCATCATCCTCTGGGTGAATTCTTTTATTCCTCAAATCCCCACTAACCCTCCTGTTCCTTAAAACTGTACCCCTTCCTGCTGCCCCCACATTTTGATTTACTAACTCCTCTAAGGGGAGAAGTTTCTTCCTATCTACTCTGCCTGTGCCCCTCCAAACTCTGTACACCCCAGTCAGCTCCCCACCTCCCCAGCTTTCCCTGTCCTAAGGGGTACAACTCCAGCCTCTCCAGTCTCTCATCGCTCCAGCCCAGGCAACATCCTGGTAAATCTCCTCTGCAATCCCTCCATTGCAATCACATCCTTCCTACAACATGGCAATCAGAAACTCAAAAAAAAATCCTTCCGGTTAATTTGTTTATAGATTTGTTCATAGTCAAGTACATGTTAAATTTGAATTAGGTTCTTTTTACCTGGTAAACCCTGGGTTATAATGGCAAGGGTGGGTGACAAGGCAGGAGTCAGTGAAACAGGTTATTACATTATACTCCACGCTTAAAAAATGTGTGAAATTTCACACAGAGGGTGGTACGTGTATGGAATGAGCTGCCAGAGGAAGTGGTGGAGGCTGGTACAACTACAACATTTAAGAGGCACCTGGATGGGTATATGAATAGGAAGGGTTTGGAGGGATATGGGCCAAGTGCTGGAAAATAGGACGAGATTAGGTTAGGATATCTGGTCAGCGTGGATGAGTTGGACTGAAGGGTCTGTTTTTGTGCTGTACATCTCTATGGCTCTGTGAACATGTCTCTCTCTCTCTCTCTCTCTCTGATAATATTCAAGAACTACTACAAATTTGACAGAATTCACTCTCTGGCCTGGGTTAATGGATGCCAGCAGAAGCTGGCATCATTTCAGATTTGTTTCCTGCTCTCTCCTGAAGTGCCCAGATATCAATAATTCAGCAAAGAGCTGGTAATAGCAACTGGCCAAGCTGCAGACACCATTTAATGAAAATGACACAGGTCAAGCATCAAACTTTCAGTTTTCTTTCCCCTTCAAACATTAAAAGAGCTGGAAAAAATCAGAGAAGGACAAAGTCAAAATACTCCCTCATTTGAGAATTAAACCAAGACCCTGTCTGCCATGCTGCAGTACTTTCACAGAATTCCTACAGGGTGGAGAGAGGCCATTCAGCCCATTAGGTCCACACATGCCCTTCCGAAGAGCATCCCATCCAGATCCAGGTTGGTTTTCAAAATATGTTATTAAAAGGAACAGATGGGATAGATGCAAAGAGAGATAGAAAGAAAGACAGAGAGAGAAAAACAGAGAGAAAGAGAGAGAGATAGATAGAGAGAGAGAGACAGACAGACAGACAGACAGACAGACAGAGACAGACAGAGAGAGAGAGAGAGAGAAACAGAGAGAGAGAGAGAAACAGAGAGAGAGAGAGAGACAGAGAGAAAGAGACAGACAGAGAGAAACAGAGAGAGAGAAAAAAAACAGAGAGAGAGACAGACAGACAGACAGACAGAGAGAGAGAGAAACAGAGAGAGAGAGAGACAGAGAGAGAGAGAGACAGACAGACAGACAGAGAGAGAGAGAGAAACAGAGAGAGAGACAGACAGACAGAGAGAGAGAAACAGAGAGAGAGACAGACAGACAGAGAGAGAGAAACAGAGAGAGAGAAAAACAGAGAGAGACAGACAGACAGAGAGAGAGAAACAGAGAGAGAAAAAGAGAGAGAGAGATAGAGACAGACAGAGAGAGAGAGAAAACCATTTTCTTGTGTTCAGACATTATCTACAAGTTAGGTCCAGACCTTCCAGGAGCGTAATTGAGAAACCCGAAAGGATGGCGGAAATATAGAACTCTCTTCCACAAAGACCTGTTGTTACCTGAACAGAAATTATTCAAAAATATGAAGGGATCGATAGTGAAGGGGCTGACAGTTTTGATGTCATTGAGGAGCAGAACTGGCTCGAGGGGCTGAATGGCCTCTTCCTGTTCCTATCCTTAGTGATCACCGGGCAGGCAGTAAGAGGATTTTCAATCGAAGAACTCGCATGGTGAGGGGTCAGGGCTCCCTCCATGGGCAGTTCCTGAGTCTCCCTCACTGCCGCTGAGGCACAGAGAGGGGAGGACCAGGGAGGACCAGGGTAGTGTTCCCCTCAGTCCCTGCCAAATAAAGAGCCAGGCCCAGAAAGGAGCAAGTAGAGACACAGGGAGACAGAGAGATGGGAGGGAGAGAGGAGAGTAAGAACACGAGCACTGAGAGAGAGAGAGAGAGACTGCAGACCGTCTGAAAGAAAGAGGGGAACAAAAAGAGAACAAGAGAGGAGAGTAAAAACAAAAGAGAACAAGATGGTGAAGGAGAGAGATAGGGATCAGAGAGGGTCTGGAAGAAGGAGACAGACAGTGAGAGAGTGAGATAGGGAAGGAGTGAGAGAGAAAGTCAGAAGGGAGGGAAACAGAGAGAAAAAGTGAGAATGAGAGAGGGGAGCGGGGGTGTGAGGGGAGCGGGGGTGTGAGGGGAGCGGGGGTGTGAGGGGAGCGGGGGTGTGAGGGGAGCGGGGGTGTGAGGGGAGCGGGGGTGTGAGGGGAGCGGGGGTGTGAGGGGAGCGGGGGTGTGAGGGGAGCGGGGGTGTGAGGGGAGCGGGGGTGTGAGGGGAGCGGGGGTGTGAGGGGAGCGGGGGTGTGAGGGGAGCGGGGGTGTGAGGGGAGCGGGGGTGTGAGGGGAGCGGGGGTGTGAGGGGAGCGGGGGTGTGAGGGGAGCGGGGGTGTGAGGGGAGCGGGGGTGTGAGGGAGCCCGAGTGTGAAGTAGAGCGAGAAATCCATCATAGTGGGTTTTGTCCTGTGTCCACATTGCGTTAAAGCTCTGACAGCTCCAGGCAGTTTCCATC
Source organism: Chiloscyllium punctatum (assembly GCF_047496795.1). NCBI lineage: Eukaryota > Metazoa > Chordata > Chondrichthyes > Orectolobiformes > Hemiscylliidae > Chiloscyllium > Chiloscyllium punctatum. The sequence goes on along the minus strand of NC_092787.1, from coordinate 25,426,131 downwards.
CACCGATTCCTGTCCTGAATTCTTACAGCAGTTATTAATAACAGTACCTTGGGGAACTGACATCGGGACTGCCATAACAAAGTCAAGACAGGAATTAATAATTCAAGGTGGAGATGACACGATGAATAAACTAAAATGTGAAAGTGTAATATTCTGTTTGTAGCTTTCAGTTTAACCTGAAGATAAAAGAACAAAAAGGACAGAATAGATTCTGGAAACACATGAGACTTCCATCTCTCTCTGGAGTGAACAGCAAGACAAATGGGGAATTCTATCCCACCATCCCAGGGTCCGTCATTACCAATTGTTTCAATGCAAATTTTCCTTAATGGGACATGGAGGTGACTCTGAGCTTACAGGCCACACACAGTCAAACCCCAGGCCACTGACCTCAGACCTCTCCTCCCCCTGCACAGTGACCGCTGACCCCCCCACCAAACCCCCAGGCCACTGACCTCAGACCTCTCCTGCCACCTGCACAGTGACCTCTGACCCCCCTCCCCCCACCAAACCCCCAGGTCACTGACTTCAGACCCCAGAACTGTAACAGCGAAACAGTGACCTTTGACCCTAGACCAAGGACTTCTGACCTCCCTCACACCCACCCCTTTGCCAACCAGTGACCTCTGACCCTTCCCCACACAGTGAGCCCCAACTCAAAGCCAGTGACCTCTGACCCCCAGGCCAGTGTCCGCAATCCCTGAGGTCAATGACATTTAATCTGTGGGGAATGACCTCCGATCCCTTGACCAGTGACCAGTGCCCCAAGGAATGTTGTCATTGTGTGAGGACAGGTTTTGGAATGCCTGGCACCATTTTAAATAGGAAGTGTTCACAGGGATATGGGCCAAATGCTGGCAAATGGGACTAGATTAATTTACAATACCTGGTCAGCATGGATGAGTTGGAGCGAAGGGTCTGTTTCCGTGCTGCCTGACTCTTTGACGTGATGTTTTAAACACATACACTGTATCCAACAAGGAGCAACGCCAGTTCAGCTCAACTGTGGCCTCACAGCAAAGGAGGGAGCTGGCCCAGTGAGGTGTGAGGTGTGAGTCTCAGTCCCTCAGCCCGACCCCACCCTGCTGACGGTCCAGCCCAGCCTGGCCATACCACATTCAGAGTAATACAGCCCCTTGCCTGTCCCTCACAACCCCCTATCGGGGGCAACTGCCCTCAGTCAGAACACTGCAGCTTACCCTTGAGCTCTGGCACTGAGGACTGTGTCCCAGCTGCTTGGGTAATGGGTAAGGAACGCAATGTTTATACACTCAATCTCATCCCCCAGGCAGCCTTGACACCAGACAGAGACTCTCTGTCCAACACTCCCACATGCCAATTCTGCACTTCCATGGAAAGTGCTCAGACTCCTGGACCCACTGGGTCACAGTCCCACTGAGAACATAATCCAGACTGACACCTCATCATGCAGTGCTGAGGGAGCGCTGCACTGTCGGAGGGTCAGTGCTGAGGGAGCGCCGCACTGTCGGAGGGTCAGTGCTGAGGGAGCGCCGCACTGTCGGAGGGTCAGTGCTGAGGGAGCGCCGCACTGTCGGAGGGTCAGTGCTGAGGGAGCGCCGCACTGTCGGAGGGTCAGTGCTGAGGGAGTGCTGCACTGTCGGAGGGTCAGTGCTGAGGGAGTGCTGCACTGTCGGAGGGTCAGTGCTGAGGGAGTGGGCACTGTCAGAGGGTCAGTGCTGAGGGAGTGCCGCACCTTCAGACATGAGACAATTAATTAAAGTCCAATCTGTTGTCTCAGGTGGGTAAAGAGTTTTTCCAAGTTCTCCTGAGTGATGGGAGCTCTGTGAGGTGTGGGTGAGGGGAGATCAGTCATGTTAACTACTCCCTGATGTCGTCAGTGGTGAAGGGACACCCCACCGTAGCCTCTAAGATGGTGGGGTTTCCATGGTGATGGTCAATGTCAGGCCTGTTAAAATGCCTTCCAAAGCCAAATAGCCAGCTGACCCTCTCAGACAATGGCTGTAAGAATAACAGATCCCATGTTCCAGCATTCCAACAATCGGGAATTATCCAGGGGCTGAGTAGCATGATGCCAGCAGATTGGAAAGTTCACAACATAAAATAAAGCACTTCCCATTATTGATGGGAGCAGAGCAAAGTTACTCAGTGGTGTGACATCACACTGTTTACCATTGGGGAGGTTAATGAGTCAGAGATTATGGCTTTCCTAACGACATTACTCAATTTGTAAAATGGGCTGTAAACTAATTGGTCGTCTGAGAAGAATGTTAATAAGCGCTCGAATCCCGACTTGAACAATCTGTCTGGATCGCTGCCTGGCACAGACAGAGGTCTCTCGCTTCAATATTGGAACATCATTCCCCAGACGGCCAGGACTAGCTCATTTCAAAACCAACAGCTTCCCATTCCAGCCCACACCTCTCTGAGCTCAGCAAGTGTAGCCTCAAGCGTTCCCTGTCAGATAGTGGGCCCTGATAGAGTCACCTCTAGATGCCTACCCAAGGGGACTGTGACTCTGTAACTGGCCTTTGGGAGGTTGGTAAAGGGAGAGCTACACAGGATTCAGGCCATTCTGCCCCACAGGCCCCCTGTCGACAATCAATGAACCGTTTCCAAGCACTTGCTCACAGCAAGCTCCCACACACAGCAATGCGACCATCGATCAGCTTCCCTTCCGCTCAAACATCACATCGGAAAGACAGCACAACCTGCAACAATGCAGCACTCCTCGGAGACTGCACCAGCCTTGGCATCCACTGCACAAGAGGGATTTGAAGCTGAAACCTTGACCTGACAGAAGTTTATCAAATAATGAGGGGTATGGATAGAGTTCAGAGTATTTGTCCTCTCCCCAGGAGAGGACTAACACTAGGACACACATTTTTAAGGCGAAAAGTGAGCGATTTTTCAAAAAAAAAAAGAAATGAGGGACAAATAATTTACACAGAGAGTGGTTCACATGTGGAATGAACTGCCAGAGGAAGCGGTGGATGTGGATGCAATTACAACGTTTCAAGGACATTTGGATCAATACATGGATAGGAAAGGTAAGGTTTGGAGGGATATGGGCCAGGAGCAGGCAGGTGGGACCTGTTTGATTTGGGATTACGTTCAGCATGGACTGGTTGGGTCGAAGGGCCTGTTTCCGTGCTGTGAGACTCGGAGAGAAGTGTGCGACCCGCCAAGCTGGAACTGACCCTGGCACAACAAGGAGCTGCTCCAGACAGATACCTGCCCACTCGGCCAATATACTTTCCAAACAAACTGCCCAAAATATCTCACCGTAAGGAGTGCCCGGACCGAATTCACTGGCGGCTTCGATCATGTACTGCCCTAACAATTCGCCGTTGGTGATCCGGGAGGGAATCTTACGGTCAAGCTTTTCATACAGGAATTCCTCGATTCGGGCACCTGGAGGCGGGGGGAGGAGGAGGAGGAGAGAAATGACGTCAGTCCCGGTTTTGTTAACTATATGCTCAAACAAACATTTACCCCCCCTCCCCCCTCCCGAGATCAACAACCTTCCCCCAAACCCCCAGTGTGATAACGGACCTCCAACTGAGGAGTTGCGCACATCCTAACTGGCGCCACCTTCAACACCTACCTCCTCCACCACCTTCAATATCCACTGACGCTTAACTACCCCAAAGTCAAGGGTAATTAGGGATGGGTAAAATATGCTGGACTAACCAGCAACACCCACATGCCATGAAAACATAAAGACAATCATTTGAAGCAATCTCCAAATTTCTGATATGAAAACATAAAGCCTCTCATACTCAAATCCAACCTGGGTGGAGAGAGGTCATTAATTTTGCCATGTATGATGTTGTGTCCTAGTAAATGAATCAAGCCCCATCTATATCTTTAAATCCTATCACACATTGTCTTCATTGCTCAGACTTTTAGGAGTTGGGAAGTCATGTTGAGGTTGTACAGGATATTGGTGAGGCCTCTTCTGGAATACTGTGCCCAGTTTTGGTCTGCCTGTAATCAGAAGGATATTATTAAGCTGGAGAGGGCTCAGAAGAGATTTACCAGGACGTTGCTGGGAATGTGAGGTCTGGAGATATAAAGAAAGGCTGGATAGGCTGGGACTTCTTTCACTGGAGTGTAGGAGGTTGAAATGTGACTTTGTAGAGGTTTATAAAATAATGAGGGGTATAGATAGAGTTAATGGTAGCTGTCCTTTCCCCAGAATGGGGGTTACAAGACTGGGGGGCCACATTTTTAAGGTGAGAGCAGAAAGATTTAAAAAAGACATGAGGAATAAATGGTTTACACAGGGGGTGACTCACATGTGGAATGAGCTTCCTGAGGAAGTGGTGAATGTGGGTACAATTACAACTTTTAAGGATAAGGACATGAAGGTTAGATTCCCTCCAGAGTGGAAACAGGGCCTTCGGCCCTACAAGTCCACATCGACCCAGGGCTTTTGCCTGAAATGTCGATTTTCCTGCTCCTCGGATGCTGCCTGACCTGCTGTGCTTTTCCAGCACCACTCTAACCTTGACTCTAATTTCCAGTTTCTGCAGTACCTACCTCCGTCCTTCGAAGAGGAGCCTACCCAGACCCATTTTCCTCTGACTAACATACCAAATACTATAGGACAATCTCCCATGGCCAATTCACCTGACCTGCACATCTTTGGACTGTGGGAGGAAACCGGAGTACCCGGAGGAAACCCACGCAGACACGGGGGGGAGTGTGCAAACTCCACACAGACAGTTGCCTGAGGTTGGAATTGAACCCGGGTCCCTGGTGCTGTGAGGCAGCAGTGCTAACCACGGAGCCAGAAATAGGAAAGGTTTGGAGAGATATGGGCCAGGAGCAGGCTGGTGGGACTAGTTTAGTTTGGGATTATGGTTGGCATGGACTGGTTGGACTGAAGGGTCTGTTTCCGTGCTGAACGACTAGATGCACAGGAGAGTGTAGGTATGTTCATCTGTAATTGAAAGAACCAGAAAATCACAAGTGAAATCCCGCTATCTTCAGTGAATCCATTCCAGGAACTCTCTGGTAAACAGTGATGTTCATTAATATTTCAGACTGTAGCCAGAGGCGGAGGAAGTTAGTTTTCCTTTCAAATGTTTTTCTTCATAATCACGGATAAATGAAGATTAGATCCACAGTGAGTGATAGGACAGCCAGTAATTTTGTGCAAACTTGCGGGCACAAGTATGGTGGGGCTATATTGAATCCAGTTTATTTGTGCACACAGCAAGATGTGAAGTATTGTATTAAACTTATCACCGATTTCATTCAATCCCCTTTTGAACCATAATTGCCTGTGGCGTGTTAAATGGATTTGGACCAGAGTTCTCCTGCGGCTATGGTACAGATTGGATGATGGTAAGTGCAACATTAAGGTCTTGTCCATTGGATTAACTCTTCAACACAGCTCTTCAGTCACACTCTCAGCATCCCATAATCAACAGGTGGTTGTCATGTCAACAAAAGCAGATATTAAAACAATCTTTCCCATGATTGTGAAGAAAAAAAATTTGACAGGAAAACTTATTCCCTGGAGTGGAAGGTACACACACATCTCGGACCGTGTTTTCAGGATCCTTAAGGGGGAGGGGGAGCAGCCCCAAGTCGTGGCCCACAAAGGCACCAATGACATAGGTAGGAAAAGGGATAGGGATGTAAGGCAGAAATTCAGGGAGCTAGGGTGGAAGCTTACAGCTAGAACAAACAGAGTTGTTATCTCTGGTTTGTTGCACGTCCCACGTGCTAGCGAGGTGAGGCGTAGGGAGCGAGAGGAGTTGAACACATGGCTAGAGGGATGGAGCATGAGGGAGGGTTTCAGATTCCTAGATAATTGGGGGTCATTCTGGGCTAGGTAGAACCTCTGCAAACAGGATGGGCTTCACCTGAACCAGAGAGATGCCAATATCCTGGGATGGGGGAAATTTGCTAATGCTCTTCAGGTGGGTTTAAACTCATTCGGCAGGGGGATGGGAAACAGAATTGTAGTTCCAGTATACGGGAGGTTGAGAGTAGTGAAGTCAGAAAGGAGGTTTCAAGGTTGCAAGAGTTCACCGCCAAGCAGGAAGGTGGTTTGAAGTGTGTCTACTTCAACGCCAGGAGCATCCAGAATAAGGTGGGTGAACTTGCAGCATGGGTTGGTACCTGGGATTTCAATGTTGTGGCCATTTCAGAGTCATGGGTAGGGCAGGGACAGGAATGGTTATTGCAGGTTCCGGGATTTAGATGGTAAAAAAAGGGGGTGGTGTGGCACTGTTAGTCAAGGACAGTTTTATGGTTGCAGAAAGGACGTTTGAGGACTTGTCCACCGAGGTAGTATGGGCTGAGATTAGAAACAGGAAAGGAAAGGTTATCCTGCTGGGAGTTTTCTATAGGCTTCTAAATAGTCCCAGAGATGTAGAGGAAAGGATAGCAAAGATGATCCTCTATAGGAGCGAGAGTAACAGGGTAGTTGTCATGGGAGATTTTAACTTTCCAAATATTGACTGGAAATACTATCGTTCAAGTACTTTAGATGGGTCAGTTTTTGCCCAATGCGTGCAGGAGAGTTTCCTGACACAGTATGTAGACAAGCCAATAAGGGGCGATGCTATATTGGATTTGGTACTGGGTAATAAACCCGGCCAGGTGTTAGATCTGGAGGTAGGTGATCATGACCACAGTTTGGTTATGTTTACTTTAGCGATGGAAAGGGATAGGTATACATCACAGGGCAAAGGTTATAGCTGGGGGAAAGGCAAGTACGATGCGATTAGGCAAGACTTAGGAAGCATAAGATGGGGAAGGAAACTGCAGGGGATGGGCACAATTGAAATGTGGAGCTTTTCAAGGAACAGCTACTGCGCGTCCTTGAGAAGTATGGACCTGACAGGCAGGGAGGAAGTGGTCGAACAAGGGAGCCGTGGTTTACTAAAGAAATTAAATCTCTTGTCAAGAGGAAGAAGACGACAACTTATGTTAGGATGAGATGTGAAGGCTCAGTTAGGGGCACTTGAGAGTTACAAGTTAGCCAAGAAAGACCTAAAGAGAGAGCTGAGAAGAGCCAGGAGGGGACATAAGATGTTGTTGGAAGATAGGATCAAGGAAAACCCTCATGCTTTCTATAGGTATATCAGGATTAAAAGAATGACTAGAGTAAGATTAGGGCCAATCAAGCATAATAGTGGGAAGTTGGAGATAGGGGAAGCGCTAAATGAATATTTTTCGTCAGTATTCACACTAGAAAAAGACAACGTTGTCGAGGAGAATACTGAGATACAGGCTATGAGACTAGATGGGATTGAGGTACATAAGGAGGTGGTGTTAGCAATTCTGGAAAGTGTAAAAATAGATACATCTCCTGGGCTGGATGGGATTTATCCCGGGATTCTCTGGGAAGCCAGGGAGGAGGTTGCAGAGCCTTTGGCTTTGATCTTTATGTCGTCATTGTCTACAGGAATAGTGCCAGAGGACTGGAGGGTAGCAAATGTTGTTCCCTTGTTCAAAAAGGGGATTAGGGACAACCCTGGAAATTATAGACCAGTGGGCCTTACTTCAGTTGTGGGTAAAGCGTTTGAAAGGGTTATAAGAGATAGGATTTATAATCATCTAGAGAGGAATAAATTGATTAGGGATAGTTAACAAGGTTTTGAGAAGGGTAGGTTGTGCCTCACAAACTATATTGAGTTCTCTGAGAAGATGACCAAACATATGATGAGGGTAAAGTGGTTGATGAGGTGTAGATTCCAGTAAGGCGTTTGATAAGGTTCCCCATGGTAGGCTATTGCACAAAATACGGAGGTATGGGATTGAGGGGGATTTACTGGTTTGGATCAGAAATTGGCTCGCTGAAAGAAGACAGAAAGTGGTGGTTGATGGGAAATGTTTATCCTGGAGTTCAGTTACTAGTGGTATATTGCAAGGATCTGTTTTGGGGCCACTGCTGCTTGTCATTTTTATAAATGACCTAGATGAAGGCGTAGAAGGATGGGTTAGTAAATTTGCAGATGACACTAAGGTCAACGGAGTTATGGATAGTGCTGAAGTATGTTGTAGGCTACAGAGGGACATAGATAAGCTGCAGAGCTGGGCTGAGAAATGGCAAATGGAGTTTAATGCGGAAAAGTGTGAGGTGATTCACTTTGGTCAGAGTAACAGGAATGCAGAGTACTGGGCTAATGGTAAGATTCTTGGTAGTGTAGATGAGCAGAGAGATCTCGGTGTCCATGTACATAGATCCCTGAAAATTGCCACCCAGGTTGATAGGGCTGTTAAGAAGGCATACAGTGTGTTAGCTTTTATTGGTAGAGGGATTGAGTTTTGGAACCATGAGGTCATGTTGCATCTGTACAAAATTCTGGTGCAGTCACACTTGGAGTATTGTGTACAGTTCTGGTCACCGCATTATAGGAAGGATGTGGAAGCTTTGGAAAGGGTGCAGAGGAGATTTACTGGGAAGTTGCCTGGTATGGAGGAAAGGTCTTATGAGGAAAGGCTGAGGGACTTGAGGCTGTTTTCGTTAGAGAGAAGAAGGTTGAGAGGTGACTTAATTGAGGCATACACAATAATCAGAGGGTTAGGTAGGATGGACAGTGTGAACCGTTTTCCTTGGATGGTGATGGCTAGTGTGAGGGGACATAGCTTTAAATTGAGGGGTGACAGATATAGGACAGATATCAGAGGTAGTTTCTTTACTCAGGGTAGTAGGGGTGTGAAATGAACTGCCAACTTTAAGGGCATTTAAGTGGCCATTAGTTAAACATCTGGATGAAAATGGAATAGTGTCGGTTGGATGGGCTTCAGATTGGTTCCACAGCTCAGCACAACATCGAGGGCCGAAGGGCCTGTACTGCGCTGTAAAGTTCTATGTTCTATGTACAGTGTTCCTCTGCCCCCAGTTGCAGTCTGAAATGTTGGCGAACATCCCCGTTTACTCAATCCTTCCTGGAATGGATTCACTGCAGATATCGGATTTCACTAGTGGATTCCACCAACATTATCATCTTCCCAGTTATGGTCACAGGGAAAGCCATGGCCTCATGACATTATCGCTGGACTGTTAATCCAGAGACTCTGATAATGTTCTGGGGACCTGGGTTCAAATCCCACCACAGCAGATGGTGGAATGTGAATTAAATAAACATCTGGAAATAAGAGTTTAATGATGACCATAACCATGAGGAGGCAAAACGCGTCTGGTTCACCAATGCTCTTTAAGGAAGGAAACTGCCACCTTTACCTGGTCTGACTTACACGTGACTCCAGACCCACAGCAATGGGTTAGTTAGATTACTTACAATGTGGAAACAGGCCATTCGGCCCAACAAGTCCACACCAACCCTCCAAAGAGCAACCCACCCAGACCCATTCCCCTACATTTATCCCTTCACTTAACATTACGGGCAATTTAGTACAGCCAATCCACCCTAACCTGCACATGTTTGGACTGTGGGAGGAAACTGGAGCACCCGGAGGAAACCCACGCAGACACGGGGAGAATGTGCAAACTCCACACAGACGGTTGCCCGAGGCGGGAATTGAACCTGGGTCTCTGGCGCTGTGAAGCAGCAGTGCTAACCACTGTGCTTCCCATAAAGAAGATGAATACCAGCCAGAAAATGAATACCAGCCTGGTCAGGGACACCCTCATCCCCATGAATGAATGTTTTGTTTTAAGTTCCACAAGTGGTGACCCTTCCTTGCGTGTCATCACTGAGGTAGCCAACTCCTGGCTGAGCTTTCAAACTGAACACCAGAACCATATCCCACTCTCCACGGCAATTCTCTCTCCTCTGCCCAAGGTTACAGTGCCCAAGTTATTGGACTAGCAATCCCGAGTCTGCAACTAGTTATCCACAAACATGGATTTACAGAGCAGGAGGCGGCCCTTGGGCCCAACATATTCATGCTGGTTACCAAACATCCATCGATTCAAATCCCATGTTCCAGGCCCCTGGCTTTCTTTACCATAGCATTTCAAATACTCACCTAAACACCTCCCCACCACCTAAACACCTCCCCCCGACCTACACACCTCCCCGCCCCCTAAACACCTCCCCGCCACCTAAACACCTCCCCACCACCTAAACACCTCCCCGCCCCCTAAACACCTCCCCGCCCCCTACACACCTCCCCGCCACCTAAACACCTCCCCGCCCCCTAAACACCTCCCCGCCCCCTAAACACCTCCCCGCCCCCTAAACACCTCCCCGCCCCCTAAACACCTCCCCGCCCCCTAAACACCTCCCCGCCCCCTAAACACCTCCCCGCCCCCTAAACACCTCCCCGCCCCCTAAACACCTCCCCGCCCCCTAAACACCTCCCCGCCCCCTAAACACCTCCCCGCCCCACCTAAACACCTCCCCGCCCCACCTAAACACCTCCCCGCCCCCTAAACACCTCCCCGCCACCTAAACACCTCCCCGCCCCACCTAAACACCTCCCCCCCCACCTAAACACCTCCCCGCCCCCTAAACACCTCCCCGCCCCCTAAACACCTCCCCGCCCCCTAAACACCTCCCCGCCCCCTAAACACCTCCCCGCCCCCTAAACACCTCCCCCCGCCACCTAAACACCTCCCCGCCCCACCTAAACACCTCCCCCCCCACCTAAACACCTCCCCGCCCCCTAAACACCTCCCCGCCCCCTAAACACCTCCCCGCCCCACCTAAACACCTCCCCCCCCACCTAAACACCTCCCCCCGCCACCTAAACACCTCCCCACCACCTGCTGACTCAGCGAGCAAATGTACAACCTGATGAACTATATCTTGTGCTGTGGTAATGAAAAGGAATTGAATTGTTAATGAACAGTTTGGGTCTGGTGATCCACCCTCAGGACGATTCAGAGGCCGGGAGAGAAGCAGGAAAGAAAAATACAAAGATTGGGTGTTGGGGGGGGTGGGGGGGAGCAAAGAGAAGAGAAAGGAGGAGGAGAATAGGATGAGTGGACAAACTCCAGCTGAAGGGTCCTTCTCTACCGCCATCTTGGATCAGCCTGTCCCTGTGCTGTCCTGTTCTTACAGCAACAATGCAAACATCTTATGAATCCTCTGAGAATGTCATTACCAAACGATTTTTCACCCAGAGAGTGGTGAGCCTGTGGAATTCACTGCCACAGGAAGCAGCTGAGGTCAACACATTGTACAGTTTCTAGAAGGAGTTCGATGCAGCATTTGGAGCTCAAGGGATCTAAGGATATGGAGGTGGTAGAGATTTGGAACTCTCTTCCCCAAATTGCAGGGGATGCCGGACCAGCAGTTAATTGTAAATGTGAGATAGATACGGTTCTTTTGTTAAGGAGAGCTATTACAGGATCAGGACCACATGGACTCAGGCCACAGATCCACCATGATCTCATTGAATGACAGAACAGGCTCAAAGGGCCAAATGGCGTACTCCTGTTTCTATAAAAGCAGGAGCAGTCTAATGTGTTGGATTCAGGCATGAGCACACTGAGTTGGGGCGGTGGGGGTGGGAAGAGGCTCGTCGGGCTGAATGGCCTACTCCTGCTCCTAGTTTCTACGTTTCTATGCTTCAACCCAACCTGCACGGACCTCCAATCAACATGGCTCCCCCGGTCAGACAGACAGAATTAGGCAGAGCCTAGCAAAGAGAGAGAAAGGTGGGGCAGGGGCTAGGTCACAGAGGGGAGGGGGGCTAGGCCAGGGAGGTTGGGGAGGGGACTAGGAGAGAGAGGTGGGGAGTGGGGAGTGAGAGAGAGGTGGGGAGTGGGGAGTGAGAGAGAGGTGGGGAGTGGGGAGTGAGAGAGAGGTGGGGAGTGGGGAGTGAGAGAGAGGTGGGGAGTGGGGAGTGAGAGAGAGGTGGGGAGTGGGGAGTGAGAGAGAGGTGGGGAGTGGGGAGTGAGAGAGAGGTGGGGAGTGGGGAGTGAGAGAGGGGTGGGGAGTGGGGAGTGAGAGAGGGGTGGGGAGTGGGGAGTGAGAGAGGGGTGGGGAGTGGGGAGTGAGAGAGAGGTGGGGAGTGGGGAGTGAGAGAGAGGTGGGGAGTGGGGAGTGAGAGAGAGGTGGGGAGTGGGGAGTGAGAGAGAGGTGGGGAGTGGGGAGTGAGAGAGAGGTGGGGAGTGGGGAGTGAGAGAGAGGTGGGGAGTGGGGAGTGAGAGAGAGGTGGGGAGTGGGGAGTGAGAGAGAGGTGGGGAGTGGGGAGTGAGAGAGAGGTGGGGAGTGGGGAGTGAGAGAGAGGTGGGGAGTGGGGAGTGAGAGAGAGGTGGGGAGTGGGGAGTGAGAGAGGTGGGGGTGGGTAGAGAGATGTGGGCATTGGAGAGAGAGAGAGAGAGTTGGGGGTGGAGAGAGACGGTTGAGAGACAGACCATGGATAAACAGACATCCTTTGACAACAGTACCTTGGCCAAACATGGAACAACTTTATATAATAACATTCGCATTTCTTCATTGGTTCACAGGATATAGGCATCACTGACTGGGCCAATGGTAATTATCAGATTATTTTTCTTTGCTGAGTCACAGGATTCAAAATCCGAGCAGGTTTTTCCTAGAGCAGGTACAGCTTGGGTTAGACAGAGTAAGGTTCCTTCTCTATGGTCCTATCAAACCAGATGATTTACCTTGATCCAGCTGAGTTGGACTCTGAGAATACTGAATTGAAGCTTTTCATTGGCTCAGCAATGTTGGAACAAAATAGTGCTGCACTGATGCCTACATTTTAAGTGACAACATACATCCTGTTACTGCCTGTCCTAAAACTTGTAGCACCTTCCAATTCTGAAGAATATTCTCTATCCCCATTTTTTTCAGTTTTGTTTTTATCCTGCATAGAAAGTTAGGACTCAGGAACAGACCATTGGACAAGTCAAACCTGCTCCATTGTTCAAAATATCATGGCTGATCTGTTTGCGCTCCACTTCCCTGTCTATCCCCCCCATAATCTTTGGCTCCCCTGTCTATCAAACACAATTCATATTATACAGTGTGTTAACCACATGCTAATGGGACACAACAGAATCCTTTCAGGTCTGTTTTCTTTTAACTATAAAGTTTGGAGAAGTGCTGGAACAAAGTAGATGAAGGAAAGATTTGATGGAAGTGTAGAAGATGATGACTGGTCAGAATAAGATAGACCAAGAAAAGCTGTTCCCATTGGCTGTTGGCCCAAGAACTAGAGGAGATAGTTTTAAGATTTCAAATGAGAGATGCAGAAGTGATGTGAGGAAGAACATTTAATGCAGCAAGTGGTCACAAACCGGAACCTGCTGTCCCTGAAGGGGTGGAAGTTGAGATGATGTTTGATCTCAAAAGGAAGTCAAATATACACCGAGAGCTAATAAATCTGCAGGACTACAGAGATAGAATGTGGAACTGGACATCTGGATTGTTCCACAGAGAGCCAGCACAGACTGACTGACATCCTTCTGTGTCATATATGGCTCGGTTACACTGACAAGACTTTGGGTAAGTCAGTGAAGTACATTCTCATTTTATGAAACAACTGTACTATCCATTACTGTCCGAGGCTGAGGGGTGACCTGATAGAGATTTACAAAATCTTGAGGGGCATAGATAGGGTGAATGACAGAAGTCTTTTCTCTAGGGTGGGGGAGTTCAAGATTAGGAGGCATACTTTTAAGGGGAGAAGAGAAAGTTTTCAAAAGGAAATGAAGGGCAACGTTTTTACACAGAGAGTGGTTTGTGTCTGGAATGAACTTGTGAGTACAATTACAACGTTTAAAAGACAGTTGGATAAGAACATGAATTGGGAAAGGTTTGGAGGGATATGGGCCAGGAGCAGGCAGGTGGGGCGAGTTTAGATTGGGATTATGTTCGGTGTGGACGGGTTGGACTGAAGGGTCTATTTCCGTGCTGTACATCTCCATGACTCGATTTATTGGCCATCCCTAGTTACCCAACAGGCTTTTCAGAACCACCTGCTGTGGGTCTGGAGTCACTTGGAGGCTAGACCAGCTAAGGATGGCAGATTTCCTTCCTTGAGGGACATTAGTGAACCAGATCAGTTTTTTTTCATAATTGTTGATGATTGTTATGGTCACCGCCAATTGGACAGGCTTTCGATTCTAAATGTATGCGCTAAATTGAGGCTCCACCCATTGCTGTGGTGTGATTTGAACCCTCTCCAATTTAATAATATCCTTCCTATCGCAGGGCAACCAGAACTGGACACAGTGCTCCAAAAGTGACCTCACTGACGCCCTGTACAACTCCTGTACGAATCCTTAGGATTCTCTGCCCGAGAGCTGACAAAGCTCTATCATTGAGAGGTCGATAGGTTTGCTGACAGAGATAGAGATAGTGCAGGAAAAGTGAGGTTGAGCTAACTGAATGACAGAGCAGCCTCCTGCTTCCATTTCTTATATAAAAAGAGAGAAAGAAAACAACAGTGAGGTTTAAAAAGACGAGCAACTGGCAGCAGAGTTCCCGAGAGAAGAGGTTACAATGCTCCCCACTGGGACTCGCTCATGGGCAGCCCCCAGTGATAGCTCCGCGAAAGGTTACAGCACAATGTAATCTGGAGGGACTAGAACTCAACTCAGTCAGAAGTAAATTAATGGTGACTACAAATATGTCATCACAGGAGACCAGTGAGAATGGGGGAGACATGGGTACAGCAGGAAGGTCACTGGGCTAATAATTGGATTTGATTTATTACTGCCACATGAGGTACAGTGAGAAGTGTTGTCTTAAGTGCTTTACAGAGAGATTATACTCTACAAATGCATCAGGGTAACAACAGAATGCAGGATACAGCATTACAGCAACTGAGAAGGTGCAGAGAGCGATCAGTATTAACATGAAAGAGGTTCATTCAAAAGTCTGACAACAGCGGGGAGGAAGCTGCTCTTGAATCTGTTCATAATTAAATACTAACTTTTATATCTTCTGCCTAACAGAAGAGGGTGGAAGAGAGTATACCAGAGCAGGAAAGGGTCTTGGTGGTTCAGTGGTTAGCACTGCAGCCTCACGGCGCCAGGGACCTGGGTTCGATTCCAGCCTCAGGTGACTGTGTGTGGAGTTTGCACATTCTCCCAGTGTCTGTGTGGGTTTCCTCCAGGTGCTCTGGTTTCTTCCCACAGTCCAAAGGTGTGATCGCTGGGTCCCTTGCTGAGATATTTGTATCATCGATAGTCACAGGTGAGATGACTGGAGGTTAGCAAACATGGTGCCACTGTTTAAGAAGGGCGGTAAAGACAAGCCAGGGAGCTATAAACCAGTGACCCTGACGTCGGTGGTGGCAAGTTGTTGGAGGGAATTCTGAAGGACAGGATATACATGTATTTGGAAAGACAAGAACTGATTAGGGATAGTCAACATGGCTTTGTGTGTGGGAAATCATGTCTCACAAACTTGATTGAGTTTTTTGAAGAAGTAACAAAGAGGATTGATGAGGGCAGAGCAGTAGATGTGATCTATATGGACTTCAGTAAGGCGTTCGACAAGGTTCCCCATGGGAGACTGATTAGCAAGGTTAGATCTCATGGAATGCAGGGGGGCTAACCATTTGGATACAGAACTGGCTCAGAGGTAGAAGACAGAGGGTGGTGGTGGAGGGTCGTTTTTCAGACTGGAGGCCTCTGACCAGAGAGTGCCACAAGGATCAGTGCTGGGTCCTCTACTTTTTGTCATTTATATAAATGATTTGGATGTGAGCATAAGAGATATAGTTAGTAAGTTTGCAAATGACACCAAAATTGGAGGTGTCATTGAAGCAAAGAAGGTTACCTCAGAATACAACAGGATCTTGATCAGATGGGCCAATGGGCTGAGAAGTGCCAGATAGAGTTTAATTCAGATAAATGCGAGGTGCTGCATTTTGGGAAAGCAAACCTTGGCAGGACTTATACACTTAACGGTAAGGTCCTAGGGAGTGTTGCTGAACAGCTCCTTGAAAGTAGAGTTGCAGGTCGATAGGATAATGAAGAAGGCGTTTGGTATGCTTTCCTTTATTGGTCAGAGTATTGAGTACAGGAGTTAGGAAGTCATGTGGCTGTATAGGACATTGGTTAGGCCACTGTTGGAATATTGCATGCAATTCTGGTCTCCTTCCTATCGGAAAGATATTGTGAAACTTGAAAGGGTTCCAAGGATGTTGCTAGGGTTGGAGGATTTGAGCTATAGGGAGAGGCTGAACAGGCTGGGGCTGTTTTCCCTGGAGCGTCGGAGGCTGAAGGGTGACCTTATAGAGGTTTATAAAATCGTGAGGGGCATGAATAGGATAACTAGACAAAGCCTTTTCCCTGGGGTGAGAGAGTCCAGAACTAGAGAACATAGGTTTAGGGTGAGAGGGGAAAGATTTAAAAGGGGCAACGTTTTCACACAGAGGGTGGTACGTGTATGGAATGAGCTGCCAGAGGAAATGGTGGAGGCTGGTACGATTGCAACATTTAAAAGGCATTTGGATGAGTATATGAATAGGAAGGGGTTAGAGGCCTATGGGCCGAGTGCTGGCAGGTGGGACTAGATTAGGTTGGGGTATCTGGTCAGCATGGATGAGTTGGACCGATGGGTCTGTTTCCGTGCTATACATCTCTATGACTATGTGCAGGATAGGGGTGGATTGGCCATGCTAAATCGCTCCATAGTGTCCAGGAATGTGCAGGTCAGGTGTGTTAGCCGTGGGAGATGAAGAGGTAGGGGGATGGATCTGGCTGGGATGGTCTTCGGAGGGTTGGTGTGGACCTGTTGGGCCGAATGGCCTGTTCCCACACTGTAGGGGTTCTCAAGATGTTGGTTGGAGGTTCAGGCTAACGTGCTGAGGAGAAAGGAAAGAATCACTAACGTGATGAGGGAACAGTTCTTCAGTCAGAGGGGGGGTGAACCTGTCGAATTCACTACCACAGGAGGTTGTGGAGGCGAAGATGCTGAATATAGTCAAGGAGCAGACAGATACATTTTTATATTTTAAAGGGGTATGAGGAGAACATTGGAATGGAGATACAGGATCAGCCATGATCATATTGAATGGGCGAGCAGGCTGGAGGGGCTGAATGGTCTACTCATGCTCCTGTTGTCTATGCAACTACGGCTGGTGAAGTTTTAATTAAATAAAAAAATTTGGGATTAAAAGCTTCTGCAATCATGGCCAGCTAACCTTGTTTGTAAAAACCCTAATGCGCTTTCGGGAAGGAAATCTGCCATCCTTACCTGGTCTGGCCTACATCTGATTCCAGCAACATGATTGGCTCTTCACTGCCCTGGGAAATGGCTGACAGAGTCACTCACTTCAAGGGCAGTTAGGGAAGGCAATAAATGCTGCCCCTTGTCGGAGCTACCCACCTCCCATGAAGGGATAAAATTAAAATCAAATAAAATGTCTTTAAGAAACCAAAAAGGGACATTTGAGGCAAATTTTCAGAATTCCTATAACGGGGAATTGTCTGCCACAGAAAAAAACATTCAATATTTTCAAGGACCTTTTTGAGTTTTACAAAATCATGAGAGACATGGATAGCGTAAATTGACAAGATCTTTCCCTGAGCTGGGGGAGTCCTGAACCAGAGGGCATCTGGATAGGTATTATGAGTAGGAAGGGTTGAGAGGGATATGGGCCAAATGCTAGCAAACGGGACTAGATTAGGTTAGGATATCTGGTCAGCATGGATGAGTAACTCTCTGACTATGTGTTGGATACAGTTCTTAGGGCTAAAGGGATCAAAAGGTGTTGGGGAAAAGCAGGAACAGGGGATGGAGTTGGATGATCAACCATGATCATATTGAATGGTGGAGCAGGTTCAATGGACTGAATGGCCTACACCTGCTCCTATGTGTTAGGGTCTTATGTTAGAGGTACAGAGGCTTAGATGGGTGGCACAGTGGCTCAATGGTTAGCACTGCTGCCTCACAGCACCAGGGTCCCAGGTTCAATTCCAGCCTCGGGCAACTCTCTGTGTGGAGTTTGCACATTCTCCCCGTGTCTGCATGGGTTTCCTTCGGATGCTCCGGTTTCCTCCCACAGTCCAAAGATGTGCAGGTCAGGTGAATTGGCCATGCTAAACTGCCCGTAGTGTTAGATCAATTAGTCAGAGGGAAACGGGTCTGGGTGGGTTACTCTTTAGAGGATCGGTGTGGACGAGTTGGGTTGAAGGGCCTGTTTCCACACTGTACAGAATCTAATCTAAATACTTGAGCTGCACCTTCAGGGGTTACAGAGTTGGTGCAGTTGGACAAATAGGCTTTTTGCACATCGTGTTTGGAACCTTCCAGAATGAGGCTTCTCCGTTTCCCCGCATACCATTTTAATCCAACCATCCTGTGGCTCAGATTAATTCCATAGCCTTGCTGAGGGAGCAAGGTTTCAGAAGCATGGACAGGCAGGGAATACAGGGATATGGACCACGTGCAGGTCAATGGGATCAGTTTGGAATGGCATCTTGGTCAGCATGGACAGGGTGGGCCATAAGGCCTGTTCCTGTGTTGTGCTGCTCTATCCTCCAAGACCCTTGCAGCTCACTTTAAATCGATGTCTCTCTTGTTCCTTTTACAAGTGGGAACAGTTTCTCCCCAATTACTCCCCAAAGCCAGTCATGGGTTTCTTAGCTTTCTTCTCTTCAGGAGAACAGTTTCAATTTTTTCAATCGATTCTCAGAACCAAAGGTTTCTCATCCTCTGCAACCATTCTCGTAAACCAGTCCTGCACCCGCTCTCCGATACAGTCACATTTTTTTCTATAATGTGGGGCCCACAGCTGTACACAATCCTCCACCTGAGGTCCAACCAGTGTCTTGTACCAGCTCAGCATCACCTCCTTGCTCTGGTATCCCAAGCCCCTATTAATAAAGTCGAGGACACTGTGTGCACTGTCCTGCCACCTTCAGTGATTGTGCACATATATCCCCAGATCCCTCTGCTTCTGCACCCCCTTTAGAATTATATTCCTTATTTAATGTTGTCTTTTAATGTTCTTCTGACCAAAGTGCGCCCCCTCACACTTCTCTGCATTTAACTTCATCTGCTACCTCTCCGCCCACTCCACTAACTTGTCAATGTCCTTTTGCAGTTCCAGGCTGTCCCCCTCACCGTTTACAATTCCTCCAGGTTTAGTGTCATCTGTAAAGTTGCCCTCAGCACGCCAAGACCAAAGTCATTAATGTATACCAGGAAGAACAAAAATCCTAATATTGATCCCTGGGGAAACCTTCCTCCAGCCTGAAAAATATCCACTGATTATTCCTCTCTCTTTCCTGCTCATTCAGACAATTTTGTATCCTTGTTGTTACTGACCACTTTATTCCACGGCCTACAACTTTCCTCACAGGCCTGTTGTGTGGCACCATTTCAAATATATCCATGTACATCACATCAGCAGCATTGCCCTCATTGAGCCTTTCCAGTATCTTTTCAAAATCACAGTTTCCCCTTTAGAATTCAACATTTGATTTTGAGTGTTTGTTAATGTTAGCGTTACCCGAGCAGACCCGGGGCAGTAAGAGATGGAAGCTCCAGCCCCGGCTGATCTTACTTGGGTTGGGTTGAAGCAGGACCTCAGTCTGGCGCAGGATCTTCTCAGTCCAGTTCTTGGTGCTGTCTGCACGCCCCAGCAGGTTCTCAAAGTGAGCATCCAGCTCCGTCTTCTCTGCCTGTCCCAGTTTCTCCTCCGTGAACTGGGAGGGGGTGGGCAAGAGAGAAAGGGGGATGGAAGAGGGAGAGGAGGAGGGAAACGAGAGAGCAAGGGAAGAGAGAGAGAAGGAAGGGTGGGAGAAGAGAGAGAGAGAGAGAGAGAGAGAGAGAGAGAGAGAGAGAGAGAGGAGGAAAAGTGGGGGGGAAAGAGAGAGGGATAAGGGGGGAGGAAGAGAGAGAGAGGGAAATAAGAAAGAGGGAGAAACACGGGGGGGGACAAGAGAGAGACAGAGAGAAGAAAATGAGAGAGAGAGAGGGAAGGGGGTAAGAGAGACAGGGGGTTGGAGAGAGAGAGAGAGGGAGCAGACAGAGAAAGGGGGGGGGAGGGAGAAAGAGGGGAGAGGGAGAAAGAGGGGCGAGGGAGAAAAAAATGAGAGAGAGTGAGAGAAAAAAGGAGAGTGAGAGAAAGGGGAGAGAGATTGAAAGAAGGGAGAGGGAGGGAAAGAGGAGGGGGGAAGAGGATAGAGAGGAAGAGACAGAGAAGGGTCAGAGAGAGAGAGGGCAGAGAAAGAGGTCGATAGAGGAAGAGGGAGAGAGATAGAGAGAGAAGGGAAAGAGAGAAGTAGGTCGAGAGAGAGAGGGGGAAGGAGAAAAGATGAAGGAGAGTTGTAACATCGAGGGAAGGGAGATAGAGAGCAGGAGGAGAAAGTGGGGCAAGAAAGTGGGGGAGAGAGAGGGCCAGAGACAGAGGAACACAGGAGAGAAAGGGTGAGAGAATGAAATAGAGAGAGAGAGAGAGAGAGAGATGGAGGTGGGGGAGAGAGCGAAAGAGAAATACCATGAATTCATGGACACTTCAACCTTCGATCAACCCTCTATTGACAATAAATATTTGACAATTGATTAATTTTACTTGATTCATGGGATGAAGACATCTCTGGCTGGCCAACATTTATTGCCTGTCCCTAATTGCCCTTCAACTGAGTGGCTTAGTAGGCCGGGGGCAGTGGAGAGTCAACCCCATTGCTGTGGGTCTGGAGTCACACGTAGGCCAGACCAGGTAAGGACGGTAGCTTCCTTTCCCTAAGGGACATTAGTGAACCAGATGGGTTTTTCCAACAATTGACAATGGCGTCATGGTCATTCGATTCGATTAAATTAGATTCCCTACAGAATGGAAACAGGCCCTTTGGCCCAACAAGTCCACATCGACCCTCTGAAGAGTAACCCACCCATTCCTCTACATTTACCCCTGACTAATGCACCTAACACAATGGACGATTTAGCATGGTCAATTCACCTGACCTGGAAATCTTTGTATTATTAGATCCTTAATTCCAGATTATTACTGAATTCCAATTCCACCCTCTGCCATAGCAGGGTTCAAACTCACGACCCCAGAGCATTTGCTGAGTTTCCTGAATGAATAGTCTAGTGACAGTAATCACTCGGCCATTGCCTCTTACTTGGCGTGCGTACATTCACTGTACAATATAGCAGAGAGTTTGAACATCACTGTCCCTTTGCAAAATGATCAAGATCTCACCATGTGTTTATGACAAACAAATAAGAAAGACTTCGTTTCTTCCTGAGAGAAAGGACAGTTTTCCCAAAGGAGGCCCTTCGGCCTGTCAAATCTGTGCTAGCATTCAATGAAACCTAAGCAAGTCAGCAACCTGGCTCCATTTCCCACCCAATCTTTGGATAATTCTACTTTATCCATCACAAATTTCAAATTAAAAAATGGAAAGAGTTTGAAACCTGTACCAAACAATCACGTGAAGGAGCATTTTGCACGATTTAGGCTCTGCCCTGATCCTAGATTCTCAACCAACAGAATTAATTTCTCCCTGAAAACCAAAGCTTTGAAATCTTTCATTGAATTATCCTTTAACCTCCTAAACTCCAGGGAGTACAGCAGCAGGTGGTGGAATCTCCTCCGAGCGTAACCTTTCGAGTGTAGATATCATTCTGGTGAATTGACACTGCACTCCAGAGATACAGTTCCTAATGCATGATGCCTCAAACAGCCCACAGTGAGCTCCAAGTGTGGGCTAACCTGGGCTTTGTGTAACGTGACTACAAACCCTTGTGGAATCTGACCCTCGAGATGTCAAGATCAGCATTCCAGTGTTTACCTGTTAAATAGATGTGTCATCGAGAGCATTCTGTCTGGCTGTTTCCCTACCTGGTATGGCAACTGTACCATTCAAGATCAGAGATGGTTACAGAGAGTGGGTGAACTCGGCCCGGACAATCACAAAGGCCAACCTCCCATCTGTAGAATCCATCTCCCAGGCCCGCTGTAAGGAAAGGCCGCCAGCATTCTCAAAGATCCATCCCACCCTGACAATGTTTTTCTCCAACCTCTACCATCGGGGAGAAGGTACACACACACACCAGCTGGTTTCGAAACAGTTTCTACCCTACTGTTGTTGGGATACTGAATGGACTCACAAACTCCTAACATTGGCCTGTACCTGTGTCATTGTTTGTGCCGCTGTTTACCTATTATTTACTATCTATGCAACTTAACTCTGTGATCTGCCTGTATTGCTCACAAGACAAAGCTTTTCACTGTGCCTCTCGGTACATGTGACAATAAATTCAATTCAATTCTTTGGTCACGAGTTGGCACTGACAAGTTGGGCTGAATGGCCCTCTTTCTGTACTGTCCCAAACTGTTACAGTCATTAGGTTTTATTGACCCATGGACAAGGACTATACAAATCTCTCTGGAGCCACGCTGTTACAGAATGTGTATAATGGGACCTAACACCATATCCACTCCCTCCACCACTGACACTCCAGTAACTGCAGTGTGTACCATCTACAAGATGCACTGCAGAAATTCACCAAAGATCCTCAGACAGCACCTTCCAAACCCACAACCACTTCCATCTGGAAGGACAAGGGCAACAGATATTTGGGAACACCATCCCTACAAGTTCCCATCCAAGCCACTCACCATCCTGACTTGGAAATATATCACCATTCCTTCAGTGTCACTGGGTCAAAATCCTGGAACTCCCTCCCCAAAGGCATTGTGGGTCAACCCACAGCACACGGACTGCAGCGATTCAAGAAGGCAGCTCACCTCCCCCCCCCACCCCACTTTCTCAAGGGGCAACTAAGGATGGGCAATATACACTGACCAGCCAGTGATGCCCATGTCCCATGAGCGAATTTGAGAAATAGAATTAGATTATATTGCCATGTATAGAACATAGAACATAGAACAATACAGCACAGAACAGGCCCTTCGGCCCACGATGTTGTGCCGAACATTTGTCCTAGCTTAAGCACCTATCCATGTACCTATCCAATTGCCGCTTAAAGGTCACCAATGATTCTGACTCCGCCACTCCCACAGGCAGCGCATTCCATGCCCCCACCACTCTCTGGGTAAAGAACCTACCCCTGACATCCCCCCTATACCTTCCACCCTTCACCTGTATACTCCTGTATAGACATACAGGACAGTGAAAAATGTACAATGTCACCATTCCCGGCATTATTTTCTCAGGTACAAAGGTAGCTCGGTACAAAATCTTAGCTACAGAGGTAGAAAAATAAAGAAATAAAATTAAAAATTCTTAAGCATTTCTTAAGTGCTTAGACATGCTGGGCTCATGCTCTCTACAATTTTAAAAATTTTAAGAATTTTTAAAAAACTTACACACTTCCTCCCCCAGTACATTTGAAGAAAAAAAGTCAGATTTAACATTCACAATTTATAGGAACATTAATTGCCATTTGCAGAAAAGCCCATTTGTAGATTGACAAAGTACGGCTTGTGCAGTTACAAAAGGAAGCCAAATTTGCCTTTTAATACAAGAAAGTACCATCTTTTAAAATGTTTTACAATATTTACAGATTAAAAAAATTTAATAGCTCGTTGTAAAGATGACACTGTTGTAAAAGCTATGGGGACGTCTGTCAATTTACAGGGACCAGGATTTATAATTTCTGGGATATACCAGACAGAATAATATCGTTTTTAAACACCCCGCCCCCAACCCAATGAGAAATGAAATGAACACACTGGTCGTATTGGAGCTCCATTTTGAAATACACAGGACAATGTAGACTCACTCACCAGTTTTGCTGGTGTTTCCCTTGAAGTGAGGCCTGGGGTGGTGGTAGGCCCAAAACATCCTCTCTAGCAGTAGACAACAGGGCAGGCGGATCAAATCGGTCTTGATCACTCCTGGTGGGGGGGGGGGCATCCCAGATGGAGGAAGGACACTGATGGGATCAGGGGTGGGGGAAGGGCGCTGAGGGCATCCCTGAATGGACCCCACATTGGGGGAAGAGCACTGCGTGGATCCCGAAGCAATTCCAGATGGGGGAAAGGCACGGAATAGATCCCTAAGTGATTCTAGAGGGGGAAGGCGCAGAGTGAATCCTGAAGCAATTCCAGATGGGGGCAGGGGAAGGGTGCTGAGTGGATCCCTAAGCAATTCCAGATGGGGGCGGGGGAAGGGTGCTGAGTGGATCCCTAAGCAATTCCAGATGGGGGTGGGGGAAGGATGCTGAGTTGATCCCTAAGCGATTCCAGATGGGGCAAGGGTGCTGAGTGGATCCCTAAGCGATTCCAGATGGGGGAAAGGTGCTGAGTGGATCCTTAAGTGGACTCCAAATTGGGGGAAAAGACTCAAAGCATATCCCAGATGGGGGAAGGGTGACGAGTGGATCCCATATGGGGGAAGGGCAATGGGTGGATCCCAGATGGGGGAAGGGCAATGGGTGGATCCCAGATTAGGGAAGGTATTGAAGATCAAATACAGGATTAAAAGTGGATGTGCTAGCTGTGTATCTGAAACATGATGCATATTCTGCTACGAGAGGAACGGTTAGTTCAATGCCCACACTAGCTGAAGTCATCATGAAGAACTCGGCTTCGAAACCTCTCCCCTCGTCTGAGGTGTGGTGACCCTCAGATTAAACCCCCACTAACAAGACAGCAGCCGTATGGGGACATTAGCTGCCCTGTGCAGGACAATGGTTTAAACCCTGAAACCCTGAATGCTGATGGATAGGGACAAAGAGAGAGATAAAGCACCAGAGAGAAAGTGGAGGCAGAAATGGAGGATAAGATGCTGACAGAGAGAATGAGTGGGTATAACAGTGTGCAAGAGAGAGAGAGAGAGAGAGAGAGAGAGAGCACTTCTGTGTTGAGTGCATCACAAGTCTTCAGCTTAAAATAGGACTCCGGATGAAATCTTTAACCTAAACCCCAACAGAGCCAGGCTGGCCTCCTGCCGGTCTCTGTCACAAGGTATCAGCTCAGAGCGAGCGGGTGCTGCAGGGTGCCAACCTTCTGATCTTGGGCTGTTAATCTCATTCAGCTTTTGAGTGGTCTATGTTTTGACAGAACCCCACGAGGCAAACTCCAAACAACCCCTCTAACCAGGGAGAGGTTGTTTACAGGGAGAGGGGGAGGGGCAGTAAGAGGGGAAGATCCCTGCTCCAATCTCGCTCTGCTGTTCTAGAAGGCTTAAAGAGAGCTGGAAACATACTGGAGCCTTCGCCAAAGGCAAGAGGTCTAGTCCCCAATTGTAGGATTTGCCCAAAAGCCCAGGGACATCCAGGAGCCTGGTGTGTTCAGGAATTCAGTCAAATCTGCTCCCTGTGTGTTTGTTACTTGTTCACAGGGTGAGGGTGTCACTGGCTAGGCCAGGTTCATCCCTAATTGCCCAGAGGGTAATTAAGAATCAACCAGATTTGAGAGGGTTAGGAGTCACATAAAGGCCAGGCCAGGTAAGGACAGCAGTCAGCTTTACTCTCTCCCAAAGGGTGAGCCAGATGGGTTTTCCCAACAATCAGTGATGGTCTCCGTGAGACTACAACTTTTAAATTCCAAACCTTTATAGCATTCAAGCTGCACCAACTGCTGTAGTGGGATTTGAACGCCATTCCCCCAGAGCACTGGCCTGGAGTTTGGGATGATGAACCCGGTAACATTACGGCTGCACCTCCCCCGCCCCCACAACACAATCTGCAGCCAGGGTACACACCCCTCCCCACAGCCCGACTGCTGCCGTTAATTCCTAACGTCAAATATCAGCCTCTCTGACAACATCAATGTCCACCATAGCAACTATTCCGAGGCGCCTAGAGCCAATTACTGAGTGACAGAGAGAGAGAAACATAAAGCTACCGCAGAACTGGGGGGCACACACAGACACGCAGGCATTCAATATTAGGCCAAAGACTTGGTCAGTTTGAAGATACTTCTTCAAGGGAACAGGGACTGTGGGATATAAAGTAGTGTTACTTCTGTAATCATAATTGCTTATGCCAGGTAAATGAACTCACACCAGTATATAATTGTTTCAGCCAAGAGCTGAGTTAACAAGAATGAAAACTATGTGAAATAAATATATAATTGTTTTTGTGTTAGCTAAAATGTGCATACAAGAATGAAATGTGCCTGCAAACAATGGTAGATGTTACAGACAAATAGATAAGGTGCTGTGAGGGAGGGGGTGTAGGTTAAGCTAGATATGCCTGTACTAACAGTTACAAGCATCTGTTTCCTGCTTCAGCAAAAACAAAAAAAAAATGACCACCATCAAGAGGTCATAAGATTCTGTGTAAATAAAGAATTAAAAGAAATATTGCTTTGGCAAGCACGGAAACAGATGGCAGTGAAGAAGGATAAATAACAATAAGACCACAGAGGGAGGCGGTCAAACGGCCTTGTGAGGCCAGAGATAAACATTTTGTCAGGGACGAGGCCGGATGAGTTCAGAGATAAACAGCCGGGTTTAGATTAGAAACAGATGTAAACAAGGGAGGAGCAATGGGAGGAGGGAAGAGAAACGAATTACATAAATATTGTGTAGTCGTTAAATTCAGTGTGTGTGACTGCCTTGTGGACAGTGGACACAACACCCCTCTTGCAAGAGCGTAATAAACAATACTACTGATTCAGATCTTGTCTCAGACTGAAATTATTGAAGTGAGTGAGCTTCGTTTCTCACAGGGACAGATGGAAACTTATAAAGTCATTAGACCCTTTGGCTCAACTCGTCCATGCTGACCAGATATCCTAAATTAATCTAGTCCCATTTGCCAGCACTTGGCCCATATCCCTCTAAACCCTTCCTATTCATATACCCATCAGATGCCTTTTAAGTGCTGTCATTGTACCAGCCTCCACCACTCCCTCTGGCAGCTCAATCCATACATGTACCACCCTCTGTGTGAAAAAGTTGCCCCTTAGGTCCCTTCTATATCTTTCCCTCTCACCCTAAACCTATGCCCTCTAGTTCTTGACTCCGCCAACCCAGGGAAAATACTTTGTCTATTTACCCTATCCATGCCCTTCATGATTTTATAAACCTCTATAAGGTCACCCCTCAGCATTCGGTGCTCCAGGGAAAACAGCCCCAGCCTATTCAGCCTCTCCCTATAGCTCAAACCCTCCAACCCTAGCCAGACAGCCTCACACAGGGCATCTCACACCTTCAATGCATTATTTGGGCCTACATGACATCAATTGTTAAAGTTCACTTCAGAATGTAACTTTTAAAAAGTTCTGCGATTTACATATGAAAGAACTGAAACCAACATGTTCATTTTAAAAGATGAGAGACTTAACAAACAATCCAGGTCTTTTTCAAAATATAACCACCTGATGAAGGAGCAGCACTTCAAAAATTAGTGCTTCCAAATAAACCTGTTGGACTATAACCTGGTGTTGTGTGATTTTTAACCTTGTATACCCCAGTCCAACACCAGCATCTCCAAATCATGACCCTGCTAACATCCTTGTAAATCTTTTCTGAACCTTTTCAAGTTTCACAACATCCTTCCGATAGGAAGGAGACTAGAATTGCACGCAATATTCCAAAAGTGGCCTAACCAATGTCCTGTACAGCCAACTCAATGCACCAACCAATCAAGGTAAGTGTGCCAAGTGCCTATTTCATCACCCTGTAGAGAACCTACATGGCCACCAATAGTAGAGAGATTACAATCCGGGATGGGCAAGAGGGTGGAATCTCAGCAAGAGGCAGAGAGAGAGAGACAGAGCAAGAGAGAGCGAGCGAGACACAGAGAAACAGAGAGAGAGCAAGAGACAGAGAGCGAGAGAGCACGAGACAGAGTGAGAGAAAGCGAGCGAGACACAGAGAAGCAAAGAGAGAGAGAGCGCGAGACAGAGTGAGAGAGCGCGAGAGTGAAAGAGAACGAGAGCAAGGCACAGAGACAAAGAAAGAGAGCGTGAGAGACAGAGAGTGAGAGACAGAGAACGAGAGAGAGCAAGACAGTGAGAGCAAGACACAGAGACAAAGAGAGAGACAGAGAGAGAGAGAGAGACAAAAACAGAGAGAAAGACAAAGAGAGAGAGGGAGACAGAGAGAGAAACCGAGACAGGGAGAAAGACAGAGTGAGACAGGCAGAGATAGAGAGATGGCGGGGTGGGGGGGGGGGGGGGGGGGGGGGTGAGGGAAAGAAGTGCTTTGCATTTGAAAGCACATTTAAATTCAATTTAAAATAAGAAAATTCATATCACTCGGTTGCAAAGTGTTTTTTCTCAATTATCAAAACCCACTTGTCGTGGACAGAAATAGCTGATTCTGACAAGTGAAGGTGTTTGTGCTGATTTATTGGAAGGTGTGTCCATTTTTAAACTTGGAAATGAAATCTGGAATCCTGTGACAACTGACTCCATCAGCGTTAGTTCAAGATATTCTCGTCTGCACATGGGATTCCTCTTTGTGGTGCTTTTACAGTTCGATTATTTTCATAGATGTTGCTGTCCAGATATTGCAGGGGGTCAAGTTCAAAGCAATGGTGCTAGCTGTAGAATATGAACAACCAAGTTGTGTGTAATTGTCTGATAAAATCGTGCTGTAACCAGTGCTCCCTGTAATCTTCTTTCGGGATGTTTCAGCCTCTGAGACTTGCATATAGCAGTGATTCCCTGAAGGGGCAGTCAGTGGTAATCACTATCTACTGGACCTTGGACAGGCTGCATGTGGGCAGGCACCCAGTTTAGAGGGAACAGGGGCTGGTACCTGGAACTTTTGATGAGATCTCTTTCAAGGAAGAGATAGATTCATTCAGGAATCAAGGGCTGTGAGAACAAAGTGGGAATACACCATTGAGATAGAGAGTCAGCCATGATCATATGGAATGGTAGGGTAGACTCGAAGGGCCGAATGGTTTACTCCTGCTCCTATGATTGGGGCATGATAAGGATCCGGGTGTGATGGGGGAGTGCACAGGAGTGATAAGTGTGATGATGTTGTTCCTTTAACAAGGTTATGTTGTCCTTGACTTTGTTTTCCCCCCGAGAGGGGTTGTAAAAGACACAGACTCTGAAGCTTCTTTAGGGCCAGGTTGATTATAGCAAACAGATACTGCCACAGGCAACAGGCTTTCAAGTTAAAAAGAGAGAAAAAAAACCCTTGTGCAATAAAAGGGGAGTGGTCAGTTCTCCCAGCTCAGCTTTTCTCTGGTTTGGCTTGGTCTGGCTATTCACTGACAGCAGTCAGGCAGTGATGAAGCTGCTGAACCCAAAGGAGCAGGACCAGGGGCCGGCCCTCTCTCTCTGACATCTCTCTCCTGTAAGACCCCGGGCTTGGTTTTACATTTTGTGCCAAGGGGTGTTTATGGGGATCGTTGCAAGTGCAGAGGAACCTCACTTACCTGACATTTGATTAACCGTCCTTCGGAATTTCCAAACAGGATCACGAGGTCCCGACGCTTGGCTAACTGTGTTATCCAGCATTCAATTAACCGAACAAAATACTCCCCACCCGTAACATTTGAATAATCGCGGTTCCTCTATATTAGGAACAGCATCATTAAGTGGGGATATTCAATTGGGTTTTTGGATAGGTTAAGTTATTCGGAATTCTGTTCTATTTTCATTCAGAAATCCTGTAAATAAATTCTATTTTGTTTAAAACCAAGTGGTTTGACCCGCTGCATCTCTCCTGGAATATCTACTTTAAACCTGCTTAAACAACCAGCAAAATTAGGTTCTGGGCTACTTTCTTGAAATGCTTTGAGGGGGTCTGCCCTGGACAATAATATTAGGGGGCCGTGGGATTGATTTGCGGAGGTGGGTTGTGGGAGTGTTAAGGGACCCAGAGACAGGAGAAGCTCCAGGTGCTGTGATCTGTATCTCGATCTTGGTCTCTTTCGCACTCTCTCTCACTCTCCCTCCCCCTCTGTCTCTCTCTCCCCCCCCCCCCCCCCCCCCCTACCGTTCCCCACCCTTCCCCCCCTCACCCCCTCTAACTGCTATATCAGCGCAGAGGGACCAAACCAATCAACAGCTTCAAAAGCAAAAAAAAAATTACAGAGCAATACTTTAATTACTTTTCACTCACTTGTGGGATGTGGGCATTGCTGGCTGGGCCCAGCGTTTATTGCCCTAGTTGCCCCTTGAGAAGGTGGGGGTGAGCTGCCTTCCTGAAGTGCTGCAGGTTTCTCTTTTGTGACTTCCTTATGACTGATACAACCAAGTCGCCATTGTAGAGGGGAGGTAAGAGTCAACCCCATTGCTGTGGGTCTGGAGTCACGTGTAGGCTACACCAGGTAAGAACGGCAGTTTCCTTCCATTAAAGGGCATTAGTGACCCAGATGGGGTTTCTCTGACAATATCATCACCGACACCAAATTCCTGATTTTTAAAAAACTTGATTTCAAATTCCATCCTTTCTGTGGCAGGGATTTGAACCTGAATCCCCAGAATATCACCTGCAGGTCTCTGGAGGAATAGTCTATTGATAATACCACTAGGCTGTTACTTCACTTTAATCTGTGGATGGTCTAAGACAAAAAAATACTGCAGATGCTGAAATCCAGAGTAGACAGGCTGGAAGATCACAGCAAGCCAAGCAGCATCAGGAGGTGGAGAAGTCAATATTTCGGGTGTAGCCCTTTTTCAGAGCTGGGGGTGGGTGTGAGGAGAGCTGCACATAAAGGGGGCTGAGGGTTTTGAGGGAGGAGAGGAATGGCGAGGTAATGATGGGAGAACTTGGTTGGTGACTGGAAGTACAGATCGGTGGGAGGAATGGAAGGGAGGGGCTGGAAGATGGGTGGGAAGGTTACGTGACATTGGAGAACTCCGTGCCTGAGACACCAAAAATGTCTCAACCACCTGAGGGAGAAGCAGCGCTCCGAAAGCTAGTGCTTCCAAATAAACCTGTCGGACTATAACCTGGTGTTGTGTGATTTTTAAGTTTGAGGCACCAAAAACAGGGCAGTGCATGGACCTTACAGTTACCAACCTGAATTGGGTGCATACCCAGAGGATTCCTCCCCATTGGCCCCAACCCCAAACTCCTGCCATTGGTTGCCCCACAGCCAATCAGAAAGAGAACACCCTTCTTCCATCATTCAATCATTGACCAAAGCGTCAAATGATCTTTATTTCCAATTCCTATGTCTT
This sequence comes from Chiloscyllium punctatum, assembly GCF_047496795.1. Lineage (NCBI taxonomy): Eukaryota > Metazoa > Chordata > Chondrichthyes > Orectolobiformes > Hemiscylliidae > Chiloscyllium > Chiloscyllium punctatum. Next base: position 25,395,222 of record NC_092787.1, on the reverse strand, counting down.
TTAGAGCGGATAAATAGGCCCATTCAATGAAAATGACAAGAAAAAGAAAACATTTTTAATTTTAAAAAACCCTAAGACTTGTTTTCCTTTCGCATGCTCCCAGTCATGTCACGCAGATTAACCTAATTCTCTCTGGGTTAGCAATCCTTAATTAAATGTCAAGGTGACGCGATACAAGAAACACATTAAGCTTGAGCCCTTTGGTAAAGGCTTGATGAGCTGTTTCACCGATAGACAAGATGCTGGATCACTCCAGAGATTTAAAACCCAATGTTTTTAAACTATAGAAGTGCTGAGTTACCACATGAAAGGAGGGGGTCAGAAATGTACCTTCATGTTCCTCACTCAGCTGTGGGCTGTGTCTGTGTTTACACTAAGGGCTCTTTGTACATATTTAAATAGGATTTTTATCAAGTATTTTCAAAGATTTGTCTCCCCCCTTTTGCTCTGAGCCTCATTCAAGCAACTGCCTGATGAAATACTTAAACAGAACTGGCCACTGTACAGGTTTGTGGTGGAACCCAGAGGAGGGTGAAGGGTCGGAAGGAATGTGCAATAATCATTTTTATTTCAGATATTATTTTTTAAACATTCCCACATCCCTGCAGCTATTCTGGAGAGGGTCATGAAGTGATGGGTGCAGTACAATTACAACATTTAAAAGACATTTGGATAAGTACACGAATAGAACATAGAACATTAGAGCGCAGTACAAGCCCTTCGGCCCTCGATGTTGCACCGACCTGTGAAACCAATCTGATGCCCATCAATCCTACACTATTCCATTTTCACCCATATGACTATCCAATGACCATTTCAATGCCCTTAAAGTTGGTAAGTCTACTACTGTTGCAGGCAGCGCGTTCCACACCCCTCCTACTCTCTGAAGGGGAAAGGTTTGGAGGGATTTGGGCCAGGAGCAGGCAGGTGGGACTAGCTTAGTTTGGGATTAGGATTGGCATGGCCTGGTTGGGCTGAAGGGTCTGTTTCCGTGCTGTAGGACACTATGAGATACGGTGAGTGTTGACCCTGCCTGGTTTTGAGTTGCTCTCCAGCAATCTCTGGCAGAAGCAGATGGCGTGTGGGTGTGTGCGTTCTAGGTCAATTCTCAATCCAATTGCCTATGACAGGTGCTAGGAGTGGGACAGAATGTTGGTCAGCCACTTCTGCTGAGGAAGAACTCTGCAGCCCCCCCTATGTCCAACATAAACCCTGGCTGGGTGGTGGATAGTGCAGAGGAAAGCTCGGAGCTCCAAAATGGTACAGATGGGTTGGTGGAGTGGGCAAAGTGACAGATGGAGGTCAACTCTAATAGTGGGGTAATGCATTTAATTTTCCCTTATTCCCTCATGGGATGAGGGAGTCATTGGCCAGGCAGCATTTATTGTCCATTGCCCAGAAGGCAATTAAGAGTCAACCCCTTTGCTGTGGGTCTGGAGTCACATGTAGGCCAGACCAGGTAAGGATGGCAGACTTCCTTCCCTAAAGGGCGTTAGTGAACCAGATGGGTTTTCCCAACAATTGACAATGGATTCATGGACTCTTAATTCCTGACATTTATGAAATTCAGATTCCACCATCTGACATGGCAGGATTCGAACCTGGGCCCCCACAATATTATCTGGATCGGATAATAACAATCCAGCAGCAATACCACTAGACCATCACCATAGGGTGGTCAAAACAGAATACACAATAAATGGGAACACACAGAGGGGTATATGAACTGAAAGATTCCTAAAGATGGAGTTAAGGTAGTTAAGGTTAGAAAGAAGGCAGATGGTCTGTTCTCCACCAATGGCAGAGGTATAGAGTATAAACGTAGGGATAGAATGATGAAGGTGTATCTGTCACTGGGCAGACCACAATAGGAGTATTGCATGCAGTTCTGGTCACCACGTTACAGGAAGGATGGAATCGCTCTGGAGGGAGTGTACAGAAGATTCACGAAAATATTGCCAGGGCTGGAGAATTGTAACCACGAGGAGAGATTTCAGGGGGTTGGGGCTGTTTTCCTTGGAGCAGGGAAGGCTAATTGTGGTTTACAAAACGGTGAGGGGTAGAGATAGAGGAGGCAGGAGGAATTGGTTTCCCTCGGCAGAGTTCAAAACGCCAGGGTTAGAGACTCAGGGCAATGGCAGAGGAGACGTGAGGAAAGCTGTTTTTATTCGAGGGGGGTGGTGGGTGGCTGGAATTCGCTGGTAGAGTCGGTGGTGGAGGCAGAGACCATAAACTCCTTCAAAAAGTACATCTTGAGCTGCAGGGCTATGGGCCATGTGCAGGACGATGAGATAATAAGAGGCATCTGGGAGTCTTTGGGTCGGCATGGACAAGATGGGCCACATGGCCTTCTTCGGTGCTGTATTGTTTCTGTGGATCTATCTCCATCCACAGCCCTGAATTATAACAGGCAGGTAAAGGGGCACCATCAGCAAGCCAAGACTGAACCACCCTGCCCGTAGTAACTATTCTCAAAGAGTTCAAAACACACGGCTGCTCATCACCATGAGAATTGGAGAGCAGAAACTGAAATCATTACAGATCAATTAATCCAACTTTTCTTTTGAAAAATAAAGTAAGTCAACTTGAAGCAGCAGTGCATCAAGAACCAGAGCACTCTTTGAACAATTAAAATGGGCAGGTGTAACATTTAATGTTCCTCATCAAAAGAAGTCTTTGAACAGATCTGGAACGCCCAGTCAGACAGAGTGGGTGATGTCAGAAGCTGGACTGAGGGGTAGCCGGATATATACAGGAGGGTGGCAGAGAGGGGGAGATTGACAGGAGTGGGGGGGGGGAGATAGACGTGGGGGTGGGACAGCTTTGGGAAATTAAAAAGCAACAGCATGGACTGGATGGGCCAAGTCTTTGATTTTTGTGAATATCTGTTCACAGGATGCGGATGTTGCTGGCAAGGATAAGAATCTTAAACCTGAGCTGTTGACTCACACAGACACATAGGGATGCTGATTGAACAGGATCTAGGACACAGGTGACCAGGGTTTAGTACAGATTGCCAACAGTTCCACACGTTACCTCATCCCCCACCTCTTTGCACATCCTGCACTTGAACGTTTCATCTTGTGTTCCAATCCCCTTGTTCATGGGAACAGAAACTAGCCATTCGATCATCCCAAAGGCAAAGTCACCATAGTCCCAGAGAGAGAGAGAGAGAGAGAGAGAGAGAGAGAGAGAGAGAAGAGCAAGCGAGAGAGAGAGAAGAGCAAGCGAGAGAGAGAGAGAGAGAGAGAGAGAGAGATTGCTGGAAAAACTCAGCAGGTCAAGCAGAATCCGTGGAGAGAAATTCGAGTTAACATTTTGGGTCAAGTGACTCTTCTCAGGACACAGAGCGAGAGAAAGAGAGAGAGAGTGAGAGAAGGAGAGAGCGAGAGAAAAGGAGAGAGAGAGAAAAGCAGAGAGAGAGCAAGAGAAGGAGAGAGCGAGCGAGAGAAGGAGAGAGAGAGAGAGAGAGAGAGAGCGCGCGAGAGAGAGAGAAGGGTCAGGTGAGGGTGAGAAGGAGAGTCCTTCACGGAAACCTCAGCCAGTGTGGGAACTGAACTCACCATCATCAGTCAACCAACCAACTGAGCTAGCCGGCCCTCACTCCCACACAGAATGTGGAGAGGGGTGGGGGGGGACCTAAACCATCCAACCCATATTGGAATAACAGTCAATAACCTCAGATTAAACCCTCCTGATTAACCCAGGCCCAATAGGGAAAGTGCTGGTTCTGCAAATGCTAAATCACACACCAGCCCGCACACTCCAGGCAAGAAGGTAAATGATCACCCTTCCTAGAAACCGGAACCAGTGAAAGAAGATCATTCAATTTGCAAATAAAGCGACAGAAGTAGATAAAGCAAGATTCAATGAAACCCAGATTTTCCCTTCATCAGGAACGAATGCAAATTAAAACTTTGTTTGCCAGATTCTTTCACCAAATCAAAATCACAAGCAACAGATTTCACACCAGATACAGCAGCAGCTCAACAAATAACTAAGGTGCAGTATCAAAAGACGCATTGCAGGAGCTGCTATTACAGTTTCAGGCCCAATTTTACAGGTTAACAGTACAGGCTGGAGACTTTAGGAAAGGTACAAATTAGCTGGTTAGATTCAAAAGGTTTCGTGGATATGTTTTGACAAGTCATGAGCAGCTCAGTTTCGAATAGCGGGAGATGTAATACTGGAATTTAATAACAGAACGTCAGTGAAGTCCTGTTATCTGGAGACACTAGGAGAAGGTACTCAGAGTTTAGCAACCAGAGGCAGCACATTGACTCAGCAGTTAGCACTGCTGCCTCATAGCGCCAGGGCCCCGGGTTCAATTCCAGCCTCGGGTTGGACTCAGTCTGTGGAGTTTGCACATTCTCCCCGTGTCGGTGTGGGTTTCCTCCCACAGTCCAAAGATGTGCAGGTCAGGGTGGATTGGCCACGGGAAATACAGGGATAGGGTAGGGGTGTGGATCAAGGTGGGATACTCTCCAGAGGGTTGGTGTGGACTTGATGGGCTGAATGGCCTGCTGCCACACGGTAGGGATTCTATGATCTTGTTGAAATATACTCTACCTGGAGGAGGTGGTGGCAAAGAGGATCCAGAAGGATATTTCCTCTTGTGTGGGGGACAGAGTTTAAGGACCCGACATCTCCCTTTTAAACCAGAGACGAAGAGAATTTCTCTTCCCTCTCCCACAAGGGGCTTTGTTAGTCTGTGACATTCTCTTCCCAGCTTCCCATCAGAGCTACAAAGATGAAAGGGTAGGAAAATAGAGTGCTGATTGGTTGGCACAGTCTACTTGCCAACCAATCAACACTCTTGTTTTCATCTCTATTGTTCCCCTTTACTTTGACATTCTTGCAAATGGTCCTGATGAGAGAAAGACAAAAATCATTTATAAATGTGGAGACGTAGCAAATAGGAGCAGGAGTAGGCCATTCGGCCCTATCAGTCTATTCTGCCAATCAATAGATTCATGGCTGATCATTCAACTCAGTCCCCTTTTCCCACTTTCTCCCCTACTCTTCAATCCCTTTAGCCATTGGAACTATACCTAACTCCTTCCTGAAAACATTCAATATTTTGGCCTCGACAGGACCAGAATGTAGGAGTCACAGTTTAATGTTACAGGGTCAGCCATTTAGAACAGAATCCCTACACTGTGGAAACAGACCCTTCGGCCCAACCCTCCAAAGTGTAACCCACCCAGATCCATTCCCCTACTACTCTACATTTACCCCTGACTAATGCACCTAACCTACACACCCCTCAACACTATGGGCAATTTAGCATGGCCAATCCACCCTAACCTACAGATCTTTAGACTGTGGGAGGAAACCACAGCACCCGGAGGAAACCCACACAGACACGGGGAGAATGTGCAAACTCCACACAGTCACCCGAGGCTGGAATCGAACCCAGGTCCCTGGTGCTGTGAGGCAACAGTGCTAACCACTGACCCACTGTGCCATCATTTCAGACTGAGATGAGGAGAAATGTCTTTCCCCAGAGAGTGGGGAGCCTGCAGAATTCTCTGGCACAGAAAGCTGTTGAGGCTGAAATGTTGAATGCTTTCAAGAAGGAGTTAGATTTAGTTCTTAGGGGCTAGGAAGCAGGAATATGGGGATTGATATACAGGATCAGCCATGATCATATTAAATGGGCGAGCAGGCTGGAGGGGCTGAATGGTCTACTCCTGCTCCTATTGTCTATGCAACCACAGCTGGTGAAGTTTGATTTCAATAAAAAAATTTTGGATTAAAAGCTTCTGCAATCATGGCCAGCTAACCTTGTTTGTAAAACCCCTAATGCGCTTTCGGGAAGGAAATCTGCTGCCCTTACCTGGTCAGGCCTACATCTGATTCCAGCAACATGATTGGCTCTTCACTACCATCGGAAATGGCTGACAAAGCCACTCAGTTCAAGGGCAACTAGGGACGGACAATAAATGCTACTCCTTGCTGGAGATACCCACCTCCCATGAAGGGATAAAATTAAAATCAAACAAAATGTCTTCAAGAAACCAAAAAGGGGCAGTTGATTCAAATTTTCAGGATTCCCATAACGGGGAATTGTCTGCCACAGAAAGCAGTGGAGGAAAAAACATTGAATATTTTCAAGGAGTTAGGTAGAGTCATAGAGTCATAGAGACGTACAGCACGGAATCAGACTCATTGGTCTAACTCGTCCATACTGACCAGATATCCCAACCTAATCTTGTTCTGCATCTGGCCCATATCCGTCTAAGGGGGGGAAGGTGAGGACTGCAGATGCTGGAGATCAGAGTCGAGAGTGTGGTGCTGGAAAAGCACAGCAGGTCAGGCAGCGTCCGAGGAGCAGGAGAGGTGACCTTTCGAGCAAAAGCCCTTCATCAGGAATGTAACTCCAGCAATGTAATTGGCTCATTTCTGATGAAGAGCTTATGCCCAAAACGTCGATTCTCCTGCTCCTCGGTGCTGCCTGACTGGCTGTGCTTTCCCAGCACCGCACTTTTTGACCCATATCCCTCTAAATGCTTAAGAGTCATAGAGTCAGAGCTGTACAACACAGAAACAGACCCTTCGGTCTAACTTGTCCACGCCAACCGCATATCCTACGTTAACCTAGTCCCATTGGCCAGCACCTGGCTCATATCCCTCTGAACTCTTCTTATCCATATACCAATCCAGATGCCTTTTCAATGTTGTTATTGCTACCAGCCTCCACTATTTCCTCTGGCAGCTCATTCCACAGAATGACTGCTCTGCCAGTCCATTAAAACGGGGGCTAGTCTGCATCACAACTCCATTTATCCATCTTCGATTTGGACACCTTGACACTGCTACTCATCGTTACAAAAAACAAACTAAATCAACTTCACTCTCAAACGATTCTTTAGAACCCATAGCCTTTTGCAGGTAAAGAGAATTTGTATTTCCATCTTTGAATTACAAAAGAATTGTCAACACATTATACCAATTGGGGAGAAACAGAATAACTGGCTTTTTCTTCTTTCTATTCTTCCACGAATGTCAATGTCACTGACAAGGCCAGCACTTGCTGACATCCAGTACTGTCCTTGAGAAGGTGATGGCAAATGGCAGTCCATATTGAACATCCGACATCAGGGAACATTCCTACCTCTAGCCTTATTATGGAGCAACAATTCTTGATGAAGTCAAGGATACCATTCTGAAGAACTCCTGCGGTGACTGAAGGTTAGATGGCTGGCCTCCAGCAACCCACAACCGTCTTGTGTTAGATACAACTCTAAACCATGGAACATTTTTGTCAATTCCTTTAAACCTACATTTTGTTGGGACTCTGATATAGTTATTGACCATATGCTGACTTGATGTCAAAGGGCAGTAACTCTCACCTCAGAGTTCAGCTCCTTTTCCACGTTTGAACTACTCTTGCACAACAGCCATCTGCTAAGTACACTCCAGACACTAAACTAGCATCAGCAAGTAGGCCATTGCCACCAGATAGCACCTTTACAAATGATACATTCTGCCACTTTGTTATTAACAGAGAGTAGATGGATGGAGCAGAAATTGGTTAAGCCGGATTCATCCTGTTTTCCATGTTACACATCAGGGCAATTTTCCACATCAATGTGTAGAAGTCAGGATTTGCGATTGCATTGAAACAGCTTGGCTAGGACAGACAATCCAAAAGCACAAGTCTTCAGCTATCCAAGCTTTTGCAGCATCCAGAGCCTTCAGCCATTCCTTGATATCACATGAAGCGAACAGAATTGGTGAAGTCCGAGATGCCGGTGATCACAGGAGGAGACAAAGATGGATTATCCATGGAGGACTTCCTACTGAGAATGACTGAAGTTGTTTTAGCCTCATCTTTTGCATCTTGTGCTGGGTTTCCGCAACACCGAGGGTGGGATTTTTTTACGGAGCCTCCTATTCTGGCTAGTTGTTCTGATTTCTTGGTTATTGGCTTCATCTGTCATTTATGTTGCTTGGCGTGTAAGTCGTCCCAGGTTGCTTCTTCATTGGGAATGACTTCATTAAGAATGTGTGGAAGAATTGTCCAATTTTGACACAAAACAGTTAGAAGCCATTTTGTCACAAAGCAATTTTTACAGTAAGATTTCTAGCCTGCTAGTGTAGTGTAAGAACAATTCTGCTCTGATAAGACTGAAACGATTCACACAAGATTTATTTTCTCCAACAGAACACTTGGTTCTGCTGCTGATATCACCTTCCTGAGCCAAGGTGGATTCCTTTACTTGCTCGTAATGATTGAGTGAAGGATGTGTCAGGTCACATATTGTGATCAAATACAATTCTGCTGCAGTGAGTGGTCTTGGTATTATATTGTTCCTCTTCAGACTGGGAGGGAACAAGAGCTTGCAATTTTGGACTCTAGGAATAAGTCATCTAGCTCACCTTCTCAACTGCGGTATTCACGTGTTACAAGTCAACTATTTGTATCAATGAATCTCTTATCAATTATTCTACACGAGAACCAGACATTGCAGGGGAATGACGTGTCGATTCTTAACTGTCTTCTGGATAACTAGGAATGGTAACAAATGTTGGATTAGCCAGGAGCACGCACACCCCGTGAACAAATAAAAGAGAGAACTCCCAAGGAGTTGTGGAAATCTTACCTCAGTCAATCACCAAATCATTGACTCTGCAACCATCAGACCTATGACCACCAGTATTTAAACTTACTATTTCTAACTCTCACTTCACAGGTCTGAAAGGTTTGACTAAAATCTCTGGTCCATTTACACACCAGGTATCAGGAGCAAAGGCTTCAAATTCTGACAGTTCAGGATCAAGAAATGAAAGGACAGTGTTTCACTGACCTCAGTCAGAGCTCAGTTTATGCATTTACAGTATTACATTTGGGAAGGATTCATGGCTAGGAATTTTATAAAAGTTGTTTAGGCTCTGGGAGGTTTCTGGAAGTAAAATTTCAAAGCTCAGCACATTACAAAGTATATTGGAATAAATTGGTAACTAACATTCCCATTTTGGTGGATAGGTAGATGGCAGAGGCTAAGAAGACCAAAGCATTTAGTTAAGTGGGACAAACAACTTTGAAACAGCTTAAATTTGCATTATTCCTAGTTACAACTAAAATGTTGCAGGGCTTCTCCAGACATTAAACTCATTACTTCTGGTAACTCCAAGGTCTTTAATTTATCCTAAACATATACCCATCCAGATGCCTTTTAAATGCTGTAATTGTACCAGCCTCCACCACTTCCTCTGGCAGCTCATTCCATACACTCATTACCCTCTGTACAAAAACGTTGCCCCTTAGGTCCCTTTTAAATCTTTCCCCTCTCACCCTTTAATCTATGCTCTCTAGGTTTGGACTCTGCCACCCTGGGGAAAAGACCTTGGCCAAACTGGGATCCCTGCACTGCCAAGCATCACCTCTGGAGCCCTGAGTACAAACCCAACAAGTACTTGTGGAAAGGCAGAGACAATGCTGTACATTACTGAGGAGTGTCAGACTCAACGATGGACTAATCACCTTCAACTCAGCAAAAGAGGTGACCTCTTGGCTCTGGGGATTTAAATAAATAATGATTTGGCCACAGAATATGGGGAAGAAGTCTTTTCCTATTTACTCTATCCATATCCCTCATGATTTATAAACCTCTATAAAGTCACCACACAGCCTTCGAAACTGCAGGGAAAATAGGCCAAGCCTATTCAGCCTGCCTCTTCTGTTTAGTAACAAGTATCTCTGGACATGGGAGTTGGTCTAAGTTCTTAGGGCTAAAGGGATCAAAGGATGTGGGAGAGAAAGCAGGAACTGGGGATGGAGTTGGATGGTCAGCCATGATCATATTAAAGGGCCGAATGGCCCACTGCTGTTCCTATTCTCTCTGTGGGACATGATATGATGCTGCAGAAAGATTAGAATCCCTAGAGTGTGGAAACAGACCCTTCAGCCCAACAAGTCCACACTGACCCTCCAAACAGTAACCCACCCAGATCCATTGCCCCACCCTATATTTACCCCTGACTATGGACAATTTAGCATGGCCATAGAGATGTACAACACAGAAACAGACCCTTCAGTCCATCCTGTCCATGCCGACCAGATATCCCAACCCAATCCAGTCCCACCTGCCAGCACCCGGCCCATATCCCTCCAAACCCTTCCTATTCATATACCTATCCAAATGCCTCTCAAATGTTGCAATTGTACCAGCCTCCACCACATCCTCTGGCAGCTCATTCCATACACGTACCACCCTCTGAGTGAAAAAGTTGCCCCTTCGGTCTCTTATTGTGGGAGGAAACCGGAGCACCCGGAGGAAACCCACGCAGACACAAGGAGAACGTGCAAACTCCACACAGACAGTCGCCTGAGGCGGGAATCGATCCCGGCTCCCCTGGTGCTGTGAGGCAGCAGTGCTAACCACTGAGCCACCATTTAAACCTGAAAACGGTGAAAATATAAATCTAAAATTACAGAGATAGTTGTTGTTTTGCCGGTAGTTTCTGGACCCATTTCCAGTACAACATTTTAAACTGATGAACCGTTGTCTGTAGAAAAGCATTAGCTCATGCTTTTATGAAGAGTTGGCCTACATTCACTCCGAAACCCCTGGGGATTTACTCATTATACAACCACACACTTAAAAACTCCAGACTCCTGGCCAAGCCATGAATATAAGCTCGCTCGAGATATAATTGTATTTTCCATTTGCAGAAGACACTTAGAGATGGCTGTTTATAGGAATCGAGAAAGGTCTTTACTTCTATCAGAAGCATCCTGGACTCGGATAAGCAATGCTTACGGGGCGAGGGGGGATGTTAGCCCCATTCCTTCAGAGGGTCCTGAGCCTCTCTGTGTGCTGTATCCCTGAGGAAACTCCCAGGATTGACAGAAACTGAGGCACAATGGGCCTGGGAAATAGACTGAATGTGATAAGGTGGGTTCACTCAGTCCAGTAACACGCACCACGTGTGTCCTCCAGAGATCTCAGAGTTTGCTGGGATTGTGTGTGAGACAGTAAAACTGCAGATGCTGGAATCCAAGGTAGACAGCAGGAGGCTGGGAGGACACAGCAAGCCAGGCAGCATCACGAGGGGGAGTAGTCAACATTTCAGGTGTAACCCTTCTTCAGGGCTGGGGGTGGGTGTGGCGGGAGCCAGGGTGGTGAAGTGGGGATAGGTGAAGAAAGGTAGAAGGTATGACCAGGTTGGTCAATGGGAGGGATGGATCCATTTGGTGGCTGGGAGTAGTGGAAGGGAGAGGGAGGGGCTGGGAAGGGAGTTGGGGGATGGGAAGGGAGATTATTTGAAATTGGAGAACTCAATGTTGAGTCCTCCGGGTGTAGACTGCCGAGGCGGAAGAGAAGGTGTTTTTCCTCCAACTTGTGGTGTGGATCGTTGTGGCAATGAGGAGGCCGAGGGTGGTCATGTTGGAAAGGGAATGGTTGGGCGAATTGAAATGGGCAATGACCGGGTGGTCCAGTCGGACCCAGTGAGCCCAGCAGAGTTGCTCAGTGAACCGTTCCCTAAGTTTACGTTCGGTCTCCCCGATGTAGAGAAGACCACATCGGGAACACCTAATGCAGTAAACTCAGTTGGAGGAGAGGGCAGGTGAACCCTCTGTCTCACCAGGAAGGAGTGTTTGGGGCCCTGGATGGAGGTGAGGGGGGTGGTGTACCAACAGGGAAACATTCCACCTCATTGCATACTCCCAACACAGAGTCTGACCCACTGACACAGAATAGCGAGAAGGGGAAAGACAGAGAGAGAGAGGGAGAGAGACAGAGAGAGGGGAAAGAGAGACAGAGAGAGAGAGAGAGAGAAAACGCGCGAGCACAAGATAGATAGAGTGACGGAGAGAGAGAGACAGACAAAAACAGAGAGCATGTGACAGAGAGAGAGGGGGGGAGTAAACAGGCTGAGTCAGAGAAAGAGACAGCCAGAGAGAGAAAAACAAAGAGAGACAGAGTGTGGCAGAGTGACAGAGAGAGGCGCACACACAGGCAGCAAGCAAGGATCAGAGATAGAGTGAGAGAGAGAAACAGAGAAAGAGAGCCTGAAAAGTGAATATTTTACAATGTTTAAATCCTCAGTGGTAGATTGACAGTATTTTCTGGCGCGGATGTTGTTGAATTACAGAAGGTAATGTGTAGTTGGCATCACAGGAACAGCCCAGCTGAGCCTCCTCCAGTCCCCTCCCCCACTCCTCAGCTCACTCCTCCAATCTGGATCCTTTCTCCCTCCCGTTCCTAACCAGCTTCCTCCACATGAGTGAGAAACACCAGGAATTACAGCAACATCCTGAACAAAGACCCACAATGTTTATAACCACCTTCAGCCGTCAAGGTTCGAACTGTGATAATTAAAAGGTTCTGAACAGGAGCCTATAATAAAATCCGACAATCCTAAAGCCCACATCCAGAAGCAGGGACCAGGAACACAGACACTGAGAGAACAAAGTTATTAAAGGGGCATGTGCCACATCTGTACCAGACGTGGTTCTGGGAATGGTCAGACGGTATCTATGGATCAGTGAAACTGGGATGCTTCCATCAGTCATCTTTCATTAACAGCACATTAACATAATCACCATCTTATAAAATATGTGTTGCCATGGTTACAGAGTTCCCCTAAATCAATAAAGTGACTCAGCTGCTTTTGCCAGGAGAAATCTATTGTTCTGTACAAAAACAAGATTAGCATAATGCTTCCCTCCCATCAGCTGTCATGCGGTGCATGGTTTGAGATTTTATTTCCCTGAATAAACCACTTCATTTACTCAAGGCAAATGTCAGTATGCTTCCAATTAACCCGGGCTCAGCAATTACACTAATGGTCCCATTCCCGGGGCCAAACGGGTCTGAGGTGGGGGGGGGGGGGGGGCAGCAAATGGATTGTTAACCAGTCTCACTGCCTGCCTGCAAAAAAGATTGCAGCGGGGGAGGGGGGGGAAACAAATACAGGAATGTGCACAGCAAGATCCCAGACGAGGCAGCAAGAGCTCCCAGGAGGAGGTGGGGTTCTCTGTCACCTGTGTCCAGTCTGTGGACTTGAACTCTGCGTTTAGAATTAAAACTAAATGGAGGTGCCCATATCGCAGGGACAGCAGATATGGAAATTGCCGCACATACAAACGTACCCAGCAGGAACAGGAGTAGGCCATTCAGCCCTTTGAGCCTGCTTTGCCATTCAATATGATCATGGCTGATCATCTACCTCAAGCCCCTGTTCCTGCTTTCTCCCCCATACCCATTTGATCCCTTAGGCCTTGTATCTAGCTCCTGCTTTAAAACATTCAATGTTTTGGTCTCAGCTGCTTCCTTTGACAGAGAATTCCACGGTCTCCCTGTTCTCTGGGTAAAGACATTTCTCCTCATCTCTGTCCGAAATGTCCCACCCTGTATCCTTAAACTGTGACCCACTTGAACTCTCTGCTCATCGGGAACATCCTTCTTGTGTTTACTTTATCTAGTCCTGTTAGAATTTTAGAGGTTTCTATGAGATCACCCTCTCATCCTCCTAACCCTAGAGAATATTATCCTACCTATTCCAGTCTCTCGTCATACATCAGGTGTGAACTGACCGCGGCACTATGGGACACCAAGCCGGGGAGTTAGGGGGAATGTAGTGGCAGCTGAGGGTCATGGAGTCGGGGTGGGGGTGGGGAATAACAGATGGATAATTCTCTGCAGCTGAGAGCGAGTGTGCAGACGGCTGTGTGAGCTGCCCAAGGCCTGGGTTCAGGACATTGGCTTTGGAGAGGAACTTGCAACAATGGAGGAAGAATCCACCCACTGTCTCAATCCTGCCACATATCCTTTCAAACTGGGCCAACCTGTCTACATTCATGAACCACACGGGGCCTTCTGATCATTGACAACTGAAGAATCTGCAACAAAACCTTTACTGCAAGAGGTTTTGAGTACAGGAGCAGGGATGTGTTATTGCAGTTGTACAGGGCCTTGGTGAGGCCACACCGACAATATTGTGCACAGTTTTGGTCTCCTTTTCTGAGGAAGCATGCACTTGCTCTCAAGGGAGGGCAGTGAAGCTTCATCAGGCTGATTCCGGGGATGGCAGGACTTACATATGAGGAGAGCTTGACGTGGTTAGGATTGTTTTCACTGGAGTTCAGACAAATGAGGGGGGAATCTGAGAGACTTATAAAATTCTGACAGGATTAGACAGGGTAGATGCAGGAGGATATTCCCGCTGGTGGGTGCATCCAGAACCAGGGGTCACAGTCTGAGGATTCGGGATGGATCATTTACGACAGCGATAAGGAGACATTTCTTCACCCAAAGAGCAGTGAGCCTGTGGAATTCATTATCACAGGAAGTAGTTAATGCCAAAACATTGGATGTATTCAAGAGGCGGCTAGATATAGCACTTGGAGTGAATGGGATCAGAGGTTTTTGGAGCGGAAGCAGGATTTGGCTATTGAGTTGGACGATCGGCCATGATTGTAATAAATGGCAGAGCAGGGTCGAAGGGCCAAACGGTCTCCTCCCTGCCCCTATCATCTACATTTCAATGTATGTAAGAGCAGAAATTGCTGCAAAAGCTCAGCAGTTTTGGCGGTGCCTGAGGAGAGAAATCAGGGTTAACGTTTCAGAACTGGGGCAGGGTCACTGGCCCTGAAACGTTAACTCTGATTTCCCTCCACAGACACCGCCAGACCCGCTCAGCCTTTCCAGCGATTTCTGCTTTTGTTTCCGTTCTCCAGCAGTTCTTTCAGTTTATTCTGAAGAATCTGCAGCCTGGACTCCAGACATTCAGATCCTTAACTCCAGATTCCAATGGACAGATCTTCCACGGGTCTGCCACAGTGGGATTTTGAAATTGGATGCAGCGATGGCGGAATTGGGATTGTGACGGGCAGGATGGAGTCAAGAAGGAGCAAAAACAGAATGCTGGAGAAAGGGAGGGAGGGAGGGAGAGATAGACAGCATTAAATATTTACAGTGCAGTGATTCAGCCACCAACTTAAAAGGAGATAGTGAGCAGAATTTCCAGCAGTTGCTCCCCCCCTTTGGAATTATGGGTAGGTGATGGCCTAGTGGTATTAATATAGGACTGTTAATCCCGAGACCCAGGAAATGTTCTGGGGGCCTGGGTTTGAATCCTGCCGCGGCAGATGGTGGAATCTGAATTCAATGAAACAAAATCTGGAATTAAGAGATAGAATGAGGACCATGAATCCATTGTAGATTGTTGGGAAAATCCCATCTGGGTCACTAATGTCCTTTAGGGAAGGAAACTGTCATCCTTACCTGGTCTGGCCTACATGTGACTCCAGACTCACAGCAATGGGGTTGACTCCTAACTGCCCCTTGGGTAATTAGGGATGGGGAATAAATGTTGACTCAGTCAGTGACACCCTCGTCCCGTGAATGAATAAATGGCTTTGGAGCAATTTGAGACAAACCTTTTGAAAAGCCACTTGAAGCAGAGAATCGAGAGATGGTTTAGCCAGACTGATACATGGGACGGGATGGGAATCTTACCAGGAAGGCCTGTATCCACTGGGGGTTTAGGGAGAGAGAGGGGTGACTTGATTGAAACATTTCAGATTCTAAAGGATCTGGATAGAGTTTGATTTGATTTGATTTATCATTGTCATTTGTACCGAGATACAGTGAAAAGTTTTGCGTGCTATCCAGACAAATCATACCTTACATAAGTACATCAGTGTTACAGCTTCAGAGAAGGTACAGAGAAAGATCAGCTCTAATATAGGAGGGATCTGTTCATCAGTCTGATAACAGCAGGGCACATCCTTTCTCTTGTGGAAGAATCTAGAACTAAGGATCACTGGTGCAAAGTATGCGGTCACCCACTTACAGCAGAGATGAGGAGGATGTTTCCCCTCAGTCTTTGGAAATCTCTTCCTCAAAAAAATAGTGGGAGTGGAGATTATGAAGGCAGAGGGGGGTAGAATTTTGATAAGCCAGGAGTGGGGGAGGTGAAAGGTTTTTATAAACTCAATCATGGGATGAGTGCATCATTGGCTAGACCAGCTTTTATTACCCATCCCTAATTGCCCAGAGGGTGGTTAAGAGTCAACCACATTGCTGCAGGTCTGGAGTCACATGTAGGCCAGACCAGGTAAGGATGGCAGTTTCTTTCCATTAAGGACAGTAGTGACCCAGATGGGATTTTCCCAACAATCAACAATGGATTCATGGTCATCATTAGATTCTTAATTCCAGGTTTTTATTGAATTCAAATTCCACCATCTGCCCTGGAGGGGATTCGAACCCAGGTCCCCAGAACATCACCTGGGTCTCTGGATTCCTGATGAAGTGCTCCGGCCTGAAACGTCGATTCTCCTGCTCCTCGGATGCTGCCTGACCTGCTGTGCTTTCCCAGCACCACACACTCTCATCTCTGGATTAACAGTCCAGCGGTAGTCCCACTAGGCAAATGCGTTCCCCAGCTTGGGTGATCAAACTGAGGTAGCAAGATGAGGTATTCACAACACCCATGGTCTTAGTGACAGCAGGGAAGGCTGAGGGGCCAAACGGCCTCCTCCTGATCCTAATGCTATTCCTATTTCACATGGAAACCATTCTAAGCCTCTCCATACAGGAGCTGCAGAGTGGGAAGTTTCAGCAGTGCAGGCAGCAACACGTGGTACTAATGTATTCCTGGCATCACAACAGCAGACTGACACAGCTCAGAGTCTCACTGTACCAGCTCAAAATTAAAATGCTCTTTAATTGCCCATTTCACTGGTTCAGGTGCAACCAGTAGATTACAGCAGGCAGCTCAGGCCGTGAACTACTGATCGATTCCTGGCACCAATTCCCCCATCACAACAACAATGAGGGGGACTTTCTGACAGAGAATAGACCCCTATCTCAGATCACTCTTCTTTCACTGAGTCATGAGGGAGAGCGGGAGAACGGGAGATAAACCCAACACAAAGTACCTCAGGAGCTGAGGCCCGAGGGTCTACAGGAATCCAGCAGCTGCCAGCGAGGACAGGACTGGGCACCGACTCCGGGTACACGCAATACATCAAAAACAAACATGGGCTAGCTCACAGAGATGGCTGATACCTGGGGGAGGGGGAAAAGAGAGAGTGTGGGGGTGAGGGACAGTAGGGAGAGAGAGAGAGAGAGATGGGTGAGTGGGGGTGGGGAGCATGAGCGGTAACAGAGAGAGAGAGAGAGAGAGAGAGAGAGAGAGAGAGAGAGAGAGAGAGAGAGAGAGAAAAAGAGAGTGAGAGAAGAGAGAGAAAGGGAGGGGGAGGAAGAAAGAGAGGAACAAAAAGAAAGACAGCGAGGGAAAGAAAAAGAGAGAAAGCAATAGAAAACGAGAGAAAGAGAGAGAGAGAGAGAGAGAGAGAGAGAGAGAGAGAGAGAGAGAGAAAGAGAAAGAAAAAAGAAATAAAGGAAGAGAGATAAAGAAAGAGATATAAAAAGAGATAGATAAAGAGAGAGAAAGAAAGAGAGAAAGAAAAAGAGAGAGAGAGGAAGAAAGAAAAGAGCGAGAGAGTGTGGAGGGAGATGATGGTTACAGCGGATCCTTCTGGTGTTTTGGTGAGATTCACCTCCAGTCTCCATTCGGTCCGACACTAAACTGCCCTTCATTTAGCACTGAGCCAACAGGCTGACTCACCCCAGGCTGAAACAAAGTGGTAGGCCCGCACTGCTGGGTGTAATGTTATTGAAAATGGCATTGTGTATTGTTCCCATTTGACCTTAGCACATCCACATGTACCAGCAGAGGGAGTCTGCAATGTAGGCTAATGAAAGGATCAGTGTTTAACAGCTTGCTGCCTCTGGCTGAAAACAAAACTCTTCCCGTCTCAGTGTCTTCACACCGAACCCCCAGAGAGATGGGCCTCAATGTGTTTATCCACATCACACCCACAACACTGAACCAGGACTGCAGTGTGGGAAGTGTGAAACTAGAATTAATTTCTTCCCATCTCATCCATTCCCCTGGTCCTCACAACCTATCACTGAGATCAGGAAGACTTGCTACAGCCTGAGATTTAACAGCTTACAACTCACACACCAAAAAAAAACAAAAAACAAATTATTTACCATTCACCACTCACCAGGGACAACAGTGAAAACTTCTGGGACTATACCCAAAGAGACCTTGGAGTGCAGGTTCTTGAAAGTGCTCCTTGAAAGTGGAGTCGCAGGTAGTTAGGATAGTGAAGGAGGCATTTGGTATGCTTTCCTTTATTGGTCAGAGTATTGAGTACAGGAGTTGGGAGGTCATGTTGCAGCTGTACAGGACATTGGTTAGACCACTGCTGAAATACCGAGTGCAATTCTGGTCTCCCTGCTACAGGAAGGATGTTGTGAAATTTGAAAGGGTTCAGAAAAGATTTACAAGGATGTTGCCAGGGTTGGAGGGTTTGAGCTACAGGGAGAGGCTGAACAGGCTGGGGCTGTTTTCCTTGGAGCGTCGGAGGCTGAGGGGTGACCTTACAGAAGTTTATAAAATCATGTGGATAGGATAAACAGGCACAGTCTTTTCCTTGGGGTGGGGGAATCTAAAAGTAGACGACATAGGTTTAGGGTGAGAGGGGAATAATATAAAAGAGACCTGAGGGGCAACTTTTTCACTCAGAGGGTGGTTTGTGTATGGAATGAGTTTCCAGAGGAAGTGGTGGAGGCTGGTACAGTTGCAGCATTTAAAAGGCATCTGGATGGGTATATGAATAGGAAGGGGTTAGACGGATATGGGCCAAATGCTGGCAAATGGGACTAGATTAGATTAGGATATCTGGTCAGCATGGACGAGTTGGACTGAAGGGTCTGTTTCTGTGCTGTACATCCCTATGGCCCAACGTCTTTATGCTCCAACAACACTGGTTCTACCAGGTCAAAGATTTCTTGGCATCGTACAGAGTCTACTGCTATTGGCCTCTTGTAACTCTTTAAAAAAAAAGGATACAGTCCGAACAATAACAGTAGGCAGTTACTTCAGTCACAGGGAATATACATTGAAAGATTGGATCTATTATTCCACGTGTTGTTCTGCTCCGAGGGTAACATCATGGGCAACTGGCCTGTCGCTTATAAAGCCCATGAGTTCATGCTTTCGACACCGAGGTTATTCAGAGTGCAGTCACGTTTTTGTGGGTTAGCGGGTGCTCATATATCCCTGGCTACCCCTCAACACAAGCTCTTTTGGGAAAAACACCATTGTACATTGTGTCACAATAAGGCAATGTGTACTTTGAGGACCCAGCATCTGCAGTTATACCTGACTGCCCTTTAACAAAGTAGAATAAACAGATTAGTCAATGTATCAAGATAAGATAAAAGACAAATAGGCCATTCAGCCCATCGTTCGGTAGGCCATTCAGTCTGTTCTGCCACTCAGTGAGCATGTGGCTAATCTGATTATCTTCAAATTGCCTTTCCTGCCTTTTCCCCATAATCCCCCATTCCTCTCACCTGATTAAACCTGTTTCTCTCAGCCTCCCATGTGATCAGTGACCCAGCCTCTGCAGTAAATTCACCAAAGATCCTCACACACCACCTTCCAAACCCACGACCACTTCCACCTGGGAGTACAAGGGCAGTAGATTGATGGGAACACCAGGGAGGTGTTGGCCTAGAGGTATTACCGCTGGACTGGTAATCCAGCGAGGCAAAAGTGAGGACTGCAGACGCTGGAAACCAGAGTTTAGATCAGAGATGGTGCTGGAAAAGCACAGCAGGTCAGGCAGCATCCGAGGAGCAGGAAAAAAATCGACATTTCGGGCAAAAGCCAGGTAATGTTCTCATGACCTGGGTTTGAATCTCACCATTGCAGATGGTGAAATTTGAACTCAATTTTTTAAAAATCTGGATTTAAGAGTCTAATGACGACCATGAATCCATTGTCGGAAAATTCCACCTGGGTCACTAATGTCCTTTAGGGAAGGAAACTGCCGTCCTTAACCTGGCCTGGCCTACACATGACTCCAGACCCGCACCAATGGGGTTGCCTCTCAATTGCCCTCTGGGCAATTAGGGATGGACAATAAACGCTGGCCTGGCCAGTGACACCCTTATCTCATGAATGGTTTTTTTTTAAAACCATGCAAGCTTCCCTCTAAGCCACTCACCATCCTGACTTGGAAATATATCGCCGTTCCTTCAATGTCACTGGGTCAGGATCCTGGAATTCCCTCCCTAAGGCCATTGTGGGTCAACCCACAGCACATGAACTGCAGCGGTTCCAGAAGGCAGCTCACCCCCACCTTCTCAAGAGGCAACTAGGGACGGGCAATAAATACTGGACTCCCACACTCCACGAGGGAATAAAATAAGAATTCCACAGATTCACAGTCCTCACAGAAGAAACTCCTCCTCATCCCTGACCTAACTGGGTCACCACGTATTTCCTCTGGTCCTCGACTCTCCCACAAGGGGGATAGGAACTGGCCCCATTGACCCTGCCCAGCCCTCTGACTATCCTGTCTGTTTCAATACAGTCGCCTCCCATTCTTCTAAACCCCAATGAGTACAGGCCCGGCCTGCTCAAACTCTCCTCCGAATGCAGTTCCTCCATTCTCTGGGATTAGCCGAGTGAACCTTCTCAATGCCGGTCTACCATTCCTCACAGAGTGGACTAAAACTGTTCAGTATTCCAGCTGTGATCTGACTGGCCCTTGTATAGTTTTAGCAAGACGCCCCTATTTTTAAACTCCATTCCCTTTGAAACAAAGGCCAACATTCCACCTGCCTTCCCTATTACCCACTGAACTAGCTTTTTGTGATTTATGCACAAAATCCCTCAGTTGGCACTTTCTGCAGTCTTTCTCCACTGAAATAATATGCAGCTCCTCTCTTCTTCCTGTCAAAGTGCATTACCTCAGAGTTTCCCCACATTACATGCCATCTGTAAAGGTTTTGTTCATTCCTTTAACCTGTCTGTCTCCCTCTGCAGACTCTGTGTCTCATCCTCACAACTTGACTCCCCACCCATCCTTTATGTGTCATCCTCAAACATTGTCCCTGAACATTCTCTCACCTCATCCAAGTCTTTAATATCCATTGTAAATAACGGTGTCCCCAGCCTGATCCCTGTGACACTCCATTAGTTATAGGCTACCACCCTGAAATATAAGGAACATGAGTAGGCCATTCGGCCCTTCAAGTCTGCCCCGCCATTCAACATGATCATGGCTGATCATCCAATGCAGTGTCCTGTCCGTGCTTTCTGCCCAACACCCTTTGGTCTCTTTAGTTTGTGAACTATAGTTAACTTCTTCTTGAAAACATACAATTTGGCCTCAGCCACTTCCTGTGTCAGGCAATTCCTGAAGACATTTCTCCTCATTTCCGTACCTCCCGTGTATCTTTAGGCTGTGACCCCTCCCTGGTTCTGGCCTCTGTGGTCATCAGGGATATCCTTCCTGTCTAGTCTAGTCCTGCTGGAAATATATAGGTTTCTATGAGATTTCCCACCCCATTCGTCGAGAATCTAGTGTACAGAGGAACAGCCATCACTTTAAAACGCAATCCAGAGAATGTAATAGAGCCATCTGCTTCCAGGGAGGCTGTGCATTTGGTGTACAGCACCAACAGATTAGATTACACACAGTCACTACTGACCTGTTAACTCCACTCGGTCTAATCATATCACGATCAGGAGGTGTGTGTGTGTGGCGGGTGGTTGGAGGGGGGGAGGTGGGCAGGGAAGAAAGTTAAAAATAAAATCAGGATTCTTAGAGAAATACCAAAGATTGAAGGTGTGCACTTGCATCTGCACTGAAGATTATAATCACATTATGGGGTTAGAGTGGAGATTAGAAATTGGGTTCAAGTTAAACAGTGCTCCATTGTGTAGGAGGCTGTCATGTTCCAGATCATGGAAAGGCCTCATTGTTCTTTATTTCATTTTGATCTGTCAGAGCTCAAAACAAGCCCCTTCAAAGCTGCCAGCCTTTCAAAACCACAGCAGCAAGGAGCGAGGGAAGGAGGGAGGGAGATACAGCAGCAAGGAAGGGAAATGTGGGCGTGGGCATGCGCGCACACAATCACACACGCACACGTGCGCATACACACAAGGTACACACACACAAGGTTCACACACGTACAGGTGCACATACTCACAGGCACAGGCACAGGCAGGCACACACACACACACGGTGGACACACGCACAGGCGCACGCACACACACACACACACACGGTGGACACACTCACAGTGGACACGCACAGGCACACACACAAGGTGCACACATACATAGACAGGCACACATGTGCGCACACACAAGGTGCACACACACATATTCATAGGCACAGGCACACACACATACTCATAGGCACAGGCACACACACGCACAGGCGCACACACACACGCACAGGCACACACACACACGCACAGGCACACACACGTGCAGACACACAAAGTGCACACACATACTCATAGGCACAGGTACACACGCACAAGGCTCACACACACTCACAAACTCACACGCTAACATGCACTCTCACATACATATGCATGTGTACAGATTCGCCACACACAAACTCACAGGCTCACACATGCTCTTCCTCTCACACACACACGGCCAGTCCCGAGTCACATAGAGGAGATCCACAGGGTGTGTTAACCCAGTACAACTGAGCTCCGTGAAGGAAGCGGTAAATGCTGGTTGTGGTTGTTGGAAGTCAGTCAGCTCAGCTCCAGGATGTCTCTGAAGGAGTCCCTCAGGGTAGTGTCCAAGGGCCAACCATCTTCAGCTGCTTCATCAAAGACTTTCCCTCCATCATAAGGTCAGAAATACACAATCCTCAGTGAACATGCCTGATACTCTGCACTGCTAGTGACTCCCCAGATACTGAAGCAGTTCCTCTCCAAATGCAGCAAGACTTGAGCCTGGACAATATCTAGGCTTGGCCTGATAACTGGCAAAAAAAGCGTCACATTTGGCCCTAGCAATGACCATCTCCAACAAGAGAGAATCCAACCGTCACCCCCTGACATTCAGTGGGATTGCCAACACTGAATGCCACCTCCACTATCAACATCCTGGAGGTTATATTGATGATGAACTAAACTAGACTGAGTACATAAACACAGTGACTACAAAAGCAGGTCAGAGGCTAGGAATACTGTGGCAAGTAACTCCCCAAGGCCTGTCCACCATCTACAAGGCACAAGCCAGGAGTGTGATGGAATACTCCCCACTTGCCTGGGTGGGTGCAGCTCCAATAACATTCAAGAAGCTCAACACCATCCAGGACAATGCAGCCCCCAGCGCCACATCCACAAACATCCACTCCCTCCACCACCAATGCTCAGTACACACTGCTGTTACCATCTACAAGATGCGCTACAGAAATTCAGCAAAGATCCTCAGGCAGCACCTTCCAAGTCCACGCCACTTCCATCTGGAAGGACAAGGGTAGCAGATACATGGGAACACCACCCCCCTGCAAGTTCCCCTCAGAGCCCCTCACCATCCTGACTTGGAGAAAGATCGCCATTCCTTCAGTGTCGCTGGTCCAAAATCCTGGAACTCTCTCCCTAAGGGCATTGTGGAGGGCCCTGCAGCAGTCCAGCCTCTGTTCCAACCTGACCCCAGACTCCCTGACCGAACCCCTGCACAATGAGACTCCTGTAGCCCCAGGTCAAAACCACAGTCTCTCTCTCTCTCTCTCTCTCTCTGAGAAAGTGAGTCATACTCACCGAGATATGACCAACAACATTCTCTCTGAACACATCCCTGGATTTAGGAGACTCCCCCCAGGTCCCTGCCATCCAAATACACGGAGGAGTGCAGGCAGGGAGTCACCTGGCAGCAGGGTCTGGAGCTTGAGCCCGGAAACAGAATCCTAGAACCAGAGTAGGCAGCATCCAAGGAGCAGGAGAGTCGACGTTTCGAGCATAAGCTCTTCATCAGGAATGAAGATGAAGATGATATTCCTGATGAAGAGATTTTGCTTGAAATGTCGACTCTCTTGCTCCTCGGATGCTGCCTGACCTGCTGTGCTTTTCCAGCACCACACATTTTGACTCTGGTCTCCATCATGTGCAGTCCTCGCTTTCCCCCTAGAACAGGGCCTAGTAGGCCCTCGAGCCTGTTTCGCCATTGAATGGCTGACCTGAGGCCTGACTCCACATAACTGCCTCCTGCCTCTCTCCCTTAAAACCCTCACTGGACACCAGCTGAGAGCTTCCCCTTTCTGAGGTACAAACTGATACCTCATCACCTCCTGACAAAACACCCACAACCATTTCAATCCTGAGGTAAAGGCCCAACGGGAGGAGAGGTTTACTTCGTGCAGTAAGTTCCAGGATCTCCTCAGAAACAGCGTTGTGGTGACAGATCCAAATCAGGGCTTTGAGTGATGACATGGACCATGACATTGGGGTTCTGGGTAGGTGGGGAGTGGGCCTCCATCCAACACCAACACAGTGGGCTGAGTGGCCTCCCTGCTGCATTATCAACATGACCCTACATTCCTAGTCTTACCCACTCTTACTCATAACCAGCACAAAAGATTAGCACATTCTGTTAAACAAGCCCCAAAGTTCACTGAAAAGGAGCTGTTTATAAATCCTCAAACCGACGTGATGTTAATTGTGACAGGATTCCTCACAGATCCTGTGCCAGGCCGGGAAACGGGAAACAGAATAATTAGTCAAATTGAAGAATTGGGGCAGGAATTGTTAGCAGCTCCTGGGTTGGGGCAGAGATAATGCCAGGTCTGGCTCAGCTCAGTACAATTAACCAGCATCTTTATATAAAAAGATGAATTCTAGTCTCAAGCTCAGCAGAGAACTCCCCCCTGAAGTTACACACAGACTTTAACCTGGATCGAAATCTACTCTCCACCACCTCCCAAACGACAATGGTTACATTTAAATTCATTTTAGAAAACGGTTCAGTTTCCCAGCCGTCCTGAGTCTGGAGGAATTAAAGTGTCACACCATCAGACCATTCCAGCTGCTGGGATCTGACACCAGAGGGATTCGGCATCCTGTTCATTACTGTCTCTCTGAGCCTCATTTGTTACACTCTCTGTTTCCGTCACCATCTCTGAATCTGGGTCTCTCCCTGTCGCTCTGCCCCTGTCCCACACCCCTCCCCCATTCCCCGCTCCCTGTCCCTCTCTCTCCCCCAGCCCACGCTCCCCCGTCGCCCTCTCCGATCCGAACCCCTCTCACCCCGCCTCCCCCAACACTGTCTCTCTCTCTCTCCCCCCCCACATCCCCCCCCCACCCCACCCCGAGGCGTGTACACTGTCGCCTCTCCACCTGTCCCGAGGTGTGTACACTGTTCCCCTCTTCCCCACCTCCACCCCCCCCACGAGGCATGTACACTGTCTCCCTCTCCCCCTGTCCCTGTCCCCCTCCCCCTGAGGCATGTACACTGTCACCCGTCCCCCTCCCCCTGAGGCATGTACACTGTCCCCCTGAGAGTGTATCCTGTCCCCCTCCCCCTGGAGTGTACACTGTCCCCCTTTCCCCCTCTCACTCCCCCTGAGGCATGTACACTGTCCCCCTGTCCCCCTCCCCCTGAGGCATGTACACTGTCCCCCTGTCCCCCTCCCCCTGAGGCATGTACACTGTTTCCCTCTCCCCCTGTCCCCCTCCCCCTGAGGCGTGTACACTGTCCCCCTGTCCCCCCCCCCCCGAGGCGTGTACACTGTCCCCCTGAGGTATGTACTCTGCCCCCTCCCCCAGAGGTGTGTACACTGTCCCCCTCCCCCTGAGGTGTGTACACTGTCCCCCCCCGTCCCCCTCCCCCTGAGGCATGTACACTGTCCCCCCGTCCCCCTCCCACTGAGGCGTGTACCCTGTCCCCCCGTCCCCCTCCGGCGTGTACACTGTTCCCCCCGTCCCCCTCCCCCTGAGGCGTGTACACTGTCCCCTTGTCCCCCTCCCCCAGAGGCGTGTACACTGTCCCCCTGTTCCCCACCCCCTGAGGAATGTACAATGTTTCCCTCTCCCCCTGTCCCCTCCCCCTGAGGCATGTACACTGTCCTCCTGAGGTGTGTACACTGTCCCCCTCCCCCTGAGGCGTGTACACTGTCCCCCCCTTCCCCCTCCCCCTGAGGCGTGTACACTGTCCCCCGACCCCTCCCACTGAGGCGTGTACACTGTCCCCCTGTCCCCTGTCCCCAGAGGCGTGTATATTGTCCCCCTGTCCAACATTCCGAGGCGTGTACTCTGTCCCCCGTCCCCCTCTCCCTGAGGCGTGTACACTGTCCCTCTGTCCCCCTGAGGCATGTACCCTGTCCCCCTCCCCCGGAGGTGTGTACACTGACACTTCTCCCCCTCCCCCTGAGGCATGTATACTACCCCCTGAGCTGTGTACACTGTCCCCTTGTTCCCACTGTCCCCCTCCCCCTGAGGTGTGTACACTGTGCCCCTGTCCCCTGCCCCCTGAGGCGTGTACACTGTCCCCCTGTCCTCCTCCCCCTGAGGGATGTACATTGTCCCCTGTCCCCTTCCCCCTGAGGCGTGTTCACTGTCCCCCTCTCCCCCTGTTCCCCACCCCCTGAGGCGTGTACACTGTCCCCTGGTCCCCCTTCCCCCTGAGGCGTGTTCACTGTCCCCCTCTCCCCCTGTTCCCCGCCCCCTGAGGCATGTACACTGTCCCCCTGTCCTCCTCCGCCTGAGGCGTGTACACTGTCCCCCTGTCCCCCTCCCCCTGAGGCATGTACACTGTTTCCCTCACCCCCTGTCCCCTTCCCCCTGAGGCATGTACATTGTCCCCCTGTCCCCCTCCCACTGAGGCGTGTACACTGTCCTCCTGTCCCCTTCCCCCTGAGGTGTGTACACTGTCCTCCTGTCCCCTTCCCCCTGAGGCGTGTACATTGTCCCCCTGTCCCCCTCCCACTGAGGCGTGTACATTGTCCCCCTGTCTCCTTCCCCCTGAGGTGTGTACATTGTCCCCTGTCCCCCTCACCCTGAGACGTGTACATTGTCCCCTGTCCCCCTCCCCCTGAGGCATGTACACTGTTTCCCTCACCCCCTGTCCCCTTCCCCCTGAGGCATGTACATTGTCCCCCTGTCCCCCTCCCACTGAGGCGTGTACATTGTCCCCCTGTCTCCTTCCCCCTGAGGTGTGTACATTGTCCCCTGTCCCCCTCACCCTGAGACGTGTACATTGTCCCCTGTCGCCCTCACCCTGAGACGTGTACACTGTCCTCCTGTCCCCCTCCCCCTGAGGCGTGTACACTGTTCTCCTGTCCCCCTCCCCCTGAGGCATGTACATTGTCCCCCTCCCCCTGAGGCGTATACACTGTCCTCCTGTCCCCCTCCCCCTGAGGCGTGTACACTGTTCTCCTGTCCCCCTCCCCCTGAGGTGTGTACACTGTTCTCCTGTACCCCTCCCCCTGAGGCGTGTACACTGTCCTCCTGTACCCCTCCCCCTGAGGCGTGTACACTGTCCTCCTGTACCCCTCCCCCTGAGGCGTGTACACTGTCCTCCTGTCCCCTTCCCCCTGAGGTGTGTACACTGTCCTCCTGTCCCCTTCCCCCTGAGGTGTGTACACTGTCCTCCTGTCCCCTTCCCCCTGAGGCGTGTACACTGTCCTCCTGTACCCCTCCCCCTGAGGCGTGTACACTGTCCTCCTGTCCCCTTCCCCCTGAGGTGTGTACACTGTCCTCCTGTCCCCTTCCCCCTGAGGTGTGTACACTGTCCTCCTGTCCCCTTCCCCCTGAGGTGTGTACACTGTCCTCCTGTCCCCTTCCCACTGAGGCGTGTACATTGTCCCCCTGTCCCCCTCCCACTGAGGCGTGTACATTGTCCCCCTGTCTCCTTCCCCCTGAGGTGTGTACATTGTCCCCTGTCCCCCTCACCCTGAGACGTGTACATTGTCCCCTGTCGCCCTCACCCTGAGACGTGTACACTGTCCCCTGTCCCCCTCCCCCTGAGGCATGTACATTGTCCCCCTCCCCCTGAGGCGTATACACTGTCCTCCTGTCCCCCTCCCCCTGAGGCGTGTACACTGTCCTCCTGTCCCCTTCCCCCTGAGGTGTGTACACTGTCCTCCTGTCCCCTTCCCCCTGAGGTGTGTACACTGTCCTCCTGTCCCCTTCCCCCTGAGGCATGTACATTGTCCCCCTGTCCCCCTCCCACTGAGGCGTGTACATTGTCCCCCTGTCTCCTTCCCCCTGAGGTGTGTACATTGTCCCCTGTCCCCCTCACCCTGAGACGTGTACATTGTCCCCTGTCGCCCTCACCCTGAGACGTGTACACTGTCCCCTGTCCCCCTCCCCCTGAGGCATGTACATTGTCCCCCTCCCCCTGAGGCGTATACACTGTCCTCCTGTCCCCCTCCCCCTGAGGCGTGTACACTGTTCTCCTGTCCCCCTCCCCCTGAGGCGTGTACACTGTTCTCCTGTACCCCTCCCCCTGAGGCGTGTACACTGTTCTCCTGTACCCCTCCCCCTGAGGCGTGTACACTGTTCTCCTGTACCCCTCCCCCTGAGGCGTGTACACTGTTCTCCTGTACCCCTCCCCCTGAGGCGTGTACACTGTTCTCCTGTACCCCTCCCCCTGAGGCGTGTACACTGTTCTCCTGTACCCCTCCCCCTGAGGCGTGTACACTGTTCTCCTGTACCCCTCCCCCTTTCCCTGCGACGTGTACACTGTCCCCCTCCCCCTGAGGCATGTACACTGACCCCTCTCCCCCTGAGGAGTGTACACCGTCCCCCTGAGGCGTGTACACTGTCCCCTGTCCCTCTCTCCCTGAGGCGTGTACACTGTCCCCTGTCCCCCTCCCCCTGAGGCATGTACATTGTCCCCCTCCCCCTGAGGCGTATACACTGTCCTCCTGTCCCCCTCCCCCTGAGGTGTGTACACTGTTCTCCTGTCCCCCTCCCCCTGAGGTGTGTACACTGTTCTCCTGTACCCCTCCCCCTGAGGCGTGTACACTGTTCTCCTGTCCCACTCCCCCTTTCCCTGCGACGTGTACACTGTCCCCCTCCCCCTGAGGCATGTACACTGACCCCTCTCCCCGTCCCCCTCCCCCTGAGGAGTGTACACCGTCCCCCTGAGGCGTGTACACTGTCCCCTGTCCCTCTCTCCCTGAGGTGTGTACACTGTCCCCTGTCCCCTTCCCCCTCCCCTGAGGCGTGTACACTGTCCCCTGTCCCCTTCCCCCTCCCCCTGAGGCATGTACACTGTCCCCCTGTCCCCCTCCCCCTGAGGAGTGTACCCTGTCCCCCTCCCCCTGAGGCATGTACACTGTCCCCCTGTACCTCTCCCCCCTGAGGCGTGTACCCTGTCCCCCTGTACCTCTCCCCCCTGAGACGTGTACCCTGTCCCCCTCCCCCCTGAGGCGTGTACCCTGTCCCCCTCCCCCCTGAGGCGTGTACCCTGTCCCCCTCCCCCCTGAGGCGTGTACCCTGTCCCCCTCCCCCCTGAGGCGTGTACACTGTCCCCCTCCCCCTGAGGCGTGTACACTGTCCCCCTGTTATGTGTACACTGTCCCCCCTCCCCCTGAGGAGTGTACCCTGTCCCCCTCCCCGAGGCGTGTACCCTGTCCCCCTGTCCCCCTCCCCCCTGATGTGTGTACACTGTCCCCTCGACCCCACCCCCTGAGGAGTGTACCCTGTCCCCCTCCCCCTCCCCCCCCTCCCCGAGGCATGTACACTGTCCCCCTGACCCCCTCCCCCTGAGGCGTGTACCCTGTCCTCCTGTCCCCCTAGGCGTGTACCCTGTCCCCCAAATCCCTCCCCCTGAGGCGTGTACCCTGTCCCCCAAATCCCTCCCCCTGAGGCGTGTACTCTGTCCCCAGTCCCCCTCCGGAGTGTACCCTGTCCCCCTCCCCCTCAGGAGTGTACCCTGTCCCCCTCTCCCCCTCCCCCACTCTCCCTGAGGTATGTACACTGTACCCCTGTTCCCCCTCCACCCGAGGCATGTGCACTGTCCACCTCCCCCTGAGGAGTGTACCCTGTCTCCCTGTCCCCCTCTCCCCTAGATATGTACACTGTCCCCCTCTCCTCCTCCCCCTGAGGCATGTACACTGTCCCCCACCCCAAGGCGTGTACACTGACCCCTGTCCCCTCACCCTGAGGCACGTACACTGTCCCCCTGTCCCCCTCTCCCTGTGGCTTGTACACTGTCCCCTGTCCCCCTCCCCGTGTGGAGTGTACACTGTCCCCCTCCGGCATGTATACTGTCTCCCTCTTCCTGAGGCGTGTACACTGTCCCCCACCCCCTGAGGCATGTACACTGTCCCCCTCCCCCTGTGCAGTGTACACTGTCCCCCTGAGGCATGTACACTGTCCCCGTCCCCCTCCCCCTGAGGCGTGTACACTGTCCCCTGTCCCCCTCCCCCTGAGGCGTGTACACTGTGCCCTCAATGTCCCTCCCATGTGAAGGCCTCTCAGTATGAGCCTCCTAGAACGTGCCCCCATCGTCCATCCCCACCAGCCCTACCCTGGGGTAGGTGCAGGGAGACGGAGGGTGGGGGGTTGCCTGGACAAACAGCTCCTTACCTGAACAGCTCGACTGAAGAAAACCCCAGCGTCTGAAGCCAGCTTCTTGACGTTGAAATCCATGGCTGCTGCTGCCTGCTCCTGTCTCTCACACAAACTGAGCTAACAACAAACACATCCAAACCCTAGCAGCTTAACCCATCCATCTCAGCAGGCATCAGCAGGCACTGCCTCTTAAACTGGAAATAGCCTTGGACAGTGAGGTTCCCCAGCTGGCAGCCCCTTCCCTGGGCGACGGGACAGGACACACAGGCTGGTCCCAGCCTGACCCTGTGTTTGAACCTCACAGGGGTCACACCCCTGACGAACGAGAGAGAAACACCAGAGAAAATGCTCAAATCCCCCTGATCTCATCCACATTCTCAACAATCAGCCAGACAGCCTCTTAAAAGGGCAACTCCACGTACCAGTCCCTCCTCCCTCTCGCTGTAACCTGACCCCATCCCGGGCTCAGGCACTGTGGCCAAGTTAGGAGGAGGGTCCCCAACGGCCCGTTAAATGCCAGACTATGTCAAAAAGGTTGCAAAGCCTTGTGTTTTGTGATGTGTGATTGTCACAGAGGATGACAGCAACAACACAAATCACTGAAGTGGGGAGCTGCTCTGAGCTGGAAAACTATAGTGTGCTCTAACTCACTATAGTGGGGCCCAAGGTGGTGACAGTACAGTGAGGCCTTCTAGATATCCCATATCGCTCCCCAGAGTCAGGCCAGTCCCAAAACATTAATCCTGTTTCTCTTCTATAATGTCTTTTCCCGAGGGTGGGAGATTTCAAGATGGCGGGGGTGGGGATGTGGGAGTGCACATATTTTTAAGGTGAGAGGACAGAGATTTTAAAAATACATGAGGAGCAATTTTTTTTACACAGACTGTGAAATGAACTTCCTGAGGGAGTGGTGGATGTGGGCTCAGTTACAACGTTTAAAAGACATTTTGGATACGTACATGAATTGGGAAAGGTTTGGAGGGATATGGGAGCAGGCAGGTGGGACTAGTTTAGTTTGGGATTATGGTCGGCCTGGACTGGTCGGGCCGAAGGGTCTGTTTCTGTGCTGGAGGACCCTGTGCTGACAGACCTGCTGAGTTTCTCCAGCTTTCTCTGTGTTTGTTTCAGACTTTCGGCATTCGCAGGATTTTATCTTAATCATGTAATTATTACTGATTGTCAGTCAAAACCCACCTGGTTCACTCGTCCACTTACGGAAGGAAATCTACCGTCCATTAGTCGACTATATTTGCTGCTCACAATGTCGTCACTGGGGAAACAAAGCATGGACTGTGTGATCACTTCACTGAACACTTACGTTCTGCCCACCGTCCCTGAGCTTCCCATCGCCTGCCACTCTAGCAGGCCACCCCTGTCCCCTGACCAGCCTCTCTGTCCCCTGACTGTCTGCAGTGCTCCAGTGAAGCTCAGTGCAGACTGCAAGAACAGCACCTCATTATCTGCTTGAAGACCCTGCAGCCTTCTGGACTCAATATTGAGTTCAACAACTTTAGGGTCTGAGCTCTCCCACTTCATTACCCCAACCCCCACACACCAGGCCTTGTCATCACATGGTCTGCTACCACAAACTACCCACTGTCACCTGTCAATGGTCCCCATTAGCAGCTATTGATTCTCCCAGGTTGACCTTTACCTGATCTATCGTGCTTCCTTCCTCTGGTCTGTATCTCCACCTATCATTTACTCCAACCCATCTCCCCCCACCCCACCATCAGCACTTATACCATTATCATCGTCGGCAGGCCCTCACAGAGGAAGATGACTCTCTCCCCCTCCTAGGGTGAGTCTGTAGGCGGCTGTACAGACCGATGCAGCTACCGCGGGCACTGTTATACTTGGGGCAGGTAGTGGTCACGGGAAGGGGGTCATGATTTGGAGGAGACAGTGTCGGACTGGGGTGGACAAAGTTAAAAAGGTTATAGTACAACAGGTTTAATTGGAAGCACTAGCTTTCGGAGCGCTGCTCCTTCACCAGGTGGTTGTGGGATGTTGGTATGGCAGTGCGCTCCTTGCGTTCTTTTCTCCCAGATTCCATTTTTAGCCGAGAGCGAGTCTTGAGGTGCTCAACAACTTCCTGGATGGTGCTCCTCCACTCGGATAGTCTTGGGCTAGTGATTCCCAGGTGTCTGTGGGAACGCTGCACTTCCTCAGTGAAGCCTTGTGGGAATACCAACCAGCTCCAATCAGTGCTGAAGCAGAGTCATTGGACCCAAAACGTTAACTCTGCTTTCTTTCCATAAATACTGCCAGACCTGCTGAGTTTCTCCATCAATTTCTGTTCTTGTCTCTGACTTCCAGCATTCTCGGTTCTTTCTGTTTACTCGGTGAGGGAATGGGATTGGATAATCTGAGTTGCTTCCTCTCTGGCCGAGAGAGATTCTGCTGAGAACATTACGTGTCAGTGAAAGGTTACTTAGACTTTTAATGACCTGAATTTCTGTGGCACCTTCACTGAACAGTTAATACACTAATCAGTAAATTTTAAGAACCTTTTGGGAGATTGAAGGCAAGATGCAATTTTTATGAATTTTGGAGGTAATCAGCCATTTGGGAGGGTTCATATTTCATGGGTAGCTCCTTCACTTCAGGTTTTGCAGATGAACATTAATAACTGCAAAACTTCAATCACACACCATTATTTCGGTCTCAATTTCCAGCCCACTCTGTTAGTTACTGGTAAGTGTGATAGGAGAACCAATTCAATTCAGTAGAGTTCATAAAAACCAGCCAATAGGTTATTTATCAACGAAATTATTAAATCAAGTAATCTGGGTCAAAGCTCGAGAATCCCCTCCCTAAGGGCATTGTGGGTCAACCCACAGCAGGTGGACTGCAGCAGTTCAAGAAGGCAACTCACCCCCACCTTCTCAAGGGGCAATTAGGGATGGGCAATAAATGCTGGGCCCAGCCAGTGGGTCCGACATCCCACAAACTGAATAAATATATTTTTAAAAAGTGATCGATCCAAGTAATTCTTCCTCCTGGCAAACACAACTTTGAATAAATTTGTGCTTTGCCAACAAGACATTCTCTGAACCTATACAGCGTCATATTCACCGGCTTTTCAAATCCTGGGGTTGCGGCTGGCGAGAAAATTAAATTTATATAGCAACTTTCTGAAATGCCTCAAAGCATTCCCGCTACATTGGAGGCCTGGCTGGTACTGTCCCATAAGGAAAAGCACTGGCCATCCTACACACAGCCAAGGTGTAACAATCAGCATTGTCCAAGTACCATTATCCACCTCGGAAATTCTGTGTCACTGGTCATGGATTCTATGGGTCCTTGTGTGGGTGGTGATCCTGCAGCCACATCTCTGACCACTCACTGGTAAGAGTTTCAGGGAAGCAGCATTGGCCATTGGCCCTTGACCTTGAGATAGCTAGCATTCCCTTCTCCAGTTTATTTTCCATACTACCTCTTGCTGATGGGTCTTCTCAAAGAATTGTGCCCCTGCAAACAGGAACTTCCTCCAAGACAGTTTCAGTTGAACGAGGGTCTCCCACGCCTTGACATCTACGCTCCATTTCTTGAAGGAAGCCTTCAGAGAATCTTTGAAAACTCCTTTTGTCCTCCTCTCATTCAATTGCCTTCCTTGAGCTTGGCAAAGACAATTTGCTTTGGTTGTGGGAACACAGGCACCCTAAGAACAAAGCCAGCCCAATGCAGTTGGTTTCGGATGACCATGGCCTTGATGCTGGTGCAGCTACTGGGTGCAACTAATATCAGGAACCTGAACGATCCCTCTCTTCAATTTCATTGCAGTTTTCAAAAATTCAGTAAAAAGACCTGGTCTTGGCTGGTGGATGTTAGATCTCTTCTTAAACTGCTACAGTCCTTGGGATCTAAGAAAACCAACAATATTGTCAGGGAGGGAATTCCAGGATTCTGACCCAGTGACCGTGAAGGAACAGCGATATATTTCCAAATCAGGATGGTGATTGGCTTGAAGGGGAACTTGCAGAGGGTGGTGTTCCCATGTATCGAGATGGAGGTGGCCGTAGGTTTGGATGGTGCTGTCTGGGGAAGTTTGCAGGTTGCTGCAGTGAATAATTTGACAGAAGCATGTCTACAATATGTAAACTCAGTTATTGTGTATGTTCGAGAGAAAAAATCAAAGATTTCTAGGAATGAAGGAGCTTAAAAGATCTGGGAAATGGTGTTGAGACAAGTAACCAGCCATCACCTGGAATGGGAGCATAGGCTTGTGGGCTGAATGGCCAACCCCTTGTTTCAATGATTTTATTTTGATAGCATTCCTAACACTCCTTTAGCAGTATCTAAGGATAGGTGCATTGTTTCATGTCAATAATAGACAAGTCTCACTTTAATGTCTCATTTAAAGGACCACATCACAACCTTCGGATCTCTCCCTCAGCACTGACCCTCTGACAATGCTGGGCCCTCTCAGCACTGACCCTCCGACAGTGCGGCGCTCCCTCAGCACTGACCCTCTGACAGTGCAGTGCTCCCTCAGTACTGACCCTCCGACAGTGCCCACTCCTTCAGGACTGACCCTCCGACAGTGCCCACTCCCTCAGCACTGACCCTCTGACAGTGCAGTGCTCCCTCAGTACTGACCCTCTGACAGTGCAGTGCTCCCTCAGTACTGACCCTCTGACAGTGCAGTGCTCCCTCAGTACTGACCCTCTGACAGTGCGGCGCTCCCTCAGCACTGACCCTTCTTTTTCCTGACAATCAGCAACAGGTTTCCTGGCCATCACTAATTGATTGAATTCAAATTGCACCCTCTGGGATCTGAACGCAGGACCATGGAACATTACATGGTTGCCTGGATTAATAGTCTCATCATAATACCATTAGACCATCATCTCCCAGTGTTAATGCCCCTTCCAGGTGCTCCATTTAACAGCACAAATTATCTCCCACTGCCCCACCTCCCAAAGCTTCTCCCTTCCATCACCTCAACCCCTTTTACTGATGGCTGAGCCCTCCGTCTGCTAGGGAGGTGGTGGTGTCATCCGAATGTCACTGGGTTTTGTTCACTCAGAGGATGTGGAGTGACTCCCACGACAGCACCTGGTGAAAGTTGACTTCAATGTGGGGGAAGACAAACATCTGAAGTAAAAAAGCTTAGTTTAATTACAGCTATCTAACCACCAGTGATTGCTGTTTAATCCCCTTCAGGTTCACTAATGTACTTTGGGAAAGGAAATCTTCCATCCCTACCTGGTCTGGCCTACACAAGACCCACAGCAATGAGACTGACACTTAACTGGGCAATGGGGAATAAATGCTGGCCCAATGGTTAATAAATGCTCCTGATTTAATCTTGTGAACTTACCCTTTGACCTCCTGTGCTCTAAGGGGGAACAATCTTGGGTGTTGAGTCCCTCTGTGTAACTTTGTCCCTGTCTGTGCTGTTCTGTAAGTCTCCTGTGTCCCAACACGAGATGGAAGCATATCAGATTCAGAGGGTGTTTGGTAGGGTCAATGTTGGCAAGGTAATCAAAGGCAGCAGGGACAGTGTAGAATTAAAGGGTTGCTCAGTGGTTAGCACTGCTGCCTCACAGCGCCAGAGACCAGGGTTTCATTCCAGCCTTGGGGGACTGTGTGGAGTTTGCACATTCTCCCCGTGTCTGCATGAAATGGGGCAGGGAATTTAAAACACGGACACTGTTTCAGGACAAGGGGTTGACCCTCAGACTGAGATGAGGAGAAATTAATTGACTTTGAAGCTTGTGAATCTTTGTAACTGTCTCCCTGAGAGGGCTGCTCCCTCACTGAGGCAAGGATAGAGATATTTTTAGTTTCTCAGGGAATCGAGAGACAGGGGAACAAGCCAGATTGTGAAGCCCATGCTAACCATGGTGACATTGAATGGCTGAGCAGGATTGACAGGCCGAATGATCATCCTTCTCTCCTCACTGACAAAATTCCGTTCTTGCTTTCTGTCATCTCAATGTGACTCGGACGGCATGGTGGCTCAGTGGTTAGTACTGCTGCCTCACAGCGCCAGGGACCCAGGTTCAATTCCCGGCTCGGGCAACTGTCTGTGTGGCTTAGTCATGGGTAAATGTAGGGGAATGGGTGGGTTGCTCTTCTCGGAGGGTCGGTGTGGACTTGTTGGGCCGAAGGGCCTGTTTCCACACCGTAGGGAATCTACTCTAATTCTGGGGTACAAGTCTTTCACAGAGTCTGTGAACCACTCCCAGGGCTGTCCCTCTGAGTAATGTGAAGAAATCTTCGAGATTGGGCTAATTCTGTCCATGTCTCTGTCCTAGGGGGGTAGCTGGCTCCCTCTAGTGTTTGGGGCAGGTAGATCAACTTCATTCACCAAGTCAAACCATCGATGACTCTGAAAAGCCAGGAGACCAGTTATCAATGTTATCAGAGGGACCCCAGGGTTATACCCAGGGTTATACCCAGGGGTGATACAAAGTATGCTTCTTTCCTGCGCTGAAACAATTCAAGTTAAGTTCTAAAATTGTAAAGAAAATATAGGGAGGCTAATGTACTCGAACTAGGGGGCATATATAATTTCAGTGACATCACACTGTAAACATTTGCTATAAATTGTGTGTCTTACGATCTTATTCACCACAACCACCTGATGAAGGAGCAGCGCTCCGAAAGCTAGTGCTTCTAAATAAACCTGTTGGACTATAACCTGGTGTTGTGTGATTTTTAACTCAAAGTAAGGGGGGAGAGATTTGGGACTGAGCTGAGGAGGAACTTCTTCACCCAAAGGGATGTGAATCTGTGGGATTCCCCGCCCAGTGAAGCAGTTTGAGGCTACCTCATTGAATGTTTTTAAGGCAAAGGTAGATTTTAAACAGTAAAGGGATTAAGGATTTTGGTGAGCAGGTGGATAAGTAGAGCTGAGGCCATTGAAAGATCAGCCAGATGGTCTCCTGCTGTTCCTCATTCTTATGTTCTTATGTATAGTTCAACACAGCATTGGTGGGTATTGTGTACAGTGTTGGTCTCCATATTTAAGGAAGGGAACATATGCATTTCAGAG
This sequence comes from Chiloscyllium punctatum, assembly GCF_047496795.1. Classification (NCBI taxonomy): domain Eukaryota; kingdom Metazoa; phylum Chordata; class Chondrichthyes; order Orectolobiformes; family Hemiscylliidae; genus Chiloscyllium; species Chiloscyllium punctatum. The sequence goes on along the minus strand of NC_092787.1, from coordinate 25,357,836 downwards.
AAGATCTACCCAGACTGAGACTTGATTCAAGTGGTGCTGGAAAAGCACAGCAGGTCAGGCAGCATCCAAGGAGCAGGAAAAACGACGTTTCGGGCATTCCAGATGAAGGGCTTTTGCCCGAAACGTCGATTTTCCTGCTCCTCGGATTCTGCCTGACCTGCTGTGCTTTTCCAGCACCATTCTGATCTAGACTCTGGTTTCCAGCATCTGCAGTCCTTGTTTTTACCTACAGACTGAGTCTTGCCATGGGCAGGTTGTCCTTATACGGAGAGTTTGGACGGACTGGGCTTGTAGCCATTGGAGGTCAGGAGAGTAAGATCTGAGCAGGGTCATGAGGAGAGGATACTGCCTCTTGTGGGAGAATCTAGAATTACCAGTTGCTGTTAAAAATAAAGTGTCGCTCCTTCAAGGCAGTGATGAGGATTTTCTTCTCTCAATGGGTCATGAGTCTTTGGAAGATTCTTGCTAAGTAAAGGAGGGAGAGTGTCGGCAAGAACGTAGAGTATTCAGATCAACCATGATCTTATTGAACAGCAGGGAAGATTCAAAGGGTTGATTGGCCAACTCCAGCTTCCAATTTGCCTTATGTTCATATGTGTTGGCAGGTCAGAGATATAGCAGAAAAGTCATAAAAGCAGGTACAGTGTAGGATTAAAGGGTTGTTCAGTGGTTAGCACTGCTGCCTCACAGTGCCAGGGACCTGGGTTTGATTCCAGCCTCAGACGACGGTGTGGAATTTGCATATTCTCCCTGTTTCTGCATGGGTTTCCTTTGGGTGCTCCGATTTCCTTCCACAGTCCAAAGGTGTGCAGGTTAGGGTGGCCATGCTAAATTGCCCATAGCATTCAGGAATATGTAAACGAGGTGTGTTGGTCAGAGGTAAATATAGGATAGGGGAAATGGGGCTGGGTGGGTTACTCTTCAGAGGGTCGGTATTGACTTGATGGGCTGAAGAGCCTGTTTCCATACTGTAGGGATTCTATGATAACTTCAAATGATGAACTTAGAAATAGATGATGTGTCCTTCACAATAATGTCACACGATCTTTTGCAGAGACTGGTTCCCAATAACTCTGGCAGTGCAGCACTCCCTCTGTAGTACTGTCATCCTGAATTGCTTCTTCAAATGTCCAGAGTGGGGCTTGAACCCACAACGTCTCTGAATCAAGATCGGAGAGTGCTACCCAGCGAGGCAGTACTGGCCTCCTTACCCTAACTGCAGGTTTGGTCAGTCCACAGGCAACAACCCTCAGAAATCCCATTGGATTTTATTTCAGGTAATCTCAACGACCAACTTCCCTTGAATTCAGGTGCAGTTTCAGAGGATTTGAGAACTGTGAACATTACACTCTTGTTCAAATTAAAAAAGTTTCAAGGATCAAGCCAGTAACTACACCACCAGGCAGTTAAACTTTGGTCTTGGGGAAACTTCTAGAAACAATTATTCAGGCTAGAATTAATACTGTATGTGGAAAAGTGTGACTTGATTGGGAGGACTCAGCATGGATTGGTTAAGGGAATATTGTGTCAAATAACTTGGAGTTTATTTGAAGAGGTAACAGATAGGGTTATGAGGGTAACACTGTATGTTTGATACAGGCCGCACAATAGGCTTGAGGAATTGTACAACTGGTGGGCCAGTAGCAACATGGATACAAAACAGGCTGAGGGACAGGAAACAGAGGGTACTGAAAACACCACGTGCTGGAGATCACAATGGGGTCAGACAGCATCCCTGGAGAGAGACTAAGCTGACACTTCGAGTCTAGATGACTCTTCACCTAACGTTTACTTCAGCTTGGATGAAGAGTCATCTGGACTCAAAACTTAAGTGTGCTCTCTCTCCATTCATGCTGTCTGACCCCAGTGTGATCTCCAGCATTTGTCGTCTTCAGAACAGGTTCCAGCGCCTGCAGTAATTTGTTAGGACAGGAAACAGAGAGCAACGGCCAATGGCTGGAGGAAGGTTTGTAGTTGAGTTTCCCAGGGATCAGAATTTAGGACCCTTGTTTTTCCTGATACATATTCATTAATGATTTAGATGTTAGTCTGCAGCGGACAATTTCAAAGTTTGCCTTTAACACAAAACTTGAGAGAAATGTAAACTAGAGAACTTCACAAGGACTTTAACAGGGTGGTAGAGTGGACAGGTAAGTTAATGGGTAAAATTCAAACCAGAGATGTGTCAGGTAATGTAACTGGGTGATGTGATATTCCTTAGAGATGACACAAAGATAAATGAAGGGACAGGTAGCGTTGAGGATGTGAGGAGGTTGAAGAAGTCTTGGACAGGCTCGGAGAGCGGGCAAAGCAGTAGCAGATGGAATACAATGTCAGAAAGTGTAAGATTATGCATATTTGAAGGAAGAAGAGGCATAGACAATGCTATAAATGGGGAAAGGCTTTGGAAATCTCAAGCACAAAGGGACTTAGCAGTCCTAGTTCAGGATTCTCTTCAGGTTAACATGCAGGTTCAGTTGGCAGTTAGGAAAGCAAATGCAATGTTAGCATTCATTTCAAGAGAGCTAGAATACAGGAGCAGGGATGTACTGCAAGGGGCGTATAAGGCTGTGGTCAAACTGCATTTGGAATATTATGAGCAGTTTTGGGCCCTGTATCTAAGGAAGATTTGCTAGCATTGGTTTGGGGAATGTGGGGGGTGGGGTCCAGAAGAGGTTTACAAGAATGTTCTGTGGGATGATGGCTTTGACATATAGGGAGTGGTTGAGGACTTTGGGCCTGTACTCGATGGAGTTTAGAAGGATGGAGGTGGGGGGGGGGGGGGAGTCTGATTGAAATGTACAGAATACTGAGAGGCCTGGATAGAGTGGACATGGAGAAGATGATTCCTCTAGTAGGAGACACCAGGATCCAAGGCACAGCCTCAGCGTGAAGGGACAATTCTTTTCTACTGAGATAAAGAGGAATTTCTTCAGCTAGAGGTGGTGAATCTGTGGAACTCATTCCCACATAGGGCTGTGGAGGGCAAGTCATTGAGTGTCTTTAAGACAAGTAGGTTTTTGATTAATAAGGGAAATAATGGTTACAGGGAGAAGGCAGGAGAATGGGGTTGAGAAACATGACCTAATGGCAGGGTAGACTCAATGGGCTGAATGGCTAATTAGATTAGATTCCCCTACAGTGTGGAAAAAGGCCCTTCGGCCCAACAAGCCCACACTGACCCTCCGAAGAGTAATCCACCCAGACCCATTTCCCTCTGACTAATACACCTAACACTATGGGCAATTTAGCATGGCCAATTCACCTGACCTGCACATCTTTGAATTGTGGGAAGAAACCGGAGCACCCGGAGGAAATCTATACAGACACGGGGAGAATGTGCAAACTCCACACAGTCGCCCAAGACTGGAATTGAATCTGGTTCCCTGGTGCTGTGAGGCAGCAGTGCTAACCAATGAGCCACCGTGCTGCCCCAGTAGCTCCTCCTAATTCTCCTCCTACACCTTATGATACAAAGGAGATATGGAGGCAGTATAAAATAAGGGCACAATGCTACAGGATCGGGGAAATCCACATGACATGTACATGTAAAATAGCAGAACGTGTAGACAGTGCTGTTGATATGGAGGGAGGTTAAGATGAACTTATTTAAGAAACTGATTCAACCTCAGCTGAAGTACTGTGTACAAAACTAGCTGCATTGCAATAGGAGGAACGTGAATGCTTTAGGAGAGTGCAGAAGTGATTTACAACAATGGTTCCAGGCAGTAATGAGGATAGATTGGGAGAAATTGGGACTGTTTCCCCTGGAGAGGAAAAGGCTAAGAGGAGATTTGATTGAAGACAGATCAAAGGCAGGCATAAGGGTTTGAGTAGCCGATGAGCTGAGGCACAGGCAGAGATAGATACCAGGTCATCTGGTTGGGGCCGTCAGATATAAACTGCTTCCAAATATTTTGGTGCATTATTTTCAAGTCTCCTGCTTGTGAAACGTTCAGGTGCCCTCAGTGTCAGGTGGCTCTCTCAGGCAGATGTGAAATGGACACCATGTTGAAGGACAGCGCACGGGATCCTTTCTGATATCCTGGTCAATATTTGATTCCTATCCTTCAATAAATATCCCAAAATCAGATTAGAAGCAAATTATTACAAATGCTGGAATCTGGAATGAAAACAAAAAGTGCTGGAGCTCACAGCGGGTCAGACAGAATCCATGGAGAGAGAGCAAGCTAACGTTTCGAGTCTAGATGAGTCTATCGGAGCTGAGGTTAGCTGTGGAAGGGGCAGCATTTGTGCTATAGTTGGCGGGGGGGGGGGGGGGGGGTTCATGTGGAGTGCTGAGGGAGAAAGAATGTTGATGGTGCAAAAACAGATTACCTGGTCATTACCACATCCCAATTCGTGGAAGTGATCTGTGCACAAGTTGGCTGACACATTTTCTACATTGTAGGAGTGTACATCGGTGGTGAAGTAGTTGGCAACGTCCTGTGGATTAATGTATGGTTAACCATACTGTTAAGTTTGTACATGCTTTTTATTTCAGGTTCAGAAGAAAGAGGTAGTTGTATTAATCGTTGAGCACATATATAGAAGAACAGGCTCTTGTGGCACAGTGGTAGTAATCCTGTCTCTGAGCCAGGAGGCCCAGATTCTAGTCCCACCTACTCCAGAGGTGTAAAACAAATTCCTTGAACAGATTGGTCAGGAAGCCATCCATAGATAGGGGAGTATCTGTCCCACTGTGAGTAGAAGGAACTGTAAGACTGAGTAGTCAATAAACTACAGTCACAAAGGAAGGTGTTTTGGTTTCTGTCTCATAGACTGACATGAATCCTGACTGGCAGTGAACGGTTTTCAATAAATGCAAGTGTCTCCCTTTTTCGATCAGATTGATTGCACCTGAAAATACCAGAACAACAATAGGGGTGGGAAAAAAAACAATTTAATTCACCAGATTTTGCATTTACATTTTCAAATGCTGTACAATTTATTAAATCAGTTATTTGCACAGTGTGAATTAATTATACATGATGCCTGAGTGTTCACGTTCATATTTTACAAATGCATTAAATCCTCACAACTCTGAACCCACAATTCCCTGGGCCACAATGAAGAGTGCTACTGTTTGAGCCAGATTGGCACCTGACCCTACACTTGGCCTGTGGATTGTTACATGTTCTATGGTTGAATAAAGGTATATTACAAGTCACATGATTTAAAGAGGATGCATTTCAAAGTCATGTGGTTTTGTACGAGTGTTGTGACAAATTGTGGAATCCTATTGGATCCCGGTAAACATGGTGCAGTATGATCCATTGGGGCTTTGTGTGGTTCCATGGGCTTGCAATGTAAGTCACAAGGGACAGTATCCAGCGCCTCCCTATAGAGTCATAGAGTTGTTATAGTACCAAAGGAAGCCATTTGGCCCATCAAGGCCCTGCCAGCTCTCTAGGTAATAACCGTCAATCCTACACTCCACTCTCTCACCCTAGCCTTGCAAGTTTATTTCCCTCGAGTGTCGATCTAATATCAGTTTAAATCTTTGACCATCTCCATTTCCACCAGATTCGAAGGTAGTGAGTTCATTAGCGCCCCTCTTCCTCACACGTCCCCCTCATTACTTGCCAAAGACCCTGACACCTGATTTCTTGGATTATCTGACAGCAGGGAAAGTTCCCCTCACCAATCTTGTTTTAATTCTGTCACAGTCCTGCCTGGTTTGTGATACGGAGTGACACTAACAGTGTCTAAGGTTACCATGAAGGACTCTCCTTCTCACACTCTCCTCTCACCTGAGGTGGGGTGGCTCAGGTTAAACCATCACCAGTCAGCTCTCTCTCTCTCTCTCTCTCTCTAGAGAGCAGCTCTATGATCCAGTAGGATACGGCGTCTTTACCTCCATTAAATGTCCCCTCAATCTCCTTCACTTCAGGAAGAACAAACCCCGATTCTCCTCACCCTGGGAAGCGTTCTGGTGAATACCCCTCTGCACACTCTCATTCTGCTCAAAACATCACCACTGGACACAACCCTCGAATCGTGGCCTACAACATTGTACAGGGTCAGCCTGACTTCTCTCAGTTGGCCAAGTTGGTAGGAGAGTCCTGATTGCCAATGAACATTGCTAGAGAAACTCAGCAGGTCTGGCAGCACCTGTGGAGAGAAAGCAGAGTTAATGTTTTGAGTCCGGTGAGTCTTCGTCAGAACCAGTTCACTGAGCTCGAAATGTTAACTCTGTTTCTCTCTCCACAGATGCTGCTGGACCTGCTGAGTTTCTCCAGCAGTTTCTGTTCTTGTTCCAGATCTCCAGCACCCACACTTTTATGTTTTATTGAAATGGACATCCAATGGGCTTCCCAGGAGTGGGGTTAGACTTAAAGCAATCGGTGAGTGTTTAATGGGGCACGTGGAGCCCATTGACTGAGGGAGTGACCCACTCCCTCCAGCCTCCTCCTGTGCAAAACAAACTCGCTCCCAGCCAAAGATGATGCTCCCTTGGGGCAACCTCTTATTTCCCCCGCCTCTCTCTAATCCCAGTTTATTCGATGGACCCTGCAACTGAAGCAGTAACTCCCAAATACAAGTGTAAACATTAGTGAGTCCTCACAGCTCCTGACTAGGTCTGACAACTGCCACTCAGATGGTTTATCTTTTAACTAGACTGTCCAAAACCTTAGAATCTCCCATCCCAAGAGGAGGCCACTCATCCCCTTGTTTCTGTGGTGCCTTTTTGAAAGAGCTCTCCAATTATTCCCGCTGGTCTGCCCTTTCCCCCATCGCTTTGCTGTCATTTCCTTTTCAAGTATTTCTCCTGTTCTGAAGCTGCTCTCACCGCCCTGTCAGGCAGCACATTCCAGATCATCATCAATTGTTTTGTAAAATACCTCCCTCCTGCCTCTGCTTGTTACAGGGACTGGGGTGTACAAAGAGCTGTAAGACTGAGTAGTTAATAGACTCTACCTACACAGGGAGGCACCTTGTTTCCTGTCCTGCCGACTGGTATGGATGCAGGATGATATGTCTAAGTGTTAAAGCAGAGAGCCCAAGCCAGGTTCAATGTCTGTACTGGTTACCATGGTGAATGAGGACCGCAATATAAAGAGGCAATAGTTGTCACTTTGGCATCATGTGACACAGGCATGTCTATCAATGAGGTTTACAATTAACTGTCCAAATGAAAAACCCTCGAACCAGATTCCATTCCCTCACTTACCCATGAAGTGGGTTCAGTTTCACTAACTCAGCCCTGGTTAAACTGTTACTCACAGCCCGGGGGTAGGATTGGTTTCACTAACTCAGCCCTGGTTAAATCATTACCCACAGCCCGGGGGTAGGATTGGTTTCACTAACTCAGCCCTGGTTAAATCATTACCCACAGCCCGGGGGTAGGATTGGTTACACTAACTCAGCCCTGGTTACACTAACTCAGCCCTGGTTAAACTGTTACTCACAGCATCAATGAAGCGGCTGAGATCCTTCTTGGAAATTTTCTGAACCAATCTGCTCCAAGACGTTGCCACATGTCTCTGGAGCAAGTGGGACTTCAACCTCAGAGATAGGGGTTACTACCACCATGCCACCCTCTGAGTTGCCCCCTTGTAGAGGAATTCCTTTCTCCCCAACCTGCCCCCACGTGTTGATGTGCCGGAAGCATTGACAGGTTCACCTTTTGACAGGCTGGATAATGCTCTCGACCCAGATGTGGAGAGGTTTGGGGGAAGAGAGAGCTGACGAGGGTAACTCAACTGGATGTGGTTTTTCTGATTATGTACAGCAATGAAAACAAACCCATTGTTTATACATGTTACGGAGCAGTTATTAGGTATGTACTTTATACTTGGCCTAGAACTCAACAGTAATGCTCAGCAGCGCACCCCCCCCTCCACCCCCACAGTGATGAGGGTAGACAGAGGGATCATGCAAAGGTCAGGCAGCTTCCCCATGCACTCCTGAGGGCTGCAGACATCTCCAAAAGCCAGCGTTAGAGCCAGGGTTTGTGAGCGAGTGATGGATGGAGCCTATGTCTGCTGCTATCTCAGCTCCAGACCAGTCTCCCCTCGGCCGTGGGACCCAGCCGTACACTGCCCAGTGTAGTGCCTCCCCTCCCGATAACCCATCCTCAATTCCAGCACCTCCTGTCAAGACACTGACTGCACACGGTCACGGGACCGGGGTTGGGTGCGGGGGAGTGGAGAGAGCCCCCACCCTCCCCTGGCTCTCTCCTCGTCTGAAAATCCCAGCTGACTCCAGATGGTCCTCCCTGTCAGCCCGTCTCGCCCAACCCCTCCCCTCCAGATCTGGCGCCCTACACTGTGTGGTCCTCTACCCACTGGCACAGTCGCTTGGCGTATTGGTCAGGGCTGACGGTGGAGAAGGATTGACCACGGTACCGGATGGACTTCCACAGGTGTTCCAGCTTCTTGCGGAGGCCGTACACGGTGAAGATGTCGATGATGCCCACAAAGTAGCGGGACTGCGCCCCGTCGATGACATGCAGAGAGTTCCGGAAGTTGGGCAGAAGCCGGCGGTTCTGGGTGGCTGGGTCCACTTTATTGAGCTCCGAGCTGCCGGTGCTGTCAGGCCCCGCGGTCGCGGTGGGCCCGGGAATCTCCTTGACATGGCACTCATCCGTGCCACTCACTGTCTCAGCCACCAGCACCGCTGTATCCTCTTCCACTAGCCCTGGCACTGGACTACCCACCGAGGCTGTGGGGCTAGCTCCACTTACCATGGACCTGCACGGGAGAGATGGAGAGAGGAAAGATCTGCACTTACACAAAGCCTAATACTACCTCGAGAGCTTTAAGTCACATCATGTACTTTGTTGAGGTCTAACACAGAGAAAATAGGAGTAGGAATAGGCCATTCGGCCCATCAAGCCTGCTCTGTCATTCAATACGGTCATGGCCAATCACCCAACTCAGGCCCCGGTTCCTGCTTTCTCCCCTTACCCTTTGATCCCTTTAGCCTGAAGAACTATAGAACATAGAACAGTACAGCGCAGAACAGGCCCTTCGGCCCTCGATGTTGTGGCGACCTGTGAACTAATCTAAGCCCATCCCCCTACACTATCCCATCATCATCCATGTGTTTATCCAAGGATTGTTTAAATGCCCCTAATGTGGCTGAGTTGGCTACATTGGCAGGCAGGGAGTTCCGTGCCCTTACCACTCTCTGAGTAAAGAACCTGCCTCTGACATCTGTCTTAAATCTATCACTCCTCAATTTGCAGCCACGCCCCCTCATACAAGCTAACGTCATCATCGTAGAAAAAGACTCTCACTGTCCACCCTATCTAATCCTCTATTAGATATTATATGTCTTTATTAAATCTCCTCTTATCCTTCTTCTCTCCAATGAGAACACACCCATGTCCCTCAGCCTTTCGTCATAAGACCTTCCCTCCAGACCAGGCAACATCCTGGTAAATCTCCAACGCACCTTTTCCCATGCTTCCACATCCTTCCCATGATGGAGCGACCAGAACTGTACACAATATTCCAAGTGGGGCCGCAGTAACATTTTGTATAGTTGCAGCATGACATTGCGGTTCTGGAACTCAATCCCTCTACTAATAAAACCTAACACATTGTATATCTTCTTAACAGCACTATCAACCTGGGTGGCAACTTTCAGGGATCTATCTACATGGACACCAAGATCCCTCTGCACATCCACACTACCAAGAATCTTTCCATTGACCCAGTACTCTGCCTTCCTGTTATTTTTCCCAAAGTGAATCACCTCACATTTGTCTGCATTGAACTCCATTTGCCACCTCTCAGCTCAATTCTGCAGTTTATCCAAGTTCCCCTGCAACCTGAAACATTCTTCCACACTGTCCACTACGCCACTGACTTTAGTGTCATCTGCAAACTTACTAATCCATCCACCTATGCCTGCGTCTAAGTCATTTATAAAAATGACAAACAGCAGTGGTCCCAAAACAGATCCTTGTGGCACAGCACTAGTAATCGGACTCCAGGCTGAATATTTTCCATCAACACCACTCGCTGCCTTCTTACAGACATGATTTGGAAACGCTGGTGTTGGACTGGGGTGGACCAAGTTAAAAATCACACAACACCAGGTTATAGTCCAACAGGTTTATTTGGAAGCACTAGCTTTTGGAGCGCTGCCCCTTCATCAGGTGGTTGTGAAGGAGCAGTGTTCCGAAAGCTATTGCTTCCATTTAAACTTGTTGGACCATAACCTGGTGTTGTGTGATTTTTAACTTCTTTCAGAAAGCCAGTTTCTAATCCAAACTGCTAAATCAACCTCAATCCCATGACTCTGCATTTTTTCCTTATGGAACCTTATCAAAGGTTTTACTGAAGTCCACGTACACCACATCAACTGCCCTACCCTCATCCATACGCTTGGTCACCTTCTCAAAAAACCTCAGTGAGGTTTGTGAGACATGACCTGCCCTTGACAAAACCATGTTGACTAACTGAAATCAAATTGTTGCTTGCTGGATGATTATAAATCCTATCTCTTATAATTATTTCCAAAACTTTTCCAACAAGAGATGTAAAACTCACTGGTCTATAATTACCTGGGTTATCTCTGCTGCCCTTCTTAAACAAGGGCACAACATTTGCAATCCTCCAGTCCTCTGGTACTAAACCTGTAGACAATGATGACCCAAAGATCAAAGCCAAAGGCTCCACCATCTCATCCCAACTTCCCAGAGAATCCTCGGATAAATTCCATCCAGCCAGAGGACTTGTCTACTTTCAGTCCTTCTAGAATTGATAACATCTCTTCCTTACTAACCTTGATCCTTTCTAGTCTAATATCTCGTACCTCATTCTTCCCTCTACAATATTCTCCTTTTCCTGAGTGAAAACCAATGAGAAATATTCATTTAGCCCCTCTCCGATCTCCACAAGGTCCACACACAACTTCCCACTTCTGTCTTTGACTGGCCCTATTCCTACCCTCATCATCCTTTTATTCCTCACATACCTGTAGAAAGCTTTAGGGTTCTCCTTTATTTTATTTGCTAAAAACTGGTCATGTCCTCTTTACTCTTCTTAATTCTCTCTTTAAATCCTTCTGAGCTGATCTGTAACCCTCCATCACCCCATCTGAACCATCTTGCCTCATCAACACATAAGCTTCCCTCTTCTGCTTAACAAGAAATGAAATTTCTATGCTAAACCACGGTTCCCTTACCTTATCACTTTCTCCCTGCCTGACAGGGACATACCTATCAGGGACATGCAATATCTGTTCCTTAAACCAGCTCCACATTTCGATTGTCTCTATCCCCTGCATTTTGTTACCCCATTCTATGCATCCTAATTCTTGCCTAATCGCATTATAATTGCCCTTGCCCCATCGATAACTCTTGTCATGTGGCATGTACCTATCCCTTTCCATCGCTAAACTAAACGTAACTGAATTATGGTCACTCTCTCCAAAGTGCTCACCTACACCTAAATCAAACACCTGGCCTGGTTCATTACCAAGCACCAAATCCAGTGCAGCCTCCCCTCTTGTCGGCCCCTCAACATAGTGTCAGGAAACCCTCCTGTACACACTGGACTTAAACTGATCCGTCTGACATACTAGAGTTATAGCATTTCCAGTTAATGTTGGGGAAGTTAAAGGCCCCCATAATGACCACCCTGTTCCTTTCACTCCTACTCAGAGTTATTTTGCCAATCCTTTCCTCCATCTCCCTGGAACTCTGCGGAGGCCTATAAAAAACTCCCAGCAGTATGACCTCTCCTCTCCTGTTTCTAACCTCAGCCCATACTACCTCAGTAGACGAGTCCTCATCAAAAATTCTTTCAGCCGCTGTTATACTATCCTTGACTAACAAGGCCACACCTCCCCCTCTTTTACCGCCTTGCCTGTTCTTAATGAACGATCTAAACCCTGGAACCTGCAACATCCATTCCTCACCCTGCTCTATCCATGTCTCCAAAATGGCCACAACATTGAAGTCCCAGGTACCTACCCGTGCTGCAGGCTCACCTACCTTATTTCGGATACTTCTGGCATTGAAGTAGACACACTTCAAACCAGCTTGCTGTCTACCAGCACATTCCTGTGACCATGAAATCCTGTCCATGCCTCTTTACTCTCATCCTCCTGTGCACTGGAACTAACCTTGGGTTCCCATTCCCCTGCTGAGCAAGTTTAAACCCACCTGAATATCCAACTCCTTGAAAACATTCAATGCCTCAACTGCTTTCTGTGGCAGAGAATTCCACACACTCACCCCTCTCTGGGGGAAGACATCACTCCCCATCTCTGTCTGAAAGGGCCTATCCCATATCCTTAAACTGTAGCTCTTGGTTCTGCACTCTCTGGTCATTGGCGACATCGTTCCTGCGGCGAAATTGGTTACTGCAGATGCTGGAAACCAGAGTCTAAATTAAAGTGGTGCTGGAAAAGCACAGCAGGTCAGGCAGCATCCGAGGAGCAGGAAAGTTGACATTTCGGGCAAAAACCCTTTCCTGAAGAAGGGCTTTTGCCCAAAACGTCGATTTTCCTGCTTCTTGGTTGCTGCCTGACCTGCTGTGCTTTTCCAGCACTACTCTAACATTGTTCCTGCATTAACCCTGTAGATTCCTGTTAGAATTTTATAAGTTTCTATGAAATCTCTCCTTCATTCTTCCAAACTCCAGTGAATATAGCCCTCACTGATCCAGTCTCTCTTCAGATGTCAATCCTCCCTTTGGGGTAATCTTCGTTAGCGAGAGCCGCCAGTACCTACCCATGGCAGGAAGGTTTGTGAAAAACAGGAGGTCACTCACACATCCCTTCTGTCAAAAGGCAGGCTCTGAATGACTATGGTGCATGTGGTCCTGGTGAAATGGGTTCATAGAGTCATAGATGTGTACAGCAGACAGACCCTTCGGTCCAACTCATCCATGCCAACCAGATATTCTAATCTAATTTTATCCCATTTGCCAGCCTTTGGCCAATATCCCTCTAAACCCTTCCTGTTCATGTACCCATCCAGATGCCTTTTAAATGCTGTAATTGTACCAGCCTCCACCACTTCCTCTGGCAGCTCATTCCATACACTCATTACCCTCTGTGCGAAAACGTTGCCCCTTAGGTCCCTTTTAAATCTTTCCCCTCTCACCCTTTAACCTATGCCCTCTAGGTTTGGACTCTGCCACCCTGGGGAAAAGACCTTGGCCAAACTGGGGTCCCTGCACTGCCAAGCATCACCTCTGGAGCCCTGAGTACAAACCCAACAAGTACTTGTGGAAAGGCAGAGACAATGCTGTACATTACTGAGGAGTGTCAGACTCAACGATGGACTAATCACCTTCAACTCAGCAAAAGAGGTGACCTCTTGGCTCTGGGGATTTAAATAAATAATGAATTGGCCACAGAATATGTGAGAGAAACTCTTATTCAAGATGGTGGCCATGGGACATTTCACGTCCATCCAATAGGACAGACAGGGCACCCAGTCCGATGTCTCACCCACATGATGGTGCGCTCTGTCAGTGCAGTACCTCCTTGGTACTGACCTTACTGTCACCCTGGAATCTATACTCAAGATCCTCAAACTCATAACTGCCAACTCAGAAACAAGATGCTATCCACTGAGGAGGAAGATATTGGGATGTGGCACAGAAAGAGGCCATTCATTTTGCCATGGTGCTGAAAGTCATTAATACACTTTCATGAGTGGGGTGGCACGGTGTCTCAGTGGTTAGCACTGCTGCCTCACAGCACCAGGGACCTGGGTTCGATTCCAGCCTCGGGTGACTGTCTGGGTGGAGTTTGCACATTCTCCCTGTGTTTGTGTAGGTTTCCTCTGGGTGCTCCAGTTTCCTCCTGCAGTCTGTGGATGTGCGGGTCAGTATGGATTGGCCATAGTGTTCAGGGATGTGCAGGCTAGGTGGGTTAGTCATGGGAAATGCAGGGTTAGAGGGTAAGGGTGTGGGTCTGATTGGGATGCACTTTGGAGGTTCAGTGTGGACTTGATGGGCTTAATGGCCTGCATCCATGCTGTAAGGTCCTCTGATTAGGAGATGGAAGGAGCCATTCCCTGGGAAAGGGGCCAGTTCCGAACTACCCACTTACTTCTTAGTGCGGAGAATGATGTTTGCAAAGGACCAGCTTTGGCGACGCTCATCGAGATGCAGGGGCTGGTGGGCCACCAGGAGGCTGTAGTCCAGGACATTGAGGCTTCTCAGATACTCCGTGTCAACGTTCATCTGCCGAACCAGCCAGGACCGCTGCTGATCTGCAACAGAATACATCCAGAATCCAGAACAGCGCAGAAAGAAAATTTAACAATACCAATACTGCCCGAAGCTTATAGGTTCAGCACCTCACCAGCAGCATAAAGGGAATTGTTTCTTTTATGATTCACTCATGGAACATCACTGTCTGAGCCCAGCATTTATTGCCTGTCCCTAGTTGCCCCTTGAGAAGGTGGGGGTGAGCTGCCTTCTCGAACCACTGTGGGTTGACCCACAATGCCCTTAGGATGGGAATTCCGAGATTATGACCCAGCGACAGTGAAGGAACAGCGATATATTTCCAAGTCCAGTATAGTGAGTGGCTTGGAGGGGAAGTTGCAGGGAATGGTGTTCCCATGTATCTGATACCCCTGTCCTTCTAGACAGAAGTGGTTGTGTATTTGGAAGGTGCTGCCTGAGGATCTTTGATGAATATCTGCAGTGCAGCTTGTAGATAGTACACACTACTGCTACTGAACGTCGGTGGAGGAGGGAGGAGGTGTGGACGCAGGTTTTACAGTTCCTGCGGTGGCAGGGGATGGCCACGCCACCCTACGACCCACCCTCCCATCCTGGCACCTTTCCCCTGCCACCGCAGGAACTGTAAAACCTGCGCCCACACCTCCTCCCTCGCCTCCATCCAAGGCCCTAAAGGAGCGTTCCACATCCATCAAAGTTTTACCTGCACATCCACTAATATCATTTATTGTATCCGTTGCTCCCGATGTGGTCTCCTCTACATTGGGGAGACTGGACGCCTCCTAGCAAAGCGCTTTAGGGAACATCTCCGAGACACCCGCACCAATCAACCACACCGCCCCGTGGCCCAACATTTCAACTCCCCCTCCCACTCTACCGAGGACATGAAGGTCCTGGGCCTCCTTCACCGCTGCTCCCTCACCACCAGACGCCTGGAGGAAGAACGCCTCATCTTCCGCCTCGGAACACTTCAACCCCAGGGCATCAATGTGGACTTCAAGTTTCCTCATTTCCCCTTCCCCCACCTCACCCTAGTTCCAAACTTCCAGCTCAGCACTGTCCCCATGACTTGTCCGGACTTGTCCTACCTGCCTATCTTCTTTTCCACCTATCCACTCCACCCTCCTCCCTGACCTATTATCTTCATCCCCTCCCCCACTCACCCATTGTACTCTATGCTACTTTCTCCCCACCCCCACCCTCCTCTAGCTTATCTCTCCACGCTTCAGGCTCTCTGCCTTTATTCCTGATGAAGGGCTTTTGCCCGAAACGTCGATTTTGCTGCTCCTCGGATGCTGCCTGAACTGCAGTGCTCTTCCAGCACCACTAATCCAGAATCCCATCTTACTCCGTGGGACAACGCTACATTATGTTCCAATGTTCTCAGTTTCAGAAACAGGGGGCTACATCAGACATCAAAGACAGGGAGCTTACAATCACAAGATCGCAGAGCTCTTACAGTGCAGGAGGAGGCCATTCAGCCCATTGTGTGTGCCAGCTCTTCAAGTGAGCAACTCACTGAGAGCCATATACCTGTGGAGAATGGCATTCAGTGAGTTCATTGGAGGGCTAACACTGGCATTCTTCTGGTCCTACACAAGTGAAGAGAGTTATGATCAGAAGCAGAATAAGATGGATCCTTACCCAGGCTGATGGTGTTTCCCTCGAAATTTAAGTCTTTGAGCACCACGATGACATTGCTCCCCTCAGGAGCAGGTTCGGTCCATCGACTTACCTGACAACCCTTGATGTCATACCTGGAGAAAGCAGTAACATTCTTGAGCAGGGCGCTGTGTGTGTCACTCAGGGGCTCGGATTAGGGGAGGGTAATAGGGCACGGAGTAAGGGAAAGTAATAGACAACAACTCAAGCTGAAAAAGCCATTAATGAGAAGCTAAAGAAATTCTAGTACTTTACATCAGGGCAGAATCTACAGGTTGGTAACTCTCTTAGTTTGAAGAATGGCAGAAGAATAGAAACAGAGAAAATAGGAACACCTGTAGGCCATTCGGCCCTTCGAGCCTGTTCCACCATTCAATAAACTCATCCAAGTAAGTTTCCGCTCGCTCCCCATACCCTCTGATTCCTTTAGCCCTAAGAACTCCATCGAGCTCCTTCCTGAAGATGTTTAATGTTTTGGCCTCAACTGTGTTCTGTGACAGAGAATTCCACAGGCTCCCCACTCTCTTCATCACCCTTTCTCCTCATCTCAATCCAATCATTGAGTGATGGAATCAGACAGCACGGAAACAGACCCTTCGGTCCAACCCACCTATGCTGACCAGGTTTCCCAAACTAAACCAGTCCCATTTTCATGTATTTAGCCTATACCCCTCCAAACCTTTCCTTTTCATGTACCAATCCAAATGCCTTTTAAATGTTGTAACTGTACCTGCACCAACCACTTCCTCTGGCAGCTTTACCCTTAGACTGTGACCCCTGGTTCTGGACTCCCCTGTGTTTACCCCATCTGTTAAAATGTTATAGGTTTCTATGAGATGCTCCTCATTCTTCTTGTGGTTGAGTTATCTGGCAGACTGTGGCACTAACATTGTGTTAACTACCTTTATACCTGCCAGTCGCACACTTAGTCCTTTTCAAAATGAGCACACTGAGGTTTACACACAGACAAACCCCATTGGTGGAAAACCCGACAATAGTCAACTGACTGGACTTCAAAGAATCATTTTGGAAATGGTGCAAACATACCTGGCAACAATTCTCTCGTCAGGGTAAAAGACACTCTGCATTATGATGAAGTACTTCTGTCAAGAAAAGAAATTGTTATTTTCAGAAGGATGGGAACAGTATCACAGGGCTTACGTTACTGGGGCTGGTAATTCGGAGACTTATGTCTCCAGACACAAGACCTCAAATCTCATTGTGGAGGCTGGGGCATTTAAATTGAATGATTGAAATACGTCTACAAAAAAAGCGAGAAACCTCTGAATTGTCATAAAAATCTACCTGGTTCACCAATGCCCTTTAAGGAAGGAAATTAACCATCCCTACCCAGTCTGGCCTGCACGTGACTCCATACCATACCCACAGTGAGGTGGTTAACTCTTACCTGCCCTCTGAAACAGCTGAGAGGCCACTTGGTTGTATTTAAGAAAGCGATTCTCCACCAACTTCTCGCATTAGAGATGGACGGCAAGTGTCATATTTGCCAGTAATTCCCACACTCTGTTAATGACTAAAGAAGTTGCAACTCACTGAATCCAACTACTCACTCTCAGGCTGTGCTGAGAGTCTGCACAGTCCCACTTTCTGCTAGACATAACTGCTGTGTTTTACATCCGTGATTCTGCTCCAGGTGTGTTTATTTGGCTGTGACCACCCTCTGTGTGTTGTGCAGCTTTCCCCGAGGGGATTGAGGGACTCTGGGGCCTGCACTTGCTGACAGCCAGGAGGTCGCTCTGTAACTTGGGGCTCTAGACTGGCTGTCCTATTCAGGGAGAGGAAGAAGGGCTCCTGTTGCTCCCGGCCTATCAGCTGCTGGTTCTGGAGCCTCGGCACTCTCACAGAGAGGTCCAGCTGCTGCTGAGGCAGAGAAAACAGGAGCAGCAGGAGACCATTCGGCCCCTCAAACCTGCTCCACCATTCAAACTGATCATGGCTGATCATCCAGCTCAGTCCCCTCTTCTTGCTTGTCCCCTGTATCCTTTGATCCATTTATCCCTGAGGACTATATCTAACTCCTTCTTGAAAACATTCAATGTTTTGCTCTCTACAGCTTGTTGTGGCAGTGGGTTCCACAGGTTCGTCCCTCTCTGGGTGAAGACATTTCTCCTCATCGCAATGCTGAAGAACTTACCCCATATCCTTAAAAACTGTCACCCCTCAGAGCCAGTCATTGGGAATATCCTTCCTGTGTTTATCCTGTCTAGTCCTGTTAGAACTTTACAGATGAGATACACCCCCCACCTTCATTCTTCTGAACCCTGTGAATATAACTGTAACTGATCCACTCTCTCTTCACACATCTCAAGTGATTGGAACGAGGTCAGGCAGGTGGACCTCATATGATTCCTCTGGTTGGGGCTGCTAACCTGATCCAATCAGGGAACCTCGCTGACAAATAAGAACAGGAGTGTCAGGAGTTCTGCTCACTCTGAGAACTGGCTCTGAGGAAGCTGGGTTGGTGTCAATGTCGCTCCACGTGTGAATAAAGGATGACTTGGTGACAGGATCCCGGCCTCTGTGGAGTTATTTCACGTCAGTCCTGAAATCCCAGGGATCGGTCTGGTGAAACTACTCTCTCCATAGCCAGAACATCCTTCCTCAGGGAAGGAGACCAAAACTGCACACAATATTCCAAGTGTGGTCTCACCAGGAGGCTGTATAATTGTAGCAAGGGAGCCCTGCTCCTGTACTCAAATCTTCTCACTAAGACCATCATATCATTTGCTTTCTTCACTGCTTGCTGCACCTTCAGTGACTGATGTACATGGTCATCCACATCTCCTTACACTTCCCCTTTACCCGATTTTTAAAAGATTTTTTCATGTGATGTGAGTGTCACAAACTAGGCCAGCATTTATTGCCCATTCAGATAATAATTTGCCTTCCTGTTTTTGCTACTAAAGTGAATAGCCTCCCATTTATTTACATTACACTGCATCTGTCTGGAGTTAACTTTGCTTCCACCAGATCCCAGATGAGGTAGAAGAATTCGGGGAAGGGTGTGGCTTAAACATGGAGGCATCATCAGAAAGGTCAAAATGAGGTGGTCACTGATATCGGGAGCCCTGAAGCAGAGGGGAAGGAGCTCCAGTGGACTCCCTGTGGACATGAGGGCGGTCTGCCCTTTCTGTGACCCCAACAATGGGGTATGGAGCCACTGGCCTTCTGTCGGAGTGATGTTCCTCTGGCCTGCCAGCCTCCTGCAGTCTGTCAGTAAAGCTCAAGCACCTGAAAGATGGCCCCCGGTCAGCAAGCCAATCCATCCCCTGACCTGTCCAGTGCTTGTAATGCAACGGGATGTCCCAGGCTGAGAGGATTCTACCCGCAAAGGTCTGTACAATCAAAACTGAAGTGAACATTGAGCCTGCCATTCATGATCCAATCACCAGGGGACAGTGTTTCTACAGGAATGGTTGTGTCGGAGTGAAGTTGGTTTCAAGCCCAATCCCATCTCCCACATCAACCAGACATGGGGGGATTTAACCTGGCCGAACTGAGTTTACTCCACTCCCTCATACAGGCAGCTCAGATTACTCTGCAATGGGAAACTGGGCCATCAGATCACACAGTGTTACAGATGTGTTATGGCACAAAAGGAGGCATTTAAGAAAGACTGTAATATTCAAACTTTCAGCTTTATTTCTTTATTTTCTACTTAAAATGAAGAAGGTCTGCAATGTTTATCTTTCACCTTATTTTGTATGCTTTACACTGTTCTATAATTCTTGCAATGTTCAACTTTTAACTTTGTTCTTTCTTTCTACCTTGTTGTTATGATTCTGTACCTGGCCACTTGTCCCTAAGATGGTGCCTTGTGTGATGACATTATACACTTCTCACTGTATTCCTGTACTTTTGTACTTGAGTGCCCTTGACAATAAAATCAAATCACAACAATTCAGCCCATGGTGGCTGAACCAGCTGTCCAAATGAGCATCGTGTTTTACTGCCGTCCCCCTGCTTTCTCCCATATTTAAATAATACCCTCTGGCATGCCTCAGTTAACTCTGCCCTGATCACACCTCCAGGCAGGGACAGAGAAAGAGAGGACTGCAGACGTTGGAGAGTCAGAGTCGAAAAGTGTGGTGCTGGAAAAGCACAACAGGCCAGGCAGCAGCCTTTATTCCTGATGAGGGGCTTTTGCCCGAAACGTCGATTTCGCAGCTACTTGGATGCTGCCTGAACTGCTGTGCTCTTCCAGCACCACTAATCCAGAATCTGGTTTCCAGCATCTGCAGTCATTGTTTTTACCGAGCAGCCGAGGGGCAGAGAGTCAACATTTCAGGACATAAGCCCTTCATCAGGAAGTGTACCTCCAGACAGTGCATTCCAGACACAAACCACTTGCTGTGTGAAAAAGTTTTGATGCGGCTTTTCAGTGTGATACCAGGGAGGGATATGAAAACCAGGAGGAGAATTGAAAGAAAAACCAAAAGAACTGCGGATGCTGTAAATCAGAAACAAAAACAGAAATTGCTGGAAAAGCTCAGCAGGTCTGGCAGCATCTGTGGAGAGGAGTCAGAGTTAACGTTTCATTTCTAAGAAAGGGTCACTAGACCTAAAACATTAACTCTGATTTCTCTTCGCAGATGCTGAGCTTTTCCAGCAATTTCTGTTTTTGAAGAGCAGAAACTCTGATTCCAAAGTGGTTCTGAAGCAATACATATTCAGGGTCCTTGTTGAGGGGGTTTATTGGTAGGTCAGGGTCTGAGGGACATAGAGAAAGGACTGGATGTTACTGGTCTGGACACCTTACCTGTAGCCTTCACCTGAAAATGTTTTGTGCTGTACAGGAGTGGAAGCTACAACAAGGCAAACGGGACAACTAGGATCTCAGGGAATGCGAGACAGCAGTTTGTCTCTGTAGGTTGTGACTGAGAAGAAGAGAGAGGAAAATAGGTGAATTAAAGTAAATTCAGAATCAGTGAGAGGAAAAAATTAACTGGATTTAGAGGGAGAGAATGAAAAACAGAAACAGAAAGGGACAACAGAAAACAAACTTTAAAAATTTGTACCAGAGATCTCAGATTTACAAACATGATCCCAGACAGGGGTGTAATTTTAAAGATTCAACATATAAATGTTTTCTTATTTTTATGAACTGCTACTTTACATTGTCCCGCATTGTGTTCCAAAACTGTGTCCAAATCAACTTACGAACGGACTCAAGAACAGAACCTGTTTGCAACTTGGAGATTGTCTGTATAAAGTAAATCATTAATAACAATTTACCACCTCCAGGAAGGAGAGTGAAACACTTAAAATTGTCACCTTCTGGGCTGGAGAAATTGGTTGACATGTGTTTAATGTAGAGTTGTAGCAAGCTCCTAAGAATAACAGGAGGTTGAGAGTAGTGTGTTGTTAGTGGTACTGATAATGGGGGAGTGACATAAATTAAAGTCTTTTACAATCTTCTATAAATGCTGGTCATTCACCCGTTAGTAGTTTTGTGTATAGTTAGCATGCTGCAATTTTCCCACCAAAATCTGGCTTGCCGTCTTTCAATAGAGCATTCATCGTTTTAATGTAAAACAGAATATGCTGGAGAAATGTGTTCTGAAGAGTCATATCCGACTCTGTTTCTCTCTCCGCACTTGCTGCCACATCTGCTGAGTTTCTCCAGTACTTCCTGTTTTTATTTCCGAACTCCAGCATCCTTGGTATATTGCTGTTACTTGATCATCTTAAACCTGAATTACAGCAACACTTGTTACATCTCCAAACCCATCCTCCAAATTCCTTCAACAAAACCTTCCTCGCTCTGACAGCCCCTGATCCTTGTTGCCCTGCCTTTCACTGACTGCCTTCATCAAAACAAGAAAAGAGCTTGCATTTACCTAACGCCTTTCATGACCTTGAGGGATCCTGAAGCATTTTGCAGTCAATGAGGTCCATTTTGCAGCATTGTGATGTAGGAAATGCTTCAGCCAATTTGCACCCAGCAAGCTCCTACAAGCAGATGGTGACTAAATAATCCAGTTCAGTGCCTTTAGGATCAATGTTCACCAGGATACCAGGTAGTACTCACCTGCTCTTCTACTGAATGTTGCCAGGGGATCTGTTACACCTATCCAGATGGGACCATTGGTTTAATGTCATATCTGAAAGATGGCACCCCTTCAGTATCCAATCACCAGGGTGGGTTATGAAGCCAAACCATCACTTGGAGCACTTGGGGCTAGCATTTACCAGGGGTCCCTGGACATGAGTAAATATTCAGTGGGGTGTGGGGGTCAATCACCTCGCCCTGTTCTAGACAAACCTGGACAGAGAGAATTCCAACGCATTTCACAGGAGCCTCCAGATTTTATCACAAACCACTGTGGGGAATAAAGCGGCACTGACTTTCAAGACGATGACTCTTTAGTGAATGTAGCCCCAAGTCCCCCGGACGCAGTCCAGACTGAGATGGTCTGGGGGTTAGGTTCTTGTCATCTAACCATGGTCCAGCAGAGTGTATTGGAGAGAATGGGGACCAACTCACCTTCCGCCCACGGGCAATCTTGATACTGTGAACACCTGCAGGAAAAGAGGAACACACCTCAAACCTCAAACAGTCACAAGTAAGAAAACATAAGAACAGAAGAATTAGGGGCAGGAGTAGGTCATTTAGCCCCTCAAGCCTGCTCCACCATTTAACATGATCATGGCTAATCCAACCTTGGCCACAACTCCATTTTCCTGCCTGTTCCCCATAGCCCTTTACTAATTAAACATTTGTCCAGCTCATCCTTAATCCTACTCTGTGTCTAAGAATCCACAACACTCTGGGGGGAGTGAATTCCACACATTCACAAGGCTTTGAGGGAAGTAATTTCTTCTCATCTCTGTTTTAAATCTGTTGTACCTTATCCTAAAACTATGACTGCTCATTCCTGATTGCCCCACAAGAGGAAACATCCTTTCTATGTCTACATTTTGACATTTGTGATATTAAAACATTAATAACAGGAGTGGGACACAAGGTACATAAACAGGATGGTGATCCTGACCCTGGGATTACCAGACACCAGCAGATTTTACTGCAGTCTGGCTCAATTATGTATTGTTCGATGTCAATATGAAATACTTTCGGTAAACAAAGCAGTCTCTGAAAGTGTGTCAGTATTTAGATTGGACATCCTTCCCCAGGAGATGACAGCACTCTGACATTGAAAAGCATTATTCCCATTGCAGGAACCCCTGTAAATACTGACACACTCCACAGCAGCTGCCCCCCTCCCACCCCACTGGGGACTCCCCCTGTAAATGCTGACACACTCCCCCCAGGGACTCCCTGTAAATATTGACACACTCCCCGGGGACCCCCTGTAAATACTGACACACTCCCCCCAGGGACTCCCTGTAAATACTGACACAGTCCCCGGGGACTCCCTGTAAATACTGAAACACTCCCCCCAGAGATTCCCTGTAAATACTGACACACTCCCCCCCGAGGACCCCCTGTAAATATTGACACACTCCCCCCACAGGAAGTCCCTGTAAATACTGACACAGTACCCCCAGGGACTCCCTGTAAATACTGACACACTCCCCCCGGGGACTCCCTGTAAATTCTGACACACTCCCCCTGGAGAGTCCCTGTAAATACTGACATACTCCCTGGGGACCCCCTGTAAATATTGACACACTCCCCCCAGGGACTCCCTGTAAATACTGACACACTCCCCCCGGGGACTCCCTGTAAATTCTGACACACTCCCCCCGGGGACTCCCTGTAAATTCTGACACACTCCCTGGGGACTCCCTGTAAATACTGACACACTCCCCCCGTGGACTCCCTGTAAATACTGACACACTCCTCGGGGACCCCCTGTAAATACTGACACACTCCCCCCAGGGACTCCCTGTAAATACTGACACACTCCCTAGGGACTCCCTGTAAATACTGACACACTCCCCCCGTGGACTCCCTGTAAATACTGACACGCTCCCCCCACAGGGAGTCCCTGTAAATACTGACACACTCCCCCCGTGGACTCCCTGTAAATACTGACACGCTCCCCCCACAGGGAGTCCCTGTAAATACTGACACACACCCCCCGTGGACTCCCTGTAAATACTGACACACTCCCCCCGTGGACTCCCTGTAAATACTGACACACTCCCCCCGTGGACTCCCTGTAAATACTGACACACTTCCCCCGTGGACCCCCTGTAAATACTGACACACTCCCCCCGTGGACTCCCTGTAAATACTGACACACTCCCCCCAGGGACTCCCTGTAAATACTGACACACTCCCCCCGTGGACTCCCTGTAAATACTGACACACTCCCCCCAGGGACTCCCTGTAAATACTGACACACTCCTCGGGGACCCCCTGTAAATACTGACACACTCCCCCCAGGGACTCCCTGTAAATACTGACACACTCCCTAGGGACTCCCTGTAAATACTGACACACTCCCCCCGTGGACTCCCTGTAAATACTGACACGCTCCCCCCACAGGGAGTCCCTGTAAATACTGACACACTCCCCCCGTGGACTCCCTGTAAATACTGACACGCTCCCCCCACAGGGAGTCCCTGTAAATACTGACACACACCCCCCGTGGACACCCTGTAAATACTGACACACTCCCCCCGTGGACTCCCTGTAAATACTGACACACTCCCCCCGTGGACTCCCTGTAAATACTGACACACTCCCCCCGGGGACTCCCTGTAAATACTGACACACTCGCTGGGAATTCCCAGTAAATACCGATATTCTCTCCCTGAGGACTCCCTGTAAATACTGACACACTCCTCTGAGACCTTGCTATGGTGATCTGCTGACATGGTCTGACTACGATCAGCCATGGGGAATGCTTAGACTGGAGACTGGTCCTCCAAAGCCAGCTGAACTCCTGCAGTACCCTCAGTTTGAGTACTAAGTGAGAAGTTGCAGCTCGAGAGAAGACTGCTCAGCATCACTGTGAGTGACAGTGTAGCAAATGTTTATAATTCTCAGGGGGATGTTACAGGCCTGTTTACTGACATTGACTCATTGTGTGGCCATGTTATTATTTACTATGTGTAGGATAATGGCTACTAGGGAACAATTATCAGGCACTTCCTGGCTTGAAAGTTTCAAATAACCTCATAAATGAAGCATCATTTAGACCCTCCCGATAATGGGATGTGGAACAACATAATGCCCCAGGGGTGCTGGGTATCTTTTAAAAAATACATAATAACAGGTCTCCTGTGGCACTAATCAGGAAACGAGTAAATAAATCTACCCCTCGCCCAGTGCACTGCAAATGATGACAACTCTTCCCTGGTGGACCAGTTACAATAACAATCTTCTCCCTCTGCTGCTGCAGAATAACTAAATTGAGATGATCAGGGAACATACAATAACCATCTGCATTTATGTAGCACCTTCATCACTGTAAAAGCATCCGTGAGATGTTTCATGGAAGTGTTAACGGTCAGATAAAAGCTGACGGTGAGCTGCACAAAGAGGCGTCTGGCCCAGTTGACGAAAGGTTTGATCAATCAGATAAGTTACAAACAGTGCCTCGGAAGTGGGAAGGCAGAGAGCAGGATTACCAACTCTGATTGGATATATTATTGGAGATTTCATCTCTGCCTCTGATCATCCAGCTGAATTAAATCCCTTTGTCCAAAAAAGTACCCCAACTCCAACAGATTTGTAACAAATACACACAATCAATTAGTCATAGAGTCATAGAGATGTACAGCATGGAAACAAACCCTTTGGTCCAACCCGTCCATGCCGACCAGATATTCCAACCCAATCTAGTCCCACCCGCCAGTACCCGGCCTATATCCCTCCAAACCCTTCCTATTCATATACCCATCTAGATGCCTTTTAAATGTTGTAATTGTACCAGCTTCCACCACATCCTCTGGTATCTCATCCATACATGTACCACACTCTGAGTGAAAAGGTTGCCCCTTAGGTCTCTTTTATATCTTTCCCCTCTCACCCTAAACCTGTGCCCTCTAGTTCTGGACTCCCCCAACCCAGTGAAAAGACTTTGTATATTGATCCTATCCATGCCCCTCATAATTTTATAAACCTCTATAATTTGAAGAAAACAATTACAAAACACTGTTTTTTAAACACTCCCATTATTTCTTTATCCCTCCTGACCAGTGTCCAGGGGATTCATTCTTCAATTCTGGAGAATGCAAGATACTTCAAGAGGATGGGTGATTCGAGGGAAGAATCCCAAGCCAATGGAAGTACTTTATCTACCCTGCCTTTTCTGTTAATATCTTGAAGACTTCAATCAGATTGCCCCTTAATTTCCTAAATTCCACAGAAAACAGACCTAATTTATATAGTTAAAAATCACACAACACCAGGTTATAGTCCAACAGGTTCATTGGGAAACATTAGCTTACAGAGCACTCCTAAAGCTAGTGCTTCCAATTAAACCTGTTGGACTATAACCTGGTGTCGTGTGATTTTTAACTTTGTACACCCCAATACAACACTGGCTCCTCCAATCATGGCTAATTTATACAAACTCACCTCATACCTTCACCCCTGGAGTGCAGGTATCATTCTTGTAAACCTACACTGTACACTGTCAAAGGCCAGCATACCCTTCCTAAGGTGTGGAGCCCAGATCTGCTCACTGTATTCCAAGGGGCGGGGAGGGGGGGTCAAATGTGTGGCGCTGGAAAAGCATAGCCGGTCAGGCAGCATCCAAGGAGAAGTAGAGTCAATGTTTTGAGCATAAACTCTTCATCAGACATTCCATGTTGACTCTCCTGCTCCTCAGATGCCGCCTGACTGGCTGTGCTTTTCCAGCGCCACACTTTTTGACTCTGATCTCCAGTGTCTGCAGCTCCTCACTTTCTCCTAGTGTTCCAAGTGGGGTCTAACCAGGGTTTTTGTAACTGCAGCAACACTTCTGCATCCTTGTATTGTCTTTTCTCTTTGCAACAAGAACTACCTCAAGCCTAATGAAAGCCGGTATTTTTATTTCTCAGCAGTTGATGTAAGCTGTGGCTTTTAACCAATAAGACAAAACCTTTCTAAATATGAAGCAGCCACCCTGTAGGCAAGGAAAGGTAACTGGAGAAGGAGAATGAAGGAACAGCAGGTTATGACAAGACAAAAGGACCACCTTCCTCAACAGGGACCACAGAACTGCTTCCCAGTCTTCCCCTCCACCCATCGCACCCATGTGATTTTTAACTGAAAGAACTGTGGATGCTGTAAATCAGAAACAAAAACAGAAATTGTTGGAAAAGCTCACCAGGTCTAGCAGCATCCGTGGAGAGACAGGGGTGGCACAGTGGTTAGCACTGCTGCCTCATAGCACTAGGGACCTGGGTTTGATTCCAGCCTCAGGTTTGCATGTGGAGTTTGCATGTTCTCACTGTGTCTGCTCAGGTTGGCTCTGGTTTTGTCCCATGGTTCTAAGATGTGCAGGTTAGGTGTACTGGTCAGGCTAAATTGCCATAGTGTCTGGGGATAGGTGCACTAGCCATGGGAAATTTTTTAGATTAGATTACTGACAGTGTGGAAACAGGCCCTTCGGCCCAACAAGTCCACACCGCCCCGCCGAAGCGCAACCCACCCATACCCCTACATCTACATCTACCCCTTACCTAACACTACGGGCAATTTAGTATGGCCAATTCACCTGACCTGCACATCTTTGGACTGTGGGAGGAAACCGGAGCACCCGGAGGAAACCCACGCAGGCACGGGGAGAATGTGCAAACTCCACACAGAGAGTCGCCTGAGGCGGGAATTGAACCCGGGTCTCTGGCGCTGTGAGGCAGCAGTGCTAACCACTGTGCCACCGTGCCGCCCACTACAGAGTTATAGGGAGAGGGTCTGGGTGGGATGCTCTTCGGAGGTTCAGTGTGGACCCAATGGGCTGAATGGCCTCCTTCCACATGGTAGGGATTCTATGAAATCAGGTTGAGTGACCCTTCCTTAGAACTCCAGACCTGCTGAGATTTTCCAGCAATTTCTCTTTTTGTTGATTTTTTTTAACCTGTCTGTATGTTTATCTGTGCGGAAGGGGGCTTTACAGTGGGGATGGAGAGGAACGGGGCTTCAACTTGCAGAGTTATATGCTGACTGTTCATAATTATTTACTTACAATTAGAATCAATTTATTTGTAATAAATAATAATTTGTATTAAGTACAGATGAGATTGTTTCCATGAGTAAGGGAATTCTAAAGCTGGGTGGGAGGGTTGCCTTAGGATAAATGATAAAGAGAAATTTCCTCATTTAAAGGTTTGGGAATCTAAAACTGTACCTCAAAGTGTTGTGGATGCTCTGCCATTAGATGTTTTTGAGGTCAGGACAGAATTAGTTTTGGTCCCAGGGAATTGAGGAATGGGGAAAGGGGAATTGGAACTTCAAACCATCCATGACCACACTGAATAGCAGCGCAGGCTCAATGACCAAGTGGTTTCCTCCCACTCCTATTTCTTGGTTTCTTGTGAGACGCTCAGTGGGCATGTAGCAAATGGGATGAGTGGCCTGTTTCTGAGCCGTCTATTCCATGAAAGATTGACAAAGACGCACTTTACAATGAGACTGACTGGACAGTGACCAGAAATACTTGATTGTGTTTTTTACCTCAACAACAGTTCCACTATCCTCTCATGGTCAGGCAAAGTACTGAACCTTGTCTGGCCATTGTCTTTTGTTTAAACACTGGGTGGCAGTAAATACAAACGGTGGATCAGTGCTGCCTCACAAACTGCTGCCTCACAACACCAGGGACCCAGGTTCAATCCCAGCCTCGGGCAACTGTCTGTGTGGAGTTTGCACATTCTCCCCGTGTCTGCGTGGGTTTCCTCCGGGTGCTCCAGTTTCCTCCCACAATTTAAAGATGTGCAGGTCAGGTGAATTGACCATGCTAACTTGCCCATATTGCTAGGTGCATTAGACGGGGATAAATATAGGGTAGGGGAATGGGTCCGGCTGTGTTACTCTTTGGAGGGTCAATGTGGACTTGCTGGGCCAAAGGGCCTGTTTCCACACTGTAGGGAATTTAATCACTGCCTTTAACTCAGGTCCTGGGAGGAGCTCCTTCATGAAAAATGTAATGTTCCTCTTACCCAGAAACTTGACAAGCAGTGAGTGCGGGTATTTCTCCATGTGCTGAATGTAGGACCGCAGGTTCGATAGCAGAAACTCTATCTCTCGCTTCTCCTGAGTTTTCAGGAAAATCCTCTTGTCGTTCCTGAGTGTGTCAATTCAAAACAAATGAAGCAGATTAACTAAGGTGGTTCAGGAAAATTCTCTCAGAGATCAGCAGCTCAGTTCCTATTGTTCCCTTTGGGGCCCTATTTGTGTGGGGCAGATAGGTTCCAGGTGTGGACAAGGACATGAGGAGCAAGAGATGGGGAGAGGAAGAGGGGTCAGTCTCTCTGCCTGTGGAAGGAGTAACTTTGCATTACACAAGGGAGGCAGGTCACTGTGCACAGGGAGAGAGTCATTTTGCAAGGGGAGAGAGAGTCACTGTACATGGGGAGTGTCACTCTGCTCCAGGAGTGGTCTGGGTGTATCAATGAACTTCTCTCCTGAATTATTATCCTTTGCTATTATCTGTCTAGTTTAGAACATGCAGTGTTTTCCTTAACGTTTGTGTTTGTGATAGTACTGCCTTTGTAACCTTGTGTATAAAACTAGTCTGTTTGTAATAGTATAACAGAATAGCCAGCCAGGGCTCTCGAAAGAAGAGCGATTTCTACTCACCTGGGTGAATGGAATCCAGTCAGACTTATAGGTATCAGCGTAATGTTGTAACAGTGATGCTATTAATGAAGGGAATAATTAAAATTAAACTAAACTGTTTGTAAGAGTTTTTTAAATTCCAGACTTCCAAAGAGTATGATCTCTGGGAAAACCCAAGAAAGGCTTATAGGTCTGAGTCCACAAGGGATTCCCTGAGCTGAATCAAATCTGTGCTTTAAGAAAGGGAGGAAGGTCACTGTGCAAAGGGAGGGAGTCATTTCGCAAGGCGAGAGTGTGTCACTGTAGTGGGGGATGTGTCACTCTGCTCCAGAAGTGATCTGGGTCTTTTGTTACCGATTCTGTCACAGTTGCAGGAAGTTACTGCCCCTTAAATACCCATTCTCCACGTGTGCCAATCTCACTCACGTCAGGAAGAAGTTGGCCTTGCTCTTGGAGTTGCTGATGAACTGAAGGTAGAATCCTTCAGAGCTGAGGGACTGCTGGTATTCCTTCTCACTCATGCCCAGCATGGACCGGAACTTTGCAAATACAGGTCCTGCAAACGTCCTCATCTCAAAACCCTGTGACAGAGAACAGGCAGACAATCCGAGCTGTCTGATTTGACAATATTCTTAACACAAGGACAATATTAAACATCTCTTCCAAGACAGCATTCAATTACTCACTGCCTTTGTTAATTCAATATTGTGTTGGTAACAGCAAAACTTACATGATGCATCATCAATAAATTACATGATTGGTGCAGTTGGTAATGTCCCTGTCTCAGAGTCGGAAGCTCTGGTTTTGAATCCCACTCCAGGGTTTAACAGACATTTATACCGGCTAAACTGGTATATAAATGGATTATAAACCTGCAAATCCTTCCAACTCTTGACACCAATGGCTGGCTGGTGTTAAGACCAGGAGAGATTCCCAGTAAATCATGATGGAAAGAAATTGGAGTCTCTACCATCATGGTCCAGAGCTCGGTGCTATGACACGCTGGTAAAACTGTCTGCTGGCTCCAGTGGGACTAGCTCAGTTGGGAGAAGGCTGGTATAGATCACACTGGGGGCTGACAGACAGGGGTTCAATCCCCATTCAGGCTTGTTTCAGAGCCTGCCTCCCACCCTCCTACCCTGGTGGGAGTCAGAGTGCTGTGGGTCAGATTTACTCTTGGATACAGAATTCACAAAGAAAGTATTGCACAAATGCACTGAAATGTAAAGTGTTATTAGCAATGCTCCCCTCAGGACCTTACTCATCAAGGAAGGGTCCTCTAATATTATCAGAAGAAGGTCTTCGGAGCAGACAATCCTGAATGAACATGCTCCTGCTACTCCAGAGACTGATGGCTCCAATCTACACATTCAGCCAGAGGAAGTGGTGAGACATACCTTGTGTATTTGGGTCAGTACAGCTCCAAAGTCCGGGTCACTGAGTATGCCCTGAACAAAAGAGAAAAAAACCAGAAAGTACAAACAAGCAAATGTTTCCTTGCTCTCCAGTACAAAACAGAAAGACTTGCATTTACATAACACCTTTCATGTTCACGGGATGCCACAAAGCACTTTAAGATCTTCGGTCAAACATGTCCTGCAGTGTTGTAATGTAGGAAATGCAGGAGCCGATTTGTGATAGCAAGATCCCATATAGATAAACACACAGACATATCCACATGCAGACAGAAACGCACACCCACACCCACATATACATAACCACACACACAGCAATGTGATAGCGACAAGACAATAGGGAACTTTCAGAATTGAGGCATTGAATAATACTGCACAGGTGGAGGCTATTGATTCCTGGATAGAGTTATCCAATGATTCCTTGCTCCCACTCCTGCTCTATCTACGTAGGCCTGTCATTTTTTTTGCCCAGACATGTATTCACCCAACTCCCTTCGGAAGGTTATTTCAAATCTGCCTCCATCACCTTGTCAGGCAGTGCACTCCAGACCATAACAACTTGCCGTTTAATAAGGTGCCCTCACCTCCCTTTGTGTCCTTTGCCAGTCACCTTTAATCTGTGTCCTCTGGTTGTAGTCACAGAGATGTACAGCATGGAAACAGACCCTTCGATCTAACCCGTCCATGCCGACCAGATATCCCAAATTAATCAAGTCCCATTTGCCGGCATTTGGCCCATATCCCTCTAAGCCCTTCCTATTCATATACTCATTCAGATGCCTTTTAAATGTTGTTACTATACCAGCCCTCCACCACTTTCTCTGGTAGTTCATTCTATACACATATCACCCTCTGTGTGAAAAGGTTGCCCCTTAGATCCCTTTTAAATCTTTTCCCCCTCATCTTAAACCTATGTCCTCTAATTTTGGAGTCCCCCACCCTGAGGAAAAGACCTTGTCTATTTACCACCCTCTGTCTTCTACCTTTGAGCCAGTTCTGATGCCCCTCATCTTAAACCTATGCCCTCTAGTTCTTGACTCCCTGACCGCAGGGAAAAGACTTTGTCTATTTCCCCTATACATTCCCCTCATAATTTTATAAACCTCTATAAGGTCACTCCTCAGCCTCCGATGCTCCAGGGAAAACAGCCCCAGCCTGTTCAGCCTCTCCCTGTAGCTCAAATCCTCCAACACTGGCAACATCCTTGTAAATCTTTTCTGAACCCTTTCAAGTTTCACAACATCTTTCCGATAGGAAGGAGACCAGAATTGCACGCAATATTCCAACAGTGGCCTAACCAATATCCTGTACAGCTGCAACATGACCTCCCAACTCCTGTAACTCAGTACTCTGACCAATAAAGGAAAGCATACCAAACGCCTTCTTCACTATCCTATCTACCTGCGACTGCACTTTCAAGGAGCTATGAACCTGCACTCCAAGGTCTCTTCATTCACAACATTCCCTAGGACCTTACCATTAAGTGTATAAGTCCTGCTAAGATTTACTTTCCCAAAATGCAGCACCATGCATTTATCTGAATTAAACTCCATCTGCCACTTCTCAGCCCATTGGCCCATCTGGTCCAGATCCTGCTGTAATCTGAAGTGACCCTCTTCGCTGTCTACTACACCTCAATTTTGGCGTCATCTGCAAACTTACTAACTGTACCTCTTATGCTTGCATCCCAATCATTTATGTAAATGACAAAAAGTAGAGGACACAGCACTGATCCTTGTGGCACTCCACTGGTCACAGGCCTCCAGTCTGAAAAACAACCCTCCACCACCACCCTCTGTCTTCTACCTTTGAGCCAGTTCTGTATTCAAATGGCTAGTTCTCCCTGCATTCCATGAGATCTAACCTTGCTAACCAGTCTCCCATGGGGAACCTTGTCGAATGCCTTACTGAAGTCCATATAGATCACATCTACTGCTCTGCCCTCATCAATCTTCTTTGGTACTTCTTCAAAAAAATCAAGTTTGTGAGACATGATTTCCCACGCACAAAGCCATGTTGACTATCCCTAATTAGTCCTTGCCTTTCCAAATACATGTACATCCTGTCCCTCAGGATTCCCTCCAACAACTTGTCCACCACTGAGGTCAGGCCCACCGGTCTATAGTTCCCTGGCTTGTCTTTACCACCCTTCTTAAACAGTGGCACCACGTTTGCCAACCTCCAGTCTTCCGGCACCTCATCTGTGACTAACGATGATACAAATATCTCAGCAAGAGGCCCAGCAATCACTTTTCTAGCTTCCCATCGAGTTCTCGGGTACATATGATCAGGTCCTAGGCATTTATCCACCTTTAACTGTTTCAAGGCATCCAGCACTTCCTCCTCTGTAATCTGGACATTTTACAAGATGTCACCATCTATTTCCCTACAGTCTATATCTTCCATACCCTTTTCCACAGTAAATATTGATTCAAAATATTCATTTAATATCTCCCCCATTTTCTGTGGCTCCACACAAAGGCCGCCTTGCTGATCTTTGAGGGGCCCTATTCTCTCCCTAGTTACCCTTTTGTCCTTAATATATTTGTAAAAACCCTTTGGATTCTCCTTAATTCTATTTGCCAAAGCTATCTCATGTCCCTGTTTTGCCCTCCTGCTTTCCCTCTTAAATATACTCCTACTTTCTTTATACTCTTCTAAGGATTCACTCAATCTATCCTGTCTATACCTGACGTATGCTTCCTTCTTTTTCTTAACCAAACCCTCAATTTCTTTAGTCATCCAACATTCCCTATACCTACCAGCCTTTCCTTTCACCCTGACAGGAATATACTTTCTCTGGATTCTTGTTATCTCATTTCTGAAGGCTTCCCATCTTCCAGCCGTCCCTTTGCCTGCGAACATCTGCCCCCAATCAGCTTTTGAAAATTCTTGCCGAATACTGTCAAAATTGGCCTTTCTCCAGTTTAGAACTTCAACTTTTAGATCTGGTCTATCCTTTTCCATCATTATTTTAAAACAAACAGAATTATGGTCGTTGGTCCCAAAGTGCTCCCCCACTGACACCTCAGTCACCTGCCTTGCCTTATTTCCTAAGAGTAGGTCAAGTTTTGCACCTTCTCTAATAGGTACATCCACATACTAAATCAGAAAATTGTCTTGTACGCGCTTAAAAAATTCCTCTCCATCTAAACCCTTAACACTATGGCAGTCCCAGTCGATGGTTGGAAAGTTAAAATCTCCTACCGTAACTACCCTATTATTCTTACAGGTAACTGAGATCTCCTTACAAGTTTGTTTCTCAATTTCCCTCTGACTAATAGGGGGTCTATAATACAATCCCAATAAGGTGATCATCCCTTTCTTATTTCTCAGTTCCACCCAAATAACTTCCCTGGATGTATTTCTGGGAATATCCTCCCTCAGCACAGCTGTAATGCTATCCCTTATCAAAAATGCCACTCACCCTCCTCTCTTGCCTCCCTTTCTATTCTTCCTGTAGCATTTGTATCCTGGAACATTCAGCTGCCAGTCCTGCCCATCCCTGAGCCATGTTTCTGTAATTGCTATGATATCCCAGTCCCATGTTCCTAACCATGCCCTGAGTTCATCTGCCTTCCCTGTTAGGCCCCTTGCATTGAAATAAATGCAGTTTAATTTATTAGTCTTACCTTGTCCCTGCCTGCCCTGACTGTTTGACTCACTTCTGTTCTCAACTGTACCAATCTCAGATTGATCTCTTTCCTCACTGTCTCCCTGGGTCCCACCCCCACCTTACTAGTTTAAATCCTCCTGAGCAGCTCGAGCAAATCTCCCTGCCAGTATATTAGTCCCCTTTCAATTTAGGTGCAAACCGTCCTTCTTGTACAGGTCACTTCTAGCCCAAAAGAGATTCCAATGATCCAAAAATGTGAATCCTTCTCCCATACACCAGCTCCTCAGCCATGCATTCATCTGCTCTATCCTCCTATTCCTGCCCTCACTAGCTCATAGCACTGGGAGTAATCCAGATATTACTACTCTTGAGGACCTCCTTTTTAAATTTCTGCCTAACTCTCTGTAATCTCCCTTCAGAATCTCAACCTTTTCCCTTCCTATATCATTGGTTCCAATGTGGAAACTGCCTTTGCTGTTTTTGAATTCGTGTGTCGCTGGACATCGGAGTGCATCTGGGAAAATTAACAAACAGTGAATTTCACAACTAATCTTGGAGGAACCGGTTTGGGCGAAGTTCACAACACAGAATCAGATAAGTTAATTGTTGTTTTAAGTCTGTTCAAGAGAAAGGCTGTATTAGTGAGTACAGTGGGTTCTTTCTTGATTACATGTTTTTGGAGATAAGTCTCTTGATTAAACTTAAAATATAAGCCATAACTATTAATTTAACCTGGGGAAGTGTTTGTAGAGGAATAAGACAATATTTTCTGGGTCTGTAGATTGTGAAGGAGCAAAAATGGCCCTTTGCAGTGATATGTACTTCTTGTCAGATGTGGGAGTTTAAAGAGAGTTTAAGGGTTACTGCGGATTATATCTGCCATAAATGCTGTTGGATGTGAATCTTATCAGATCAAGTGGATTGTTTGGAGAGACAGATAGAAGCGATGAGGAATTTGCAAAAGCGACAGTATGTGATGGATGGCAGTTATAGGAAGGGGGGAAAGTCTCAGATACAGTCACATAAATGGGTTAACTCAAGGAAGGGTAAGGGAGGTAGGAACCTAGGGCAGGAGTCTTTTATGGATGTACTAATTTCAAACAGGTATGCTGTTTTGGAAAATGTAGGGGGTGATGGATTCTCAGGGGAACGTAGCATGAACAGCCAAGTTTCTGGTATTGACACTGGCTCTAATGCAATGAGGGGTAAGTCGACTTCCAAGAGATCAATTGTGTTAGGGGATTCTGTAGTCAGAGGTACAGACAGAGGTTTCTGTGGCCAGCAGAGAAAAAGCAAAATGGTGTGTTGTTTCCCTGGTGCCAGGGTCAAGGATGTCTCAGAGAGGGTGCAGAATGTTCTCATGGGGGAGAAGGGCCAGCAAGAGGTCATTGATTTGCCAAAACTCTCTCATGTCCACTTTTTGCCCTCCTAATTTCCATCTTAAGTATACTTCTACTGCCTTTATAGTCTTCTAGGGATTCACTTGATCTCTGCTGTCTATACCTGACATATGCTTCCTTCTTACTCTTGTCCAAAACCTCAATTTCTCTCGTCATCCAGAATTCCCTACACCTATCAGCCTTGCCCTTCACCCTAACAGAAACATACTGTCTTTGGACCTTAGCTATCATACAAGTGTTTTTACAAGGAAAGACAATTAATGGATCATGAAACCAAGTTGGGTAAAGACGGTTGTGATAATCAGTAATAATCTAAATGAGTCGCAGAACAGGCTTGAGACGCTGAATGTCCTCCTCCTTTTGCTATGGTGATCAATAAATATTTATCAATAAGGGCTTGGCAAGGTTAGTTAATACTCCAGATCTTAAGCTGGTTCAGAAACATCCAAGGCACGTTTATGGGGCTTTAAGACGTTGTGTGGCTTTATTATGTTGACATCAACAGTGTAACCACAGGAGAACTTACAGCTGTAATAACAGGGCAGCTTTAACCCTTGGGGTATTGAAAGTCTCTGTAATGTGTTTGTCAACAAGGAGATGGGCCAAGTCTCAGATTTCCAATGAAGCATTGTCAGTGACACATGTCACCTGTGAACAGAACAAAACGACTGGGTTACTACTAGAGAGAGGGACCAACTCAAACTCTCACCTGCACCCAACAATTTGCTACTGCGACGAGAGTTGGAACAACAGGAGGCCATTCAGTCTCTTTAGTCTGTTCTGTCACTCAGTGAGCTCCTGGTCGATCTACACCTCAATCACATTGAGCTACTTTTGTTCACTATTCTCCTACCAATGAAGATCAATCAATCAATTAAAAGGAAAAATTCTTCGCAACAAGAGCAGTCATATTGGACCTAAAATGTTAACTCGGTTCCTCACTCCGCAAATGCTGCAGAGATTGATCAAATGATCTCAGTCTTGAAAATGTCAACAGATACACCCCTATCCCCACCACCCAAAGTCCTTGTGGGAAGGGAATTCCAGATTTCCATGACTCTTTGGGAAAAGGTACTCCTAAGCATCTCCCCTTGTTCCTGATTCTCTCCAGCAAGGAAATTGTTTCTCTCAATCTAACCGAACACCAACCTTTTAAAGGCTGCAAACATTTTCAAACAGAGGAAATGTAATTCTAGACTGTGCTAATTTAACCTTCTTAACCACCAGGAGTGATCAGAATGGCACTGGAGTTAAGAAGACAGATGGGATAGTTGCCTTTATTCATCAATGATGTGAGGTGCTGGTGTTGGTCTGGGGTGGACAAGGTCAGAAGTTCCATGACACCAGGTTATCGCCCAACTGGTTTATTTGAAATCACAAGCTTTTGGAGCGCTGTCCCTTCACCTGATGAAGGGGCAACATGCCGAAAGCTTGTGATTTCAAATAAACCAGTTGGACTGTAACCTGGTGCAGTGTGACTTCTAACTTTATTCACCAACGCAGGGAGTTAATCTGGAGCAGTATATAATGATAGCGAGGCCAAAGGACTGTGTGCAGTTCTTGATGCCCCACTATTGGAAGGATGTGATTGCACTGGAAAGGTGCAGAAAAGATTTACCAGGATGTTGCCTGGGCTGGATTGACTTAGTTATGAAGAGAGACTAGAGTGGCTGGGGTGGTTTTCCTTAAAGCAAAGAAGGCTGAGGGGAGTACCTGACTGAAGTGTCCAAAATTGTGAAGGGCACAGATAGGATAGATAGAAAGGAACAATTCTCCTTAGTCAAGAGATCAATAATCAGAGGGTATAGATTTAAGTTAAAGGACTGGAGATTTAGAGGGGCGAAAGGAAGACATTTTTCACCTAGAGGGTTTTGGGTATCTGGAACTTATTGTCGAAAGGGGTGATAGAGGTAGGAACCTTCGAGACATTTAAGTAATGTTTAGGTCAACACTTGACATGCTACAGTGTACAAGACTAAGGGTCAATTGCAGGAAAATGGGACTAAGGCAGATAAGAGCTTCATTCTGACATGGACATGATGGGCTGAAGGGCCTCTTTACTTGCTGTAAAACTATATGACTTCATAATTCTAATCTGCACCACATCCCCTTCCAAGGCCACAATTTCCTTCCTAAGGTCCAGGGGCTAGAACTGAATATCATTACTCCAGGTGGAGTCAGACCAAGGTTCTGTATAAGTGAAACATTATATCTATTCTTCACTTCAAAATCCTTCAGATAAAAGTTGAAAACTGAAAGAAAGATTCTCATTTCTTTCTCTTCCCTGAGATGTGGGCCTCACTGAGGAGGCCAGCCTTTAGCCCATCCCTAATTGTCCCTGGCTTGTGAAATTATATCAGAGAATGACTACAGTCAACCCCATTGCTGTGGGTCTGGAGTCACATGCAGGCCAGACCAGGTAAGGATGGCAGTTTCCTTCCCAAACCAGATGGATCAATGATTTTCTGTCAAAGTCACACTTACTGAGACCAGCTTTAGAACTCAAATTTATGAACTTAATTTAAATTCCACCAGGTGCCTTGGTGAGATTTCAACCCATGCCCCCCGAGAATTAGGCTGGGCTTCTGGATCAATTACAAGTCCAGAGACATTACCACCACATTACTATACTTTTTTGTGGGATGACAGAACATCCTAACTTTGCTCACCTTCCCAATGTAACCAAACGGCATTGATCTGTGTGGAACACTTCTTCAGAAAAGATGAACATTTCCATTAACTGAACAGAAACTCTCTTCATGAAGGACTTCCTTAGACTGGTTTCCAGGCTGGTATAACCAGCCTATGGGTCTCCCCACTAACTTACACACATTTGGGATTCCAACAAATGCAAATTCAAGTGTTCATTCTTGTGACGATGCAAATTGAAACATTGAATTGCCTGTTAAAAAAATTGAACGACTTGCCGGTCCAGCAGATGACCAGCTCAATCACTGCAAGGTATTCCAGGCCCTTTGCTATGGAGCTGGGTTTAGTATGTGTGCTGGGGCTGGAGGGACCCCATCAGGGAGAGATGTTCATGACTTCTCTCTTGGACTCGCCAACTCCAGATGGATCTGTTCATGGAATTGTCACATCACTGGCCCGCCACCAATTACCTCATCCCCACCATCGACACGGTTACCACCACTGGCCAGACACATTCCTGGAATCCCATCACATGACCACCTTGTTTCCAACCACCTCACGCACCACACCCCTGACATTGGCCTTTTGAAGACAAATAGGGCTGGTCAGACCAGATGCAGGGAGGATGTTTCCCCATGGTTTGTGGAATCTAGAACTGGGGAGGTCACAGTCTAAGGATGTGGGAAAGGACTGAGATGAGGAAACATTTCTTCCCTCAGAGGGTGGTCAACCTATGAAATTTGCTACCACAAATGGCTAGGGAGACTGGGTCACCGAGTATATTCAAAAAAACGTTCAAGGACAGGGTTAAGAACGACTTTTTCCCTGCTATTATTAGACTGATAAATGGGCTTCCTAACTTCAAATAATGATCTTGTTAATGTTGACCTAGCTTCATGCCCCTCCTGTACAGTGTTACCTGTATACCTCACTCTGTCTAAGCACCCTGTGATCTGCATGTCCTTGCTCCTATGATTGACTTGTACTGCTCGTAAACAAGGCTTTTCACTGTATTTAGGTACATGTAACAATAAATCAAATCAAAAAATAAACTGATAAAG
This sequence comes from Chiloscyllium punctatum, assembly GCF_047496795.1. NCBI lineage: Eukaryota > Metazoa > Chordata > Chondrichthyes > Orectolobiformes > Hemiscylliidae > Chiloscyllium > Chiloscyllium punctatum. The sequence goes on along the minus strand of NC_092787.1, from coordinate 25,318,169 downwards.
TATTATCTCTGTAAAGAATCAAGTGGTATGGAGAGAAAGAGGGGGAATATGGTATTGAGATACAGGAATTGCCATGATTGTAGTGAATGGCAGAACAGGCTTGAAGGGCTCAATGGTTGACTCCTGCTCCTAATTTATATGTTTCAACACCAATCACCTTCCAATCAGAAGATCAGCTGATTCTCCCTTACCCAATCAGATGTTTTTCTTCTGTTGGTCAACCGGTCTTCCCTCCCATCTCCAAAACTTCCCCAGGTAACAAGTTAAAGAGAATTCAGAGATTTTTAAATGCTGCTAAACAATGTTTCAACAGGGTTTCTGGTAACACTGTCAAAGTAGTCTTTAATTTCTGGACCGTACAGGATGCAGTTGGATAGATAACAGTCCTCAGTTCCTGAGAGGTGCATTTGAGATTTGATCTCAGAAAGGAACTGTTCTGTTATGTCTACAACAAATAACATCAAGTCCCATTCTAAGTGGAGGTAATCAGTAACTTCCCCGTCAATTCACAAGACTATAAAATGTAGGAGCAGAATTAGGCCATTTGGCCCATCACGTCTGCTCTGTCATTTGATTGTGGCTGATATATTTCTCAACCCCATTCTCCTGCCTTCTCCTCATAACCCTTGATCCCCTTACCAATCAAGAATCTGCCTATTTCTGTCTTAAAGACACTCACTCAGTGACGTGGCCTCCACAGCAATGAACTCCACAGATTAACCACTTTCTAGTTGAAGAAACTGCTCCAACTCATCTCAGTCACACTTAGAAACCAGACTGATGTATGGGACTTGGACTTATGCCATGCACAGGCTTAGGACACAATCCCCCTCTCACTACATTGCAGACTGCTGCAGGAACAACCCTGCTTTCGTCGGTAGAAATTGCTACAAACGTGGTCATGAATTGTTTGCTGATGTCCATTGAGACGCTTCTTTCCCCTGGCTAGTCCACCCCTGGACACTATCAGACAATTTAGACTGGCCAATTGACCCAACTGTGGACTGTAGGAGGAAACCCGTGCAGACTCAGGGAGGGTTTGCAAACTCCACAGTCAGTCATCCGAGGCTGGAATTGAACCTGGGTCCCTGGTGCTAACCACTGAGCCACCATGCCACCCTTTCCTTGACAGAAATAAATTCTGCTATATAACCGCAAGACGATTAACCCAGAGACCTAAATAATGTCCTGGGTCCCTAGGTCTGAATTTGAATTCAATAGGAAGTATGGGATTAAGGCTCTGAACACCATGGTCGGTTGTCAGGAAAAACCCATCTGGGTCAGTAATGAGCTTTCGGAAAGGAAACTGCTGTCCCTACCTGGTCTGGCCTACATGTGACTCCAGACCCACAGCAATGCGGTTGGGTTTTCACTGCCCTCTGGACAACTACGGTTGGGCAATAAATGCTGGCCTAGCCAGGGACACCCACATCCTGTAAATGAATGAATTTAAAAATGGATTGCTGTGTGAGTAAACACTGCTTTCTGAGTGAACATACCCTGATTACTGTTTGCATAATAAATGGATCTTATTTGGTGTAAAATAGGCAACCATCATACATCTCTACTCACTAAGTGAGAGGGTGGGGGCCAATTGGCACACTGGTTGACCTTACCATATGTGGATTGTCGATGGAGACTTGGACAGCCGATGTCAGCCCTTCCTTCAGCATACAGGTAAACCCGTAAAATTCATGATCTCGATCAATCTCAAACAAACCCAGCAGTTTCCATTTTTGTCTGACTCGCCACAGAAACTTCCTCTTGGCCGCTGATCTTTGGTTCATGCTGGCATCTTGGCTTTCCGTCTGGAAAAAAAAAGAACCAAACAGCTTCAGAGTCTTAAACCTCTCTTAATAGCTCATCCAGTTGAAGCCCAGAGAAGTGTCAATACATTATTGCTGGATTATCACACAGAGAACACCAAGAAACCACGATATTAACCTGCGCTTGCTGTCTTGACTAGCAATGTCATCTTTAGCTGTAAAGAGATAGTTCAGGGTTGCCAACTCCCATGGAATATATTTCTGGAGGTTTAATCATAAAGTAATCTGCCCTGCCCCCACAATTTTTCTGTATGCCATTGGACATGTCCTAGTCATGTCCTGCCCATTCATGGACTATGGGCAAGAACTCTCAACAGGGTCACACTTGGTCATCAATCGAGCTGGTTATGCCCAAATATCTTAATATGTAATTAACAAGGATAAGTATATGAAGAAAATTAAATAAGCACATGCTTATTTTGAGGTCCAATATTTTTTCTCCTGGGTATTGCTTACTACCTTGTTCAGAAAATGAATCTTTAAATGTTGGAGCTGGCAAGATCCAGCCAACTTGATGCAGCCTGATGTTGAGGTTAATTCAGGTCAGTGAGCGCACTGAAAGGGAAGCCTTGTATATTGGCTTTCACGAGACAAAGAATGCAGAGATTGAATGCATTATTTGTGGTTACAGGGCGCAACACAGTACAACAAATTCAGCCAATAACTAGCAACTGATTCATGGGATGGCAGCACTGACATATGGAGGCAGACTGGATCAGTTAGGATTATATTCACTGGGAGTTTAGAAAAATGAAGGAGGACTCCCATAGAAACTGATACAATTCTAACAAGAACTACACAGAGTAAACACAGGAAGGATGTCCCCAATGACCAGGGAGTCCAGAACCAAGGGTCACAGTCTGACGGTACAGGTTAAGCCACTTATGACTGACATGAGGAGAGATTTCTTCCCCCAGAGATTGAAGAGCCTGGGGAACTCTCTGCCACAGAAAGTGGTTGTGACCAAAAACATTGAATGTTTTCAAGAAGGAGTTGGATACAATTCTTAGGGTTAAAGGGATCAAAGGGTATGGGGAGAAAGCAGGGACAGGGGAGTGAGTTGGATGACCAGCCATGTTCATATTGAATTGCAGAATGGTGTTGAAGGGCCAAATGGCCTACTCTGCTCCTGTTTTCTGTACATTGGGGAGGGAAGACTGATTATAAAACAGCAATGAAAGTTTCAAATGACGCCCACACAATGAGGGCGTGCCAGAACACCATGAAGAATGGCTCAAGTATTTTGAACTGGCTGCAGTTAACCAACAATGACTTGCATTTATATGGCACCTCCAACACAGCCAACATATCCTCGCATGCTTCACAACCGCTTGGCAGACCAAATTCTGACACTGAACCCCAGGTTGGAGTTGATGAAGATGGTGATATGGACAACTCTGGGAAAGAAATTCCAATATTTAGGATGATCACTACAAAAAGAAAAGCAGCTGACAATGGAGCAGAGGATGGTCAAGAGACCAGAAATGGAGAATTCTCAGAAGGTTTAGGAGGTCACAAAGATAGAGATGGGTGAGGCTGGAGGGATTTGAACATAGGGATGAGAATTTTGAAATCAATTTGCTCAGACAAGGAGCCAATGTATGTTAATAAGCAAACAGAAGATGGCTCAACAGGATTTGGGGTGAGTAAGGTTGCAGCTAGGAGGCATTGCTACCAAACTGGAGATGGATGTATCAGCCAATATTAACATCCTTCAAAATTCTCCAGGCATTTCCACTCAGCTCTTCATCATCTACAAGACACAAGTCCACATTGTGATAAGACTATTAGATGGCAGAGCAGAAGTCGGTCGTTCAGCTTGAGTTTGCTCCGCTTTCAGTGAGATCGTGAGAATCCTCAACTACACTTTCCTGTCTTTTCCCCATATAGAGTCATAGAGTTATAGAGATGTTCAGCAAGGAAACATATCCTTCAGTCCAACTTGTCCATGCTGACCAGATATCCCAACCCAATCTAGTCCCACCTGCCAGCACCCAGCCCATATCCCTCCAAACCCTTCCTATTCATATACCCATCCAGATGCCTTTTAAATGTTGTAATTGTACCAGCCTCCACCACTTCCTCTGGCAGCTCAGTCCATACATGTACCATCCTCTGAGTGAAAACGTTGCCCCTTAGGTCTCTCTGGAACTATTTGGAGGCATATAGAAAACTTCTAACAGGGTGACCTCTGCTTTCCTGTTTCTAATCTCAATGCATGCTACTTCAGTTGACGAGTCCTTAAACATCCTTTCTATCACTGTAATACTGTCCTTGACTACCAATGCCACAATCTCATCACTCAATTCCTTTGCTGATTAAAAAATTGTCTATCTCAGCTTTGAATATACTTAACAATCCAGCATCTAGAACGCTCTGCAGTAAAGAATTCCATAGATTCACTCCCTCTAGAGAGAAGAAATCCCTCCTTATCTCTGTTTTAAATAGTCCACTTTATTCAGAGATGATGCCCTCTGGTCCTAGACTCTCCCACAAGGGGAAACAACCTTGCTGTATCGATCCTATCAAGTCCTCGAGGAATCTCATATGCTTCATGGAATACTCCCCACATGTCTGGATAAATGCAGCTCCAACAACCTTCAATAAGGTTGATATCATCAAGGATAAAGCAGCCCAAATAATCTGCAGGTCACTCGCCATCTAAACATTCACTCTCCTCAACATGGCTGATGCGTAGCATTTCCCAAAATGAAACATCCAACAGCTAGAAGGAGCAGGGCACCAGACACAAGGGAATATCATTGTTTCCAATCTCACATCATCATCATTCATTGACCTCCCACATAGTGGAAGCAGGCCATTCAGCCCATCAAGTCCACACTGTCCCTCTGAAGAGCATCCCACTCAGACCAACACCCCTAGCCTGCACACCCGCGGACACTATGGGCAATTTAGCATGGCCAGCCCACCTAACCGGAGCACCCAGAGGAAACCCATGCAGACATGGGGAGAAGGTGCAAACTCCATGCAGAAAGTCATCCAAGGGTGGAATCGAACCCGGGTCTTGGTGCTGTGAGGCAGCAGTGCTAACCACTGAGTCATCATATTGCTGCTGTGTCAAATCAATGATAATTATTTATTCATTCATGTGGGCTTTGCTGCCTAAAGCAGGATTTATTACCCACCTCTAATTGAGAAAGCAGTAGTGAATGAAGGTAGTAAGAAAGGGCCTCCCAGCTTAATTTCTTTGATATAACTGAGTGGCTTGCGAGGTCATGAATGTTCTGCTGCTGTGCTGTAAATGCCCACACCATTCCATATCAAATCATCAAGCACCTTCACCACACAGGCTGATCTAGTGAACAATAAACACTAGCTTAACTAGTAATACCCACACTGCAAGAAGGTTTGTCAAATTTCCCAGTGAGCACCCTCAAGGGAGCAATATAAGTCAAAGTTGGCCACTTTACAATGTTTCCAAAATTACACAGTTTCCACTTTATGCCCCTCCCTGGGAGTCCCTGCGGTCTCTTGCTGGGATCACACTGGGATGTTGGTTGGTTTCCCCACAGGATTGCTGGGCTGTGTTGCTCAACGTAGATTGAGCTAAAGAACATGAATGAGACCGATTATCTGGCTATCGAGATGGAGAGAGGGCACATTCGCTAAGCACGGACTGTAATCTTCCCAGTGCGGCATGAGCTGGCTACATTTCAAATCCAGCCAAGTCTTCAGAGCTGTGATTCTGAAAGTACAATGGCTGGCATTTAATGGGTGCCACCAAACACTGCACTGTTGTGACTCTGAAAGCAAGTTATTGTGCTGCCTGGGACACTCTCACTATGGAGACGGTATTATCTATTCCCATGCCGAAAGGAAATAAAGTCAGGGCATGAAACACATCCTTTCCTTCCAGTCCCACAAACAAGGTTGGGCCATTGGCCTCCAAACTGCAGCTGACCTTCCAAATTTGAGCTGTTTTATGAAGGAAGGTTCAAGATGCAAGTTAGACATCGCGTCTTACACAAATATGTGCCCAGACTCGTCCCTGCTTCAGTACAATGGCTGAAAGCACTGGGTCTAGTTCCCAGCACCACATTTTAAGGAGCCAAAGCTTTGGAGTAGGTTCAGAAGAGAATGATTAGAATGGCTGTAGGGATCAGCGAGTAGTGTGAGATGGAGATTCTGAAGAAGCTGGACTGCGGCCTCAAAGCTGAGAGGAGATTTGACAGAGGTGTGCAAAATCACAAAGGGTTTGGACAGAATAATGTTCCGGCCAAGGGTCAATAATCCTGAGGGTAGGATTTACAGCGAGTGGCAAAAACACGAGAGATAGCCTGAGGAGAAACATTTCATTATGATACAAGTGATTAAAATGCATTGCCTGACAGGATGGATGGGTACAGTTTCAATCAAAGCCTATAGGGTAATGGATACAATTTCAGTCAAAGCCTATAGGATGATGGACACAGTTGCAGTTGAAGCCTATAGGGTAATTGATACAGTTGCCATCGAAGCCTATAGGTAATGGATACAGTTTCAGTCAAAGCCTATAGGATGTTGGATATAGTTTCAGTCAAAGCCTATAGGTAATGGATACAGTTTCAGTCAAAGTCTATAGGATGATGGATATAGTTTCAGTCAAAGCCTATAGGTGATGGATACAGTTTCAGTCAAAGCCTATAGGTAGTGGATACAGTTTCAGTCAAAGTCTATAGGATGATGGATATAGTTTCAGTCAAAGTCTATAGGAAGATGGATATAGTTTCAGTCAAAGCCTATAGGTGATGGATACAGTTTCAGTCAAAGTCTATAGGATGATGGATACAGTTTCAGTCAAAGTCTATAGGATGATGGATATAGTTTCAGTCAAAGCCTATAGGTGATGGATACAGTTTCAGTCAAAGCCTATAGGTAGTGGATACAGTTTCAGTCGAAGTCTATAGTATGATGGATACAGTTTCAGTCAAAGTCTATAGGATGATGGATATAGTTTCAGTCAAAGCCTATAGGTGATGGATACAGTTTCAGTCAAAGTCTATAGGTAGTGGATACAGTTTCAGTCGAAGTCTATAGGATGATGGATACAGTTTCAGTCGAAGTCTATAGGTAGTGGATAGAGTTTCAGTCAAAGTCTATAGGATGATGGATACAGTTTCAGTCGAAGTCTATAGGTAATGGATACAGTTTCAGTCAAAGTCTATAGGTAATGGATACAGTTTCAGTCAAAGTCTATAGATGATGGATACAGTTTCAGTCAAAACTGGATCAATACTTGAAGAGGAAACAATATGCAGGAAATACCGGGAGTGGATGGCTCCACAACATATCAGGCCTGATGGGCTGAGCAGCCTCCATCTGTACTGTCCTAGTTTATGATTCTATAAGTAAGGTAGCGGGATGGAGGGCCAGTGATGGCCACTGTGACAGGGAGGGCCGAGTCCAAAAAGGAACACAAACCTGAGAGTTTTTAAATTGAGGCATTGGTGATTGACCTCCCTGGCTCTTCCAATTCTGGCCTCTTGCCCATTGCCAATTCCTTGGTTCCTCCTTTTGTGATGGTGGTTTAAACTATCCAGGTCCTAAGTTCCAGAATGTACCCCCTATACCTTTCTCTGCCCCCATTTAAGATGCTGATCAAAAACTCACCTCATTGTCCAAGCTGTGGTCCACTTGCTCAGATATGTCTTACATGACAACGATCATCCAGTGTTTGATAATTCCCCTGTGAAGGACCTCGAGATGTTTAACCATATTAAAAGGCTCTATGAATATGTACATTGTGCTGTGGGTGTTAGGCTGAATTCGATTCGAACAAAGCAGGGGCAGGGCTGGAAGGAGAAGATCATGGTAACATTGTTGGACTAATAACCCAGAGACGCAGGCAAATACTTTGAGGATGAGAGTTCCAATCCGAGCACAGTGGCTGGTGGATTTAAACTCGATTAATAAGAAAGCTCGGCTGAGTAATGGTGCAAATAAACTCTCGATGTGTGCTGAAAAATCTAGACTTGGTTTGAACATGGTGCTTGTGTACAAACCTCTAACATTTTGACTCTTCAGTCACTGGAAACTGCAATTCTTCTATCCAGACCTGTGGTGAGCTGGAGAGTTGATGAAGAGAGGTTAGACAGACTGGGGTTGTTCTCCTTAGAGTACAGGAGAAAGTCAACGCACTCTTGGTCTCTTTGTCATTTCAGTTTTACAAACCTTTGTCAATGAACGAGAGATACTGATCAAATATTTACACCTAGCCACTGGATTGTCAGTCTCCAGCTGACCGCAGTCTACGTCTACATAGCAATAACAATCTGCATTTATACAGCAAAATTAAAGCAAAGTACTGTGAATCCTGGATATCTGTATTGAAGAGGAGACATGATTGAAATGTACAGAATCATAGAATCCCTACAGTGTGGACGCAGGCCCTTGGGCCCAACAAGTCCACGCTGACCCACTGAAGAGTAACCCACCCAGATCCATTCCCTTACCCTATTACTCTACGCTTACCCCTGACTAATGCATCTAACCTACACGTCCCTGAACACTATGGGCAATTTAGCATGGCCAATTCACCTAACCTGCACGTCTTTGGACTGTGGGAGGAAACTGGAGCACCCGGAGGAAACCCACGCAGACACGGGGAGAATGTGCAAACTCCACACAGGTTGTTGCTCGAGGGTGGAATCGAACCGGGGTCCCTGGAGCTGTATGAGAGACATAACCAGGCTAGACAGGAAGAAAGGTTTCCCTTTGCTGGAGGGAATCAATGACCGGAGGGACATGAACTTAAGGTAAAGGGGTAGGAGGGTTAGAGGGATGTGAGGAAAAATCTGTTCACCCAGAGGATGCTGGGAATCTGGACCCCACTGGCTCTAAGTATGGGAGAGACAGAAACCGTGATCACATTTGAAAAGTATTTAGACATGCACTTGCAATGTCAAGGCAGACAGGGCTCTGGGCCGAGTGCTGGGAAATGGGTTTTGAATAGTATGTGGGTTGTTTCTGACCAGCGCAGACTCGATAGGTCAAAGGGGCCTTTCTCTGTACTGTAGATCTCTATAACTCTATGACTTCTGTCTAATCTCCTCATTACTTTTCTTCAGAGGGCAACAAGCCATTGAATAAAAACAGGAGAAAGTCAACGCACTCTTGGTCATTTCAGTTTTATAAACCTTTGTCAATCAGCCAGACATACCGAGCAAATACTTACACCTAGCCACTGGATTGTCAGTCTCCAGCTGACCTCAATCTACACCTACATAGCAATAACAATCAGCATTTAGACAGCAAAATTAAAGCAAAATACTATGAATGCTGGGTATCTGTATTAAAAACAGGAAGTGCTGGAGAAACTTAACAGGTCTGGCAGCATCTGTGGACAAAGAGAGAGGGAAAACCAGAGTAAACGTTTCCAATCCTGATTTGTCTTGACAGCCCTGGACTAGCAGCCAGTGCAGGCTGGTGGTCACAGGGACCTGCACTCGGTGCGACCAAGTGGCAGATTTATGGATCAGTTCAGGTTTCAAGAGGAAGGTGGCCAGGAGATAAGTTAACATCAGCTCTGGTGAAGTCCTGAAATGAGGAATAACACCCTGTATTGGGGAAGTGAATCGGAAGGTCAGGATTGGGGATAAGACGGAGAAGGGACAACAATAAAGAATGATAGCTCATCAAACCAATTTAACTTTTCAACGAGGTGACAGGTCAACTGTATCTGAATTCCATTTTACAGGCTTGGATCAGTAATAGTAAATATCCTTAGTACCCTAGCATTACAATATTAAAATCTTTTCTTCTTAAAGAGAGATAACAATTACCAAGAAAGTAAAGTTTGAGAACACAAAGTAAAGCAAACAAGCAAAATAACAATCTGTACCATAAGGGAGTCGGACTGTATCAGAGCCTAGATAAGGAATTCTACAATGTGACAGAACAAAAGGAAGAGATTCTGCTCTTTACAAAAATGTATGTGATCACATTTAGATATAAATATAAATTACAAGGAGTTACGAAGCATTGACAGCACTGAAACATGCCTAGTTGGACCTTTTTTTGATATGTTCAGGGAATAGGGATGTTGCAGGGAAGACTGGCCACTGTCCCAACTTCCACTCTCCTCAAAGCTGAACTCATCCAAGAAACTGCCACTCACTCGCGTCAAGGTCATCCATTGTTCTTGTGCTCACTGACCTACACTGCCTACTGCTCCAGGATTCTCCAAAGGAGTTGTATTGGGTTAGAAACAAGAATTGTCCATTGCTAATTGCCCAACTGCTTGACAACTGATTGGTTTTCGGGAAATTTCTGAAGGCAGTTATGAGTTGACTACAAATGGTCTGGGTCCAGAGTTGAATGTAGGCCAGATTAGGAGAGCAGATTTCCTTCCCTCGAGAAAATGACATGAACAGCTGGCTTTCTAAGTGATCTGGTAGCTTTCTGGTTACCATTACTAATACTAGCATTTTATAATTTCTAAATAAATTTAGATTAAGTAGTTAAATTTAAATTCTCCCAGCTACCATGGTGAGATTTGATCTTGTGTCTCTGGTTTGTTAGTGCTAGGCCTCCGAAATACTCACTCAGTGATAAGGCTAGTATTCTACTGTTGCTGGTGTCACAGAGTCGTACAGCACTGAAACAGACCCTTCGGTCTAACCAGTCCATGCCAACCATAATCCCAAACTAAACTGGTCCCACCTGCCTGTGTTTGGCCTATATCCCTCCAAACCTTTCCTATTCATGTAAATATCCAAATGTCTTTTAAATATTGTAACTGTACCTGTATCCACCACTTCCTCAGGAAGTTCCTCCTACACATGATGTACTCTGTGTGAAAAAGTTGCCCCATAACTTTTAAAAATCTTTCTCCTCTCATCTTAAAAATATGCCCCCAGTCTTAAAAAATCCCACCCTAGGGAAAAGACACTTGCCATTCACCTTACCTATAATCCTCATGATTTTATAAGCCTCCCATTCTTCAGTGAAAAAAGTCCCAGTCTATTCAGCTCCTCTCTATAACTCAAATCTTCTATCTCAGGCAACATCTGGTAAATCTTTTCTGAACTCTATCCAGCTTAATCATATCCTTTGTAAAACAGGGAGAACAGAACTGGACCCAAGATTCCAAAAGAGGCTTCACCAAGGTCCTACCTAACCTCAATATGATGCCCCAACTCCTCTACTCAAAGGTCTGAGCAATGATGACAAGCGTGCTGAGTGCCTTCTTAATCACCCTGTCTACCTGTGACACAAACTTCAAAGAATTATGTACCTGAACCCCTAGATCTCTCCCTGTTGTACAACACTACCTTGCCCTCACTGTTTTACCAAAATAAAATATCACTCTTTTATCCAAATTAAACTTCATCGGACAGTCCTCAGTCCACTGACCCAATTAATCAAGATCTCTTTGTAATCTTAGGTAACCTTCTTCATTGTTCACTATCCCACCAATTTTGGTGTCATCTGCAAACTTGCTAACCAAGCTTTCTATAATCTCATCTAAATCATTCGCATAAATGACAAACAAAAGTGGACCCAATGGAACACCACTGGTAAGAGGCCTCCAGTCTAGAAAGATAACCCTCCACCATCACCCTCTTATTATTTACATCATCTCCTCCAATCTGCACAATTTTCTCTTCTTTAACATTACGAAAATGAAACACAAAATTGAAATTTTGCTTTTGTGTTCATCAGGACTGGAGTACAAGAAACTAAGCTTAGAAAAGGGAACAACAATTTATACAACATCTCAGTCTTTTAAAATGGGGCGGCATGGCGGTTCAGTGGTTAGCACTGCTGCCTCACAGCGCCAGGGTCCCAGGTTCAACTCTGGCCTCGGGCGACTGTCTGTGTGGAGTTTGCACAGTCTCCCTGTGTCTGCGTGCATCTCCTCCGGGTGCTCCGGTTTCCTCCCACAGTCCAAAGATGGGCAGGCCAGGTGAATTGGCCTTGCTAAACTGCCCGTAGTGTTAAGTGCATTAGTCAGAGGGAAATGGGACTGGGTCGGTTACTCTTCGGCGGGTCGGTGAGGACTTGTTGGGCTGAAGGGCCTGTTTCCACACTGTAGGGAATCTAATCTAAGAGAAGGATGTCAACTGACTGGATTTTGCATTATTTTCTCCCTGAGATACTTAAAATGTGCATGCACCCAGTGCTCAAAAAGCCTCAAACCCTTTGAAAAATGAAACAAACTTAATAAAAAAATGGCAAACCCTTATGAAATAATCATATTTGATTTTTGTTTGCAAGGTTACTTCAATCTGTGCCTGTTTACAAGGTCTGAGAGTCAATTCCATCTCACTCACAATAAAAACAGGGTAAAGATGATCCTCTCACTCTGGAAAAGGGAGAATGATGTGATAGAAAGGATCAGACCATTTGATATGCACGAGTTTTCCAACTAACACGGACAAAACATTTGCTTGAATAACATTTGAAGAAAACACCAGGACTGAGAGTTTTCTTTTCACTGTATCCCTCAAAATCACGTTTTGAAAGGTCTTTCACATACTTGGTATATAGGTATTAGTAACACTTATTATCCATACCTCACTACAATGCTTTTCACTTCTACATGGGTCCCATACAAGTTGCATGACTGTTTCATGAATACAAAGCTGCTAACAATAGATTTTTTTTTAAAAATTCATTTGCGGGGTGTGAGTGTTGCTGCCTGTCCCCTTGAGAAAGTGGTGGTGAACTACCTTCTTGAACTGGTATAGACAGGGTGGATAGAGACAAGCTTTTTCCCAGGGTGAAGGATTCAAAAACGAGAGGTCATGCTTTCAGGGTGAGAGGTGGAAAGTTTAAGGGGATACACATGGCAAGTACTTCACACAGAGGGTGGTGGGCGTTTGGAACGCGTTGCTAGCAAAGGTGGTACAGGCAGGCATGGTAGATTCATTTAAGATGCATCTGGACAGATGCATGAGTAGGTGGGGAGCAGGGGGATACAGATGCTTAGGAATTGACCGACAGGTTTAGAGAGTATATTTGGATTGGCTCAGGCTTGAAGGGCCGAAGGACCAGTTCCTGGGCTGTAAATTTTCTTTGTTCTTTGTTGGTGCAGTTTTGTGCCACAAAGGACAGATGTCTTCAACATCAGGTGAAACCTGCAGGAGTCAGATCACAGGAGACTGTTCACGACACCCCCTCCATGATTTCTGCTCTCCTCCAGCCCTACAATGCTCAAGATCTGTGCTCACCCATTTCTGGCTTCTGATGCATCCCTCGTCCCCTTCCAGCCACCTCCAGGGGCTGTGTCTTCAGCGTGTTAATCATCTCCACAAACGTTTCTGCTTCTCTGCCTCTCTCACTCCTCCTCAAAGACATTCCTTGGAATCTACTGACTTGACAAAACTGACCGCTTATGACATAAAAGATGAGAATTACCTTTCTTAAAGAGTGTTGCATGTCTTCGGAACATCTTCCTACGAAGGGGGTGGAAGGACAGCCTTTGAATATTTTTTAAGCGAGAGATCGAAAGGTTTCTTAATTATCAAGCGGTGAATGGTCACTGGGGGTAGGCAGGAATGTGGAATAATCAAGTCAGTAATAATTTTATTAACAGACAGAGCAGATTTGATGGGTTGACTGTCCTACTCCTCCTAATGCATCTTCCTAAAATTTACTCAAGCAGTTCCAACATAAAGCAGGAACAGGGTGTTTGGTCTCCCATGTCTGTGCCGACCATGATGCCTTTCTGAACTAATTTCATCTGCCTGCACATAGTCTGGGCCCCTCTATTCCCGACCTGTTCATGTGTCTGTCTGAATCCCTCTTAAACGTTGCTATTGTACCTGCCTCTGCCACCTCATCAGACAGCACATTCCGGGCACCCACCACACTCTGCGTAAAAAGCTTGACTTGAACATCTACCTTAAAATTTCTCTCCTCACTTTGAAGCTACGCCCCATAATACTTGGCATTTCCACCCTGGGAAAAGGACTCTTGACTATCCACCCTATTCATCTCTTTCAATTTTACATACTTCTGTCAGGTCACCCCCTCGGCCTCTGACCCTCTCGCGAAAACAATCCAAATTTGTCGAACCTCTCCTTGTAGCTAATACACTCCATTCCAGGCAACATCCTGGGAAACAAAAACAGAAATTGATGGAAAAACTCAGCAGGTCTGACAGCATGTGTGGAGAGAAATCAGAGTTAATGTTCCAGGTCCAGTGATTCTTCTTAAGTCTGAGTTTTTCCAGCAATATTTGATTGTGTTTCTGATTTGCAGCATCTGCCATTCTTTTGGTTTTTTAACGTCCTGGTAAACCTCTTTTGAAGGCTCTCCAAAGCCTCCACATCCTTCCCATAGTGTGGCGATCCAGAACTGTACATAATATCCCAGATGTGGTCTCTCTCTAAAGTTTCATACAGCCACAACATGACTTGCCAACATTTATACTCAATGCTCCGACCAATAAAAGCAAGCGTGTAATACACCTTCTTTACCAACTTATCCACTTGATTTGCCACTTTCAGGGAGCTCTGCACTTGCACCTCAAAATCTCTCTGTATAGAAATGCTCCTTAAGGGTCTTGCCTTTTATTCAATACCTTCCATTCTGTGTCGAATTCTGTTTGATAAGGCTGCTGTTAAATGTCTTGGGTCATTATACTGGAGATGCTAAATCAATTCAATTTGCAGTAACAAACCTGACTTGATTAAATTGTTAAAAATCAGACAACATCAAGTTCTACTCCAATAGGTTTATTTGGAAGCACTAGCTTTCGGAGCACTGCTCCTTCATCAGGTAGCTAGCTGGCGTTGTGTGATTTTTAACTTCATTGACTCCAGTCCAACCTCGGACACCTCCACATCGTGATTAAATTGTTGCAAGTGTGCAAGAAATGGGAAACATCACTAAAATATTATGAGCACAAAGGGGCTTTTTATGGGTTAAGCAATCAATCAAGGGAGGTGGAGAAACTATAACCTTCCTTTGCTAACTCCCTCTGTCAGGCACTAACCGAGTTTCCCCGGTGTGAACTTCCCAGAGAATATTCTGGAGGATATTCTTCTATCGAAATCATGCTGATTCAAATACTTGCTTGAGACTGCTACTGAATGCAACCTCTGTAGAACCTGGTGGAATTTTCCACTCTCTTCCATCCACTTGTTCATTATTGCCTCGTGTAGGGTTTGTGACACAATGTAAACAGGCTCACAAGCAACAAACACAAACAGAAACAGAGAAAACACACCAGAACATTCTGGCTGAATAATGCATCACCACCACTTCTCTTGCATTTGTTCAAGCTTCCTTATAGAGCACATCTGTGTTTATTACCACATATGTGTGTATATTGTGAATATATATCAGCACAGCGGCAGAACTTCTCCAATTAAATTACTGTCATTATTATGATGCTACTATTTTAAATACAGCATTTCTAGTTGCTCATTCATCGAAGCCTTGAACAGAATCAGAGCCTCTCATTCTGCATAAAGCAATATAAAGCATAACAGATCCAGGTACTAAGTCAAAGAGTCATACAGCACGGAAACAAACCCTTCAGTCCAATCAGACCACACCATCCATAATCCCAAACTAAACTAGTCCCACCTGCCTGCTCCCGGCCCATATCCCTCCAAACCTTTCCTATTCATGTACTTATCCAAAACGTCTTTTAACATTGTAACTGCGCCCACATCCACCACTCCCTCAGTATGTTCATTCTACATGTGAACCACTTTATGTGTAAAAATTCTGCCCTCATGTCTTTTTTAAACCTCTCTCCTCTCACCTTAAAAATATGCCCCCCACCTCCCATCTCAAAAGCCTCCATCCTAGGGAAAATAGACCCACCACTAACCCTATTTATACCCCTCCAGATTTCATTAACCTCTGTAAGGTCACCTTTCAACCTCCTACACTCCAGTGAAAGAAGTCCCAGCCTATCCAGCCTTTCTTTATAACTCAAACCTTTCATTCCCAGCAACATCCTGGTAAATCTCTTCTGAACCCTCTCTAGCTTAATAATATCTTTCCTATAGTAACTAAAAGGAGGAAAAAGTGAGGACTGCAGATGCTGGAGATCAAAGTCGAGGGTGTGGCGCTGGGAAAGCACAGCGTCCGAGGAGCAGGAGAGTTGGCTTATGCCCGAAATGCCGATTCTCCTGCTCTTTGGATGCTGCCTGACCTGCTGTGCTTTTCCAGCACCACACTCTCGGCTATTGTAATTAAAAGAGTCAACAGTCTGCTCTTGTGACTGATTTAGTCAGTGAATCTTTTCAAAAGTTCATTCGGGGGATGTGTGCTTCAGCGGCTGGGCCACCATTTGTTGCTGCTCCTCAACTCTTCCTGAAGAGGGACTGTTGGAATGTGAGAGTGTAAAGTGGGAGGGAGTTTTGCCAAAATTGAGAAAGCAGGTCTACATACAATAGGCTCAATATTTTCAGGGATCATGTGTTCAAACACATCTGTACAAAACATGTGTTTCCTTGTTCAGATCCATGTATCATAGGACATTCATAACTACCCCTTTCTACTGTGCACTAGCTTGTCCAATAGTATATGACAGTTTGACTCTGTAGGATAACAACTTCTCCAACTATATAATCAAAATGGTGGTATTTTTAAATTTGCGTAGTAAGAACTTTTAATTCAAATGCAGTGAATATTCATTTTGGAAAGAATAGCTTTGGAAAATAAGTTGCATCTCATAAATTGCCCAACCGCCTTGTCACACTTAACCAATTCTATCATCACATTCACCCCACCCTGTTGCCACCCCCTTTCCATTCTGTCCATTCCTCCCATCCAACTCTTATTAACACCTCCTGTCCCTCCCATCAATCCCATCCCAACATGCCTTGAAGAGATAGTCTTTCCTGCCAGGGTAACTTTGTTGTTGGACTCCATCTTCGCTACCTTCCTCTGTTTTCATCCTGCTCCCTCACCACTCCCCACTCTTGGACCCGGGCCCGATCCACATCTCAGCCGCCTCTTACCAAACAAACCCAACAGAGAGATTCCCCTCAAACAGTCAAGATATGCAGAAAATATTTTTGTTCTAGATTTTTCTGAAAAATACATTATTTCTCTACATTCCCCTGACATTTAGTGGGTACATCATTGCTGAACACCCAGAAGATTCAAAATCAGAGCAGTGGTAGGTCATTCGGCCCCTTGAGCCTACTCTACCAGTCAATAAATTCATGGTCGATCTGATGTGACCTTAACTGAACTCTCCCACTTTCCCCTTCTAACCACCCCCCGCACCCCCCCATGACCCTTGACTTCCTTTCCAATCAAACTCTGTTATGGTTATATTCAGTGATCCAATTGCTCGCTGGGGGAGAGAATTCCAAACTCTGATGACCTTCTGGCGAATTCTCCACTCTTAACATCCTGAGAGTTGGTATTGATCGAAAGCACAAGTGGGCCTGCCATTATAAATACCACAGCTACAAGAGTAGGTCAGGGCCTGAGTAACTCACCTGCTGATCAAGTTCTCCCTAAGCTTGATTGGGTATATAGTAAGCCCAAGATACCTCCACATGCTACACAAAAATAGGCTACTTTAAGTTACCGCATGTGCATGGCCAGGCAAGATTTTTAAGAGCCCACACCTTTTAACCACCCACGTATCCCAGGAAGAATGAGAGAATGCTGCTCTTGACTTTCCACGCCTTGTCACCATCTACTGGCACAGGAGTGTGACAGAATACTCTCCACATGCCTGATGTTTGCAGCTCCAGCAACACTCTGGAACGTTCTGCTTCATCACCCACTTCTGTTCCTACCTCATCCTAAACCCAATCTCTGCTTTTGTCACCTTTAGACTTGATTGTCCTAAGGTGATCATTCCTTGCCCTTCTTGAATCTCTACTTGCTCACAATGTCATAGCAAAAGCCACCTTGTGCGGATGCTGGAGATGCAAAATAAAGAAAAAATGCTGGTAAAATTCATCAGGTCTGGCAGTATCCATGGAGAGAGAAACAAAGTTAACGTTGGGTCAGGTATGACTCTTCTTCGTGGTTCTAGATTCCAAAGAAAGCATCTCAAATTGGAAATGTTATCCATTTCTCTCTGAACAGATGCTGCCAGACCTGATAAGTTCCTCCTTTACTTTCTGTTACACAATGTCAGCTTCCCACACCCCAGTTGTCAATCAGCTCAGGCTCAGGCCTCATCAGGCAGGTGGCCCATTGAGGTGGAATAAATCCGCATCTTAAAAAGTGCTTGATCCTTCTTTTTTCTTTTGTGCCACCCTAAATCTTCCGGTCTTCCAACTTTCACCTCTTTCTATGTGTCCTTTTCCACATCCCAAAACGAGTTAACAAAGAATCCAGCTCTTGCAAGGAGCTCTCATTTTAAAGCCCTACTGACTCCTAACTCTCCCAGCTTTGCTTGATGTCCATTTTATTTCTCCTGTTATTTATTTGTCTCTCCTTCCTCCCTGATGTCTCGGTGGATGCTTTGACTATTGAGGACAAGATCGACATGCATCCTGTGACTGGGAGAGACTCCATTAAGAATGCAGATTGTCACTGGGGAGCTTTGAGTGACATTTCCTAGAAGAGGGTTTTTCCAGAGACATCACTACACGAATGGAATGTCAAGCAGTGAGATCACTCTCACTGCTGCAGGACATAAAGTTGGCCAAGGGAGAGTGAGCATGGTTAAAGACACAAATCTGGGAAGCCATGAATTCAGATCAGCCGTGTTATAATTAAATGGTAGACTCAGCTTAAAGGATCCTGTGTCCTAGGCTCCTGTTCCCATGCTTCCTCCTACTATTGCCATGCTTCTCTTGTCAAACCTTCTGAAATTCCCAGTTCCAGGGCCATACTTCTATTGGATTCACTTACTATTTCTTTCACCTGATGAAGACCAGAGCATACAAAAGGGACCATTTGCTCTATCTCATTAATCTTTAGAAACCACCACATAACACCCTACTGCCTTTTGAACCAGAAAATCATCAACATTTACAGTGTGTAAGGTCATTCAGCCCATCATGTTTAAGACAGCCAACAAGACAGACAGCCCAAGCCCACTAATTCAACTCTCAGTCTGTAACCTTGTAGATTACAGCACTTCAAATAAATATCCAAGGATATTTTAACATGTACAGAAATTTCCTGCCTCCAGCACCCTTTCCAGCTCCTCTACCCTTTACATGGAGATCAGGTCAGATATTGCAGCAATCATGGAAAGTTCAAGGAAGATCTTCCAATAACGCTAACCCTCAATTCCATTTCTCACTAACCTAAGCCTCGTTGTACGAGTGGAGAGATCACATTTGTAATTGACCCTTGTGGTAAGATCCAGAACTTCTCTTGTGAGGAGAATCTAGAACTCTCCTAGAAAGGGTACATGTATATGTGTGTACGTGTCCACACGAACACTGGGAAGAATCTAGACCTCCCTTAGAGTGTACGTGCATTTGTGCTTTTTTCTTTAGTCATTCATGGGATGGTAATGTCATTGGTTGGGCCAGCATTTATTGCCCATCCCTAATTGCCCAGAGGGTAGTTAAGAGTCAACTACATTGCTGTGGGTCTGGAGTCACATGTAGGACAGACCAGGTAAGGGTGGCAGAGATCCTTTGCTAAAGGACATGCGTGCCCATGTAAGAATTGAAGGGGAATCTAGAACTCCTCAGAGAGAGTGTACATGTGTGTGCATGTGTATCTGTGTCCACATGAGTGTTGGGGGAATCTAGAACATAGAAAATAGGAGCAGGAATAGGCCATTTGGCCCATTGACTCAGCTCCACCATTCAATATAATCATGGTTGATTTTTTCATGGGCTTACCCTTACCATTACCCTTAATCCCTTTACTGTTCAAAACTCTATCTACCCTTGTCTTAATAACATTCAACGAGGAAGCCTCAACTGCTTCACTGGGCAGGGAATCCCACAGATTCACATCCCTTTGGGTGAAGAAGTTGCTCCTCAACTCAGTCCCAAATCTGCTCTCCCTTAGTTTGAGACTATGCTTGTAGTTCTAGTTTTACCCACCAGCGGAAACAACCTCCTTGTTTCTATCTTATCTATTCCTTTCATAATTTTTTATGTTTCTGTAAGATCACCCCTCATTCTTCTAAATTCCAATGAATATAATCCCAGTCTCCTCAGTCTTTTCTCAAAAGCCAACTCTCTCAACTCTGGAATCAACCTAGTGAACTTCCTCTGCACCCCCTCCAGTGCCAGTCCATCCTTTCTCAAGTAAGGAGACCAAAACTGTACACAGTACTCCCGGTGTGGCCTCACCAGCACCCTACAGCTATAGCATAACCTTCCTGTTTTTGAACTCTACCCCTCTAGCAATGAAGGACAATTTTCCATTTGCCTTCTTAAGTACCTGCTGCACCTGCAAACCAACTTTTTGTGAGTTATGCACAAGTACACCCAGATGTCTCTGTACAGCAGCATGTTGCAACCTTTTACCATTTAAATAATAGTCCACTTTGCTGTCATTCCTAACAAAGTGGATGACCTCACATTTACCAACATTGTTCTCCGTCTTCCAGACCCTTGCCCACTTACTTAACATATCTGTATCCCTCTGCAGATTTTCAGTGTCCTCTGCACACTTTGATCTACCACTCCTTTTAGTGTCATCTGTGAACTTTGACATACTACACTTGGTCCCCAACTCTAAATCATCTACGTAAACTATAAACAATTGCAGTCCCAACACGAATCCCTGAGGCACACCACTAACCACTGATCGCCAACCAGAAAACCACCCATTTATTCCCACTCTTTGCTTTCTGTTAGTTAACCAAACTTCTGTCCATGCTCATCGTTACCCATAAAGCCATGCAACTTTACCTTATGCAGCAGCCTTTCGCATGGAACTTTGTCGAATGCCTTTTGGAAATCCAGATACACCATCCACTGGTTCCTGTTGTCCACTACACTTGTAATGTCCTCAACTCCCCACTGACAGTGTATATGTGTGCTCACGAGTACTGGGGGGAGTCCAGAACTCCTCGAGAGAGTGCATGTATGTGCTTGTAAACGCACATCTGTATGAGTTTACGTGCATGTTATGAAGAATCTAGAACTCCCCTGGTACGAGATGGGGAGTTGAGAGCTTCCCTTGTGTGGGATGGGGTGTTGGTAGAAATCACTGGGTTATCTGAAACTGGGGGCATGTCTTCAATACGGTGTCTTCCGTTTAAGTGGGAGATAAGGGGGAATTTCTTATTTCTTTGGTATTTTCTTGCCACCAATCAGTGGAAGTGGGATCTTTGAATACATTCAAGGTTGAGCACAACAGATTCTTGGAGACAGTGAGGTCTACAGATGCTGGAGATCAGAGTTGAGAGTGTGTTGCTGGAAAAGCACAGCATCCGAGGAGCTGCCTGACCTGCTGCGCTTTTCCAGCAACACACTCTCAATTACGACAGATTCTTGTTCAACTATATGCGAAAGAGGAAAGTGGAATTACAGTCACGTCAAATCAGCCATCTTCTGAAGAAGGATCACTGGATCCAAAACATTAACTCTGACTTCTTCCACTTAATCTGCCAGAGGTGCTGAGATTTTCCAGCAATTTTTGTTTTTGTTTCAAATCAGCTATGGTTTTACAGAATGGTGCAGGATCCTCTAGGGTTTCAATGGCCTGCTTTGGCGCCTATTTCTTGTTCAACGTCATGCACCAACTATCCATCGAAGGAAACATAGGCAACGTGCCTCAGATCTCTGTTAAATCCCATTTTAGGAATGACTGCCCTCCCATATATGGGAATATTGCTCGACAATTCACTGCTAACTGGTCAATGAGAGAAGGACAAGGTGAACCCCCCCGGGTAGACTCCCAGCTCCAATATACATACTTCTAGTCTCTATATCAGGAAAAGGATATAGAGGCATTGAAGGAGGTTCAAAAAGGCATTCTCTAGGTTGGCATCAGAACTGAGAGTACCAGGAAATAGAGCTCTTTTCTCTAGAAAGAAGAGATTGAGGGTGATCTTTATGACAATGAAAGGATTTGTAGTATGGTGGAAAAGAGAAGATATTTCCATCTATACAGAAGTAGAAGAATAGGGTGCAATAAATAGGAAAAACTATATCCAATACGTAATTTAGGATAAATGTATTTATCCAGAGAGTGGTCACTATATGGAACTCATCACTACTGGGAGTGATCAAAGTGAATGCTGTTGATACATTTAAAGAGAAGCTTGATGAGGGAGTAAAGTGCAGAAGGTGTTAATAGGATGAGATCAAGAGGGGGCTTAACTGGGGTACAAGTACCAGTATGAGTGAGATGGGAAAAAATGGCCTGTTGACACTCTGTATGTTCAATGCAGCGGTGTAATTCTGTGCACAAAGACACAGCTCAGGCATGGATTCCCAAAGCAGGGAATTGCAAACACTATCTCCCTGTCATTCACTGGTACATGCCTGTATTGTTCTCAATACAATACAATGCCTGTATTGTATTCCTGATGAAGGGCTTTTGCCCGAAATGTTGATTTCGCTGCTCGTTGGATGCTGCCTGAACTGCTGTGCTCTTCCAGCACCACTAATCCTGTATTGTTCTCAGACTGGCATCTGTTCCTGAACATAGACTGGATCCTGTTCTAAGATTCTACTGTTTCTTCCTTTCTCCTTCTCCAGTCAGTAAGGAAAGGATGGAGTCTGTCTGCTCACCATTAGTGAGAGGTGTTCAGTGGCTGGGAACATTTTGTCCTTCTCCAGTGTTTGTTTTAATCCTAACTTGGCCAGATAATGGATTTACACAAAGGGAAAAAAGCCTTCAGGGCCACAAGGGAAGGGTGAAGTAATCGAAGACTGATGGGATAGCTCTTCCAAAGTGATGGGCTGAATTGCTTCCTTCCATGCTGTAAGATTCTTCCAAAATCCAAACAAGGCAGAGTTCTCACAGTTGTTTGGACAAGTGTCTGAAATCAAGGCTTTATACAATGAGTCATAGAGTCATACAGCACGGAAACAGACCCTTCGGTCCAACTCATCCATGCCAATCAGACATCCAAATCTGACCTAGTCCCATTTGCCAACATTTGGCCCACATCCCTCTAATCCCTTCCTCTTCATATACCCACCCAGATCCCTATAAAATATTGTAATTTTACCAACCTCCACCACTTTGTCTGGCAGCTTATTCCATACATGAACAACTCTCTGCATGAAAAGGTTACTCCTCAAGGGCTTTCAAAATCTTGCCCCCTCCTGCCTTAAACCTATGCCTTCTAGTTTTGTACTCCCTTACCCTGGGAAAAAGACCTTGGCTATTTGCCCTATCCATGCCCCTCATGATTTTCTAACCCTCTACAATGTCGCCCCTCAGCTTCTGATGTTACAGGGAAAAAAGCTCCAACCTATTCAACCTCTCCCTGTAGCTCAAACCCTCTAGTTCTGGCAATATCTTGGTAAATCTTTTCTGTGCCCTCTCAGGTTTAACAACATCTTTCCTAAAGAACGGCTACCGGAATTGTACACAGTATTCTAAAAGTGGCCTCACCAATGTCCTGTACAGCCGCAACATGACGTCCCAACTCCTATACTCAATGTTCTGACCAATAAAGGCAAGCTTACCAAACACCTTCTTCACCACCCAGACAGGATAAATAGACAAAGTCTCTTCCCTGGGGTGGAGGAGTCCAGAACTAGAGGGCATAGGTTTAGGGTGAGAGGTGAAAGATATAAAAGAGACCTAAGAGATAACTGTTTCACGCAGAGGGTATGGAATGAGCTGCCAGAGGAAGTGGTGGAGGCTGGTATAATTGCAACATTTAAAAGACATCTAGATGGGCATATGAATGGGAACGGTTTGGAGGGATATGGGCTGTGTGCTGATAGGTGGGATTAGATTGGGTTGGGATATCTGGTCGGCATGGACAGGTTGGACCGAAGGGTTTGTTTCCATGCTGTACATCTCTATGACTCTATGACTCTATGATCATTCTCAATTCCTCAGATACTGAAGTAGTCCGTGTCCAAATATAACAAGATCAAGACAATATCCAGGCTTGGGCTGACAAGTGGCAAGGAACATTCATGCCAGACAAATGCCAGACAATAACCATCACCAACATGAGACAATCTAACCACCGCCTCTTGACATTCAATGGTGTTACCATCACTGAAACCCCATTATCAACACCCTGGAAGTTATCATTGATCAAAAAAATCAACTGAACTCATAAATGCAATGGCTACAAGAGCAGGTCAGAAGCTAAGAGTACTGCGGTGAGTAACTCACCTCCTGACTCCCCAAAGCCTGTCAATCATCCTTAAGGCACAATTCAGGAGTGTGATGGAATACTCCCCACATCCCTGGGTGACTGCAGCCCCAACAACACTCAAGAAGCTTGACAGCATTCATGCAAAAGAATCCGCTTGATTGGCATCATATCCACAAGCATCCACTCCCTCCACCACCGAATCTCCGTCGTAGCAGTGTGTGCCATCTACAAGATGCACTGCAGCAATTCACCAAAGTTCCTCAGGCAGCACCTTCCAAACCCGTGCCCACTTCCATCTAGAAGGACAAGGTCAGCAGATACATGGGAACACCACCCCCTGCAAGTTCCCCTCCAAGCCCCTCATCATCCTGACTTGGAAATATATCACCAATCCTTCAGTGTCACTGGGTCAAAATCCTGGAATCCCCTCCCTAATGGCACCAATGGTCAACCCACAGCACACGGACTGCAGCGGTTCAAGAAGGCAGCTCTCTCCCACCTTCTCAAGGGGCAACTGGGGATAGACAATAAATGTTGGGTCCAGCCAACGTCACATTCCATAAAATGAAAACAAATAAAAATAATGTTCTCCTTCCTTTGCACTTGATGCTGACCTATTGATTGAAGAGGGTGCGATTCACAGCTACATTGTGTAAACTTGATTTATTTTTCTTAAACAAATGTAACACTAATGACGTTGCTGATCATACATGAAGCACCATTCTGAAGTAATTGGGAATGGGGCGAAGGTGGAGGCTACAAGGCTGCACTGAGGTAGAACATACATCGGCTTTGACATGACCATGGCCATGTCAATGCAGGTACTTCTTGGATTTAAACACAATTGGCCAACATAGAGTCATAGAGATGTACAGCACAGAAACAGACCCTTCGGTCCAACCCGTCCATGCCGGCCAGATATTGTAATCCAACCTAGTCCTACCTGCCAGCACCCGGCCCATATCCCCCACACCCTTCCTATTCATATACCCATCCAAATGCCTTTTAAATGTTGCAATTGTACCAGCCTCCGCCACTTCCACGAGAAATCTCTCACTAAGAATATAGATCCTGTCTCTCTCTCTCTCTGCAAACTTGCCACCCTCTCAAAATTTCCAATTTTGTTATCCTGCTCAGGTTGCTGTTTCTAGAGTACACAGTCCAGAAAACATTCAGTATCTTACGCAGGTAGTTGAGACTAAACCTGTGGTGGTACAGCAAGTCATTAACGAGGTGGTAAGGGTTGATTGATTAATTATCTGGTAAAAACTGGATTAGTGGTGCTGGAAGAGCACAGCAGTTCAGGCAGTATCTAACAATTATCTGGCTGGGTAAAAATTCAGAACTAGCTTGTGGAAGGACCAGTAGGGTTTTAGTAGTTAATAAACCTTACCAATAAAAGAACAATGTCTCTGCTTCTGATTAACCTACTGGCTTGGATCAGAGTTGACAGTTTGGACAACAAATATCAGCAGGTATATATTACCATGGATCCTGACTTACTCTGATCCTCCAAATCCCGGTGGCCACACAATGACAATATGAAAAAAACAGGTTTACAACAGCATACCTTTCTAAAGCAACTTTCACTGAGGAAAAAGCACTCCATAGGAGCGTTCTCAAACAGAAATCGATCGAAATTAAGGCAGGTGACCAACCACAAGGTTAAATAGGTATGTTTTAAGAAATGTCTTAAAGGAGGCAGAGGGATTAGGGAGGGAATGCCAGAGATTAAGGCACCTGGCACCTGAGGTCATGGCTGCCAGTAGTAGAATGGTTAAAGTAAGGTACATGATGAGGAACACATTAACACTTGGGCAGCTGCTCCAGAGGCACAATGGGGATAAGTCGATGTCTAAGGCCTTTCAGCAATAGTGGACTGAGGAATTGGAAACTGTGTAGAACCACCCACGCTGTGTTTTTGTGAGCATCACAAAGATGGAACTTCTACTGAGGCAGCACACAGTGACACATGCTGGAGGGAGAGAAGTTGAATTTTATTGAACTTTCTGTAGCATTACATTTTTGTGCTCAGAGCTGTGTGCTTGGGATTTTCATCATGAATACGAGGAATGTTGCAACTGTATTAGGGCAACTCACAGTTACGCTGTGTGGAGAAAAGTTCAACTTTATTACACTTTCTGTAATATGTATGGGGAGACAGTAGGATAGTGGTGATATCACTGGACTAGTCATCCAGAATCAAAGGTAAATGTTCTCGGGAGGTAGGTTCGATTCCCACCATGGCAGATGATGAAAGTTGAATCCAATAAAGTTCCGGAATAAAAATCAAATCTAATGGCGACCATATAACCACTATTGATTACTGTAAAAATCCATCTGCTTCACTAATGGCCTTTAGTGAAGCAAATCTACCATCCTTACCTAGTCTAACACACATGTGACTCCAGACCTACAGCAATGTGGTTGTCTCTGAACTAACCACTGAGCAATCAGTGATAAGCAATAAATGGCTGCCTGCCACATTCCGTAAAGAACAGAAAAAAATCAATACAAAATGGTTTGCAATATACATGTGCAAGTTTTACAAGAGAACTATATTTTTGGCAAAAAAGATGAGAAATGCTAGACATCAGAATTGGCAGATTATAAAGATCTGAGAGGATTATAGAGCTGGAAGAGATCACACAGATAAGAAGGACCAAGCTTGTGGAGGGATCTGAAGCAAGGATGAAAATTTTTAAATCAAGGCATTGCTGGACTGGGCTTCAACAGAGAATGATCACAGGAAGGTGATCAGTGGCTCAGTGGTTAGCACTGCTGCTTCACAGCGCCAGAGACCTGATTTGATTCCACCCTCGGGCGACTGTCTATGTGGAGTTTGCACATTCTCCCTGTGTCTGTGTGGGTTTCCTCCTACAGTCCAAAGCTGTGCAGGTTAGGTGGATTGGCCAGGCTAAACTGCCCAAAGTGTTCAGGGATGGGCAGACTCGGTGGGTTAGCCATGGGAAATACAAGGTTACAGGGATGGGGTGGGTATGGGTGGGATACTGTTTGGAGGGTCAGTGTGGGCTCGATGGACCAAATGGCCTGCTTCCATTCTATGATAGGGAACATCTCTTGGTGAGAGTTAAGATGGGGGCAGAAGATATATTTGGACATCGTATGTTATCATCCCCATTGATGGTTAGTTTTGAAGCCCAGTATGAATTCCCTTTTATTTAAAAGAAAAAATACTTTTCATATTTTTCAAAATTAAGATTGTTTAATCATGGTCAAATCAAATCTGTGATAAGAACCACAACATTCTGTACTTTTGCAAACCAGGATTGGTTGATAATCCAGGAAACTCAAGTCTATCAGCTGAAAGTCTGCTCTCACTGATACCTCATTTTACAAGGGCAGTCTAACCGGACACCTACTCACCCTGAATTGTTCAGCAAAGCTCAGGCACTCAAGGAAGCACGACAAATCAGCTCAACAGCTTCAATTATTTCACAAGCTTCCCTTCCTTCTCCTCATATTTCCCCAAGTAACCTCTGACAACTCAGGAGAAACCACTTTCACTGGAAATTGACAGAATGTGGAACTTAACACCACACGTGGAGTAATTGAGGCTATTAGCACAGATGCACTTACGGGAAAGCTAAGGAAATGATATAATGAAGCAAGGAGTAGGTGGATGGACAGAGAGGTGGAGGGCAGCATATACACCGACATGAACTAATTGTGTCAATCCTTTCTGTAGCTTCTACCTATTTTCCTATGACAGCACATCAATAGTCCACTTTAAACTTTATGCAAATTGAAATGTCACTATGTATGCAGTCATCAAAGTTTGTGCCAGGACATGTCATTTAACCGACAGCACAGTATTAACTGTTAACTCCCAATTTCATTCCATGCCAGCTTCCCTGATAATTACTCCCGAACCGGAGCCTGAATAACAGATTTTCTATTGACAAAAATACTTTCTGCAGTATAAATTGAACACCGCAGCTTTTAAAATTAGATTATTTTAATTGCAGTCAAATACAATCTGTAAGAAGAGGAGTAGTGTTCTGATGCATTCACAGGACAGGGCTGGAGATATGCAGAAAATATTTGATTCAATCAACCTGCTGGGCTCTCCGGGCTCCGTGGCTCTCAAATTAAACTTGCAGGTTTGATTATCATTCCAATTTTTTTTCTTAATTATGTTACAATAAATCTCTAAAATCAAGGAAAAAAGTAAATAAATCACAGCAATAATTCCCACTCCCACCAGCATACACGCCAGGATATTACACAGATTTCACCCAGCTATTTCTTACCTCCTCAGCCATAATGCAAGGATGTTGACAACACGCTGACTTCCCTGTGATCTGCTAGATCTACTCAGTTTTTTTTTTGAGCTCCCTGGGGTTAGGTTGGGCTGATACCCACTCTTCTTTTTTTTTCCGGCATCCTCCTTTGCTAGTTAGTCCCTCCTGAGGCCTGGGCACAGCCCATATTCTCCAGTGTCTCCTCTAATGCAGTGCCTCCACTTAAAAGACTGGCTGCTGATTCCAGGGCACCCCCTACACCATAGAAACTCGCCAACGTGAAAAATCCATCACTATTCGAGATCAAGAGCCTGTGGGCCGAACCTTTACTAAAATTGCAGCAGGGGTGGTCAGATTTCACTAATGCATGTACAACCCTGGAAATAAACCTGACACAGTTACTCCTTTTAAGTGACACCCTTAAATTGTTTTAGCTGCAAACCTTACATCTGACAATATACTGTTTGTTCTTTTCTTTAAGCAGAAACATTTATGCCACTTTCCAACAATGGAATGGTGCAGGGAGGGTTTTCAGACTGTACTAGAATAAAAACCAACAGTCAGCAGGACTAATATCGACAGCACTGCAGTTAATGCTAGTGCTCCCATAATCACGCACTCGCTGATAAACAACCATGTTGCTAGGTAACTTCAAACACCTTCTTATTTCAGAGGTGCAGGTGTCTTCCACCAAAACATCTAGCAGAAAAATACCCTTACACCAGCACAACAACTAACATCAAGGTGACAGGTGTGCTTTTTACAGCCACGTTTGGACAGGTTCTTCATTCCCATTTACAACTGTGACTGTCAGATATTCTTAAAGAAAAGCCAGTACAAACACAAATGGACTGCACCTATGCTTTTATAGAAACATTGTGACTCAGTGCAGAATAAGGCCATTCATCCCATCTACACAGCCCTGCATATTTATTCTCCTGCCAAATCAATGTCCAATTTCCTTTTGAAAGTTGCTGTTGGATCTGCTTCTGCCATGCTTTTAGACAATGCATTTCAGATCACAGCAACTGACATTGCAAAAATATCTTCATTTACCATCTCGTTATTTTATAACCTATCTTAAATGCTTCACTATCAACGTCCTGGGTGTTATCATTGACCAGAAGGACCTGATATATACATACTATGGATTGAAGAGCAGGCCAGAGATTAAGAATTCTGGATTAGTGGTGCTGGAAGAGCACAGCAGTTCAGGCAGCATCCAAATAGCTTCGAAGCTATTTGGATGCTGCCTGAACTGCTGTGCTCTTCCAGCACCACTAATCCAGAATCTGGTTTCCAGCATCTGCAGTCATTGTTTTTACCTCAGAGATTAAGAATCCTGCAGCAAATAATTCAACTCCTGTCTCCTCAGCATCTGTCCACCACCTTCAAGGTACAAGTCAGGACTTTGATGGAATACTCCCCACTGACTGCGTGGTGTGGCTCTAACAACACTCAAAACATTGCACACCTTCCAGGGCAAAGCTCCACAACCCCAAATATGCAATCCCTCCATAACCGACGCACAGCTGCAGCAGTTTGTACTATCTCCAAGATGCGCTGCAGAAATTAGACAGTGCTTTTCATATCCACAATCACTACCATCTAGAGGTACAAGGGCAGCAGATACATGAGAAAAGCACCATCTGCAAGTTCCTTTCCAAGCTATTAACCATCCTGACTTGGAAATACATCGCCATTCCTTTAGAGTCGCTGGGTGAAAACCCGGAAACTTTAAAAATCATTCATGGGATTTGGATGCCACAGTCTTGGCCAGCATTTAATGTCCATCTCCACTTGCTCAGAGAGCAGGTAAGAGTCAACCACATAGCTCTGGGTCTGAAGTCACATGTAGGTCAGAACAGGTAAGGACAGCTGATTTCCCTCGGTAAAGAATATTAGTGAACCAGATGGCGTTCTAGGACAGTCCGAGAGTGGCTATGTGGTCATAATTAGACTATCTTTTTAATTCTAGATGATTACTGAACTTATGTTTCACCATCTGCCATGGTTGGATTTGAACCCATGACCCCAGAATGATAGACTAGTGTACTGGATTACTAGATGAGTGACATTACTACTAGATTACTGCCTCCTTAACAGCATTTTGAATACAGCTACTTTAAATGGACTGTAGTGGTTCAAGAGACAGCTCAACACCACCTTCATGATGGCAACTAGATATGGGTGATAAAAGCTAGCTCAGCCAGAAAAGCCCTGAGTGATTTTTTTCAAATTTAAGGCTAAGAGGGGATTTGATAGAGACATCCAAGATGATCAGAGGATTAAATCGGGTAGACAGTGGAAGTTTTTTTCCCTAGGATGATGACGTCAGCTTGTACGAGGGGGCATAGCTACAAATTGAGGAGTGATAGATTTAAGACAGATGTCAGAGGCAGGTTCTTTACTCAGAGAGTGGTATGGGCATGGAATGTCCTACCTGCTCAGCCACATTAGGGAGATTTAAACATTCCTTGGATATGCACATGGATGATGATGGGAAAGTGTAGGAGGTTGGGCTTAGATTAGTTCACAGGCCAATGCAACATCGAGGGCCGAAGGGCCTGTTCTGCGCTGTATTGTTCTATGTTCTGTGTACCTCTTGTGTCTTTAATATCAAAATATCTGTCAATCTCTTTCTCTAATATAAGCAGTGAACTGGCCTCCACAAGCTTTGGTGGCTGTCAATTCCACAAAACCCTTCATGATTTCAACCCCCCTATTATGGTCCCTGCAACTTTCTCTGTCCCAAAGAGAACAATTTCTCCAGATTATTTACTGGAGTCCATTCTGCTGTTAAATCTGATTGTCAATGCTGTCTGACCTGCTGAGTGTGTTCCAGCTTTTTCTCATTTCATTTCAGATTTCAAGCCTCCAAGGTGATTTGTTTTTGTTGTTGTGTTTCTGAAGTGTAGTCACTGCCGTACTATAGAACATGTGGCAACGACAACAAACTCTCACAAACAGCAATGTGATAATGGCCTGGTGATTTGCTTTTTGTGAGAAGGGACACATTTTGGGCAGACATGGGGGTGGGTGTGGGGGGGGGGGGGGGGGGGGGGGGGGGGAGGTGGAATTCCCATTTCTCTGTGCAAGTGTGCCAAGTGATTTTTTACATCCAGACAACAGACAGGGATTCAGTTAAACATCTCATTGGAAAGATGACTCTCTGACCGAGCAATGCTATTTCCCGACTGTCAATGCGACTATCAGCTTGGAACGAGGGCTCTGTAGTGTAGTGTCTATAGTGAGACTTGAACCCACAACAATCTGAAAGAAAGGAAGGATATTATTAAGCCAGAAAGGGTTCAGAAGAGAGTTACCAGGATATTGCTGGGTAGGGAAGGTTTAGTTACAACGAAAGGTTGGATCAACTGGGACTTTTTCACTGGAGAGTGGGAAGTTGAGAGGTGACCTTATGGAAGTTTATAAAATCATGAAGTGTACAGATAGGATTAACGTAGGTATCTTTTCCTTAGAGTGGGAGAGTTCAAGACAGGGGCGTACATTTTTAAGGTGAGAGGAGAGAGATTTAAAAAGACATGAGGTGAAACGTTTTACACAAAGAATGGTTCATGTGTGGAATGAACTTCATGAGGAAGTGGTGGATATGGGTACAATCACAACATTTAAAAGACATTTCGATAAGTTCATGAATGGGAAAGGGAGAGATGTGGGCCAGGAGCAGGCAGGTGAGACTAGTTTACAGTCAGCATGGACTGGTTGGACCGAAGGGCCTGTTTCAGTGCTGTATGACTCTATGAGAGTAATAAATACTGAGATAAACAGAAGTCGCTTTTTCCCAGTCTCGAAGTTTATTTTGTTTTTTTTCATGTGTTTCAGTGTGTCACTGACAAAGCCAGCCTTTCTTGCTTATCTCTAGCTGCCCTTGAGAAAGTGGTGGTGATCTGCCTTCTTCAACCACAGTGTTCATGCAGCATTAGAGATGGAATTCCAGGATATTGACCCAGTGATACTAAAGGAATGGCGATATATTTCCAAGTCAGGATAGTGGACAATGTGGGTGGGCTACGTGTCCACTGCCCTTGTTCTTCTAGCTGGTAGAGACCATCAGTTTGGAAGGTGCCGTCGAAGGATCCTTGGTCAATTACAGCTGTGTATCATACAGATGATCTACACTGCTAGTTCAGTACGTCATGATGCATGGGTGCCACTCAAGCAGGTTGCTTTGTCCTGGATGGTACTGAACCTTCTGAGTGTTGTTGGGGCTGAATCAATTGGGCAGGTGAGGAGTATTCCATCACACTCCTGACTTGAGCCTTGTAGATCGTGAACAGGACTTGGGGAGACAGGAAGGGAGTTACTAACTGCAGGTTTTTCAGCCTCTAACCTACTCTTGTTGTTAAAGTATTTATAAAGCTAATCCAGCTAAATATCTGGTCAATGGGAATTTCCAGAATGCCAATAGTGATATATATATTTAAAATTAAAATTTACAATAAATACAATATATTTTTAAAATTTATTTTTCTCTTAAAGTGTATTTGCGTGCTCAACTGTGGCCTCTTTGACAACACCTAATCCGGATAAATGGTCATTTATGTTACAACAATGTCTGCAATCTTTCTGTGCACACACCAGCCACCTACAACAGCGACTGCACTTCAAAAGGGCCTTTATTGACTACAAAGCACTCTAGGGAATCCTGAGAGGCGCTATATAAATGCAAGTTATCGCTGAAGCTTATCTTAAGAGCTATTTCATATGTGAATGTAGGAACTTTGCAATGTAAGGTATTTTAACTTACAAAATAGAATGTTTTAGTGCTGGGTAGGGAAGGTTTGAGTTATAACGAGGAATGGGCAACAAATGCTGACGTAGCCAGTGATGCCTAAATCCAGTGAACAAAGTTTTTAAGGTGAGAGGAGAAAGATTTAAAAAGGGCATGAGGGGCAATTTTATTTTTAGTCAGAGAGTTGTTCATGTGTGGAATGAACTTCCAGAGGAAGTGGTGGATGTGGGTACAGGTACAAGACAGTTGGATAAATACATTAGGAAGAGATGTTTGGAGGGATATGGCCAAGCGCAGGCAGGTGGGACTAGTTCACCTTGGGATTATGGTCAGCGTGGAGTGGTTAAACTGAAGAGTCTGTTTCCCTGCTGCTTGAGTCTACGACTCTAAGCCTCACCCTCAGTATTTCACATTGCAATTATCAGCAGTATTAATAAATTGCACACGTTCTTAAAGAAAAGGTGATTGAGATGGAGAGGAAGGAGAGATAACTGAGTTTCCTGACAGGCAGGACTTCACCTGGAATTTCCACACTCTCAGGGTAAGCTAGGTCAATGAAACTTTAATATTAAAATTTGTTTTGTAAAAAATATGCACACAAGTAACTTACATGGTTGACTTTTGTGAGCATCTGGATGTAATCCAACTAAAGCAATACAACAAATCAGTGGTTATAACTGCAACTGGAGTAAACACATCCTCAAAATGCTCCATCCAGTCCAGCGGCCTTTCATTCCCACCTCCAATATTTCTACAATCGATGAACCAAAGTGATCAAAGAAACTTTATCATAAAAAATACACACACACAATGCTTCTCATTTCAGTTGTGACTTTACCCCTACCCAGGGTGTTGTTCTCAGTATTATAACCTGGAAATTAATTTCTAGCTAACAACAGAGAAATCCTGAAAGGGTGGCAATCCTTACTGGTAATGTACCGATCTCGAGTTGGGATACCCAGGTTCAATCCCACCTGCTCCAGAGGGCTGTATTAATATCTTTGAACAGGTTGATTAGAAAATGTTTAAAAGAAAGTAAACCTTTCCCCATCTGAGCATTCACCAGCAATTGAATGGTTTTCAGCTCCATTTTCACATAGAACCTATTCATAGATTCATAGAGATGCGCAGCATGGAAACAGATAATTGAATCCAACTTGTCCATGCTGACCAGATTTCCCAAATTAATCTAGTCCCATTTGCCAGTATTGGGCCCATATCCCTCTAAACCCTTCCGATTCATATACCTATCCAGATGCCTTTTAAATGCTGTAATTGTACCAGCCTCCACCACTTCCTCTGGTAGCTCATTCCATACAGTCACCACTCTCTGCATGAAAACGTTGCCCCTTAGGTCCCTTCTAAATCTTTCCCCTCTCACCATAAACCCATGCCCTGGTTTATGCCCTGCCTATTTACCCTATCCATGCCCCTCATGATTTTATAAACCTCTATAAGGTCACCCCTTAGCCTTCGACGCTCGAGGGAAAACAGCCCTAGCGTATTCAGCCTCTCCCTATAGCTCAAACCCTCCAACCCTGGCAATGTCCTTATAAATCTTTCAAGTTTCACAACATCCTTCCTACAGCATGGAGACCAGAATTGCACGCAATATTCCAAAAGTGGCCTAACCAATGTTCTGTACAGCTGCAAATGACCTCCCAACTCCTGTACTCAATGCACTGACCAATAAAGGAAAGCATACCAATCATCTTCTTCACTATCCTATCCACTTGTGACTCCACTTTCAAGGAACTATGAACCTGCACTCCAAGGTCTCTTTGTTCAGCAACACTCCCCAGATTCCTGATGAAGGGTTTAGGCCTGAAACATTAACTCTCCTGCTTTTAGATGCTGCTTGACCTGCTGTGCTTTTCCAGTGCCACACTTTTCAACCCTTACCATTAAGTATATAAGTTCTACCCTGTTCTGCCTTTCCAAAATGTAGCGCCTCACATTTATCTAATATTAACCCCATCTGCCATTCAACTGGCCGATGTGATTAAGATCCCGTTGTATTCTAAGGTAACCTTCTTCACTGTCCTCTACACCTCCAAACTTACTAACTATACCTCCTATGTTCACACTCCAATCATTTATATAAATGATGAAAAGCAGTGGCTCCAGCACCAATCGTTGTGGCACTCCACTGGTCATAGGCCTGCAGTCTGAAAAACAACCCTCCACCACCAACCTCTGTCCTCTACCTTTGAACCAGTTCTGTATCCAAATGGCTAGTTCTCCCTGCACTCCATGTGATCTAATCTTGCTAACCAGTCTCCCATGGGGAACTTTGTCAAACATCTTACTGAAGTCCATATAGATCACATCCATTGCTCTGCCCTCATCAATCCTCTTTTTAACTTCTTCCAAAAACTCAATCAAGTTAGTGAGACATGATTTCTCATACACAAAGCCATGTTGACTATCCTTAATCAGTCCTTGCCTTTTGAAATAAAATCTAAAGTCTTGCATTTCACATAAAAGTGAATACTGGAGATCTCTGAAATAAAAACTAAACGTGCTGGAGAAACTCAGTGAGCCTGGCTAAATCTGTGGAGACAGAAACATTTAATGTTTCAAGGTTCTTCTCCCACAGTCAGATCTGCTGAGTTTCTCCAGCATTTTCTGTTTTTAGTTTGAAGCCTTGAGGTTTCTGACTTCAGACTTAGCGCATAGTCACATTGGCGAACAGCATGAGGCTTGTGAGCATAACTCAAACTGCACTGACTCTTTTAAACTGGCTCCAAGTGGAAATGGGAACCAAACCAGACGCTGCCTGGTCTCTTGATGATGTTGATAACTAGTAGTTGGGAAGTCAGGATTGTATAATGTCAGAGGACTTTAGGTGCATCATGTCTGTAAAAAGGCCACCCAATTCATCCCAATTCTCACATGCCTTTTCTTCTTTAATTTCTTACATAATTCTCTTTGACAGTAAGAATGAATTTGCAACCTCCACATTCTCAAGCTGTGAATTCTAGATCACATTACATGAAAAAAAAATTGAAATTCTCTTCATCTCCCTTCTCTGGTTCTTTTGTTCATTGCCTTGAAAGCTGTGTCCTCTAGTCACTGACCCGCCTGCTGGAGGAAACAGTTTCAACTGTGCCAAGGTTTTCGTGAAACATTTGAACTGTGCGAAAGCACTAAACAAGCCGTGCCGAAATCCTGTGACCTATCCAGTTCCAGGGAGAACGCCGTGCTAGAAAACGATCACATAGGCAGCCACCCAACCCTTGCCTATTCTCATCACATTATGCACATCTCCTATCAACCCAGATTCTGCTAATCTCACGAATGACCACAAGCAATAAACCTTAGTTGCATACAGGGGAGAGCACAACCCTGGCAACACCTTCAGCCAGCATGTTCCTCTTGTCTTGCATCATTTCCCGTTTGCTTACATTTTTGCCTGTGCAAGGTTAAGGCATTCAAATCCAACAGCATGGAAATCAGAATCATTAAATGTTCTCTGCAAACAAACATGGGGGAGAAAACACAAACTAATGAAACTATTCTCAGCACACGAGCCTACTTGTCAGCAATCTTACTTTTGGAATTACATTGCTACAAATGGCACAGCTTACAATCTTGTATGTGTGGTACAGGTTAGCTGGAGAATGTATCAGAACTGTGTGGAATCTCTCAGAAAGAGATATTCTTGGAAAGCCAATGCTGTCCTGCTCATCATCTCTTTCTGCACTCTGTCCACATCAGCAAAAGCCTGTTGCTGCCATGTCCTTCCTTGCAATAGGTCCCTCTCACCCACCAATCAGGTCTCCATGTTAGCCCCCAGATTCTTTATTAATTCAGAGAATGTGGGCATCACTGGCTGAGCCAGCATCTATTGCCCGTTCCTAATTGCCCCTGGAAGGTGGCGATGAGTTGCCTGGAATAGTTGCAGTCCTTGTATTGTAGGGAGACCTGCAGTGCTATTAAGGAGTTCCAGGATTTTGACTCACTGACAGTGAAGGAATGGTAGGTATAGTACCAGGTCAGGATATTGTGGAACTTGGAGGGGAACCTGCAGGTGGTGGCGACCCCAAGCATCTATCTGCTGCCCTTGTCTTTCTAGATGGTTGATGCTGTTGAAGGAGGCTTGGTGAGTTTCTGCAATGCACTCAATTTAAAATAATGACCACTGTGCTTAAAGCCCTCTCTATCCCATCTCAAGCTCTAAAGACACTCCTTTCCTCTGACTCTGGCCTCTTAAACATGCCGAACTTCCCTTGCCTCATCATTGGCAGCCATGCCTTCAGTGACCTTCACGTGAAGCTCTGTAATTTCCCCCTGAAACTCTCCCACCTCAGCCTCTGCACCTTTACAAAACACCTTTCAAACCCACTTCATTGACTAGGTTTTTGATCAACTTTGTTAACATGGCATTCTGTGACTCAACTTTCATTTTTCTTTGGGCGAAAGTGAAGACTGCAGATGCTGGAGATTAGAGTTGAGGGTGTTGTGCTGGAAAAGCACAGCAGGTCAGGCAGCATCCGAGGAGCCGGACTTAGCAGCCGAAGGGCTTTTGCCCGAAATGTTGAATTTCCTGCTCCTCAGATGCTGCCTGACCTGTTGTGATTTTCCAGCACCACATTCTGAATTCATTTTTCTATGATACTTGCACCTCTCTGAAGATCCAGGGGTGATTTTGAGGTGCTTTACAAAAGCTAAGTGTTGTCGCTGCTATTAATTACAACACGGCTTAATAGATAAGTTCACGATGGTGTCCTCCATCATCTATACATTGTAACCAGAGAGAAGATAGTTTAACCTCCTGTACCAGACAGAAA
Source organism: Chiloscyllium punctatum (assembly GCF_047496795.1). Classification (NCBI taxonomy): domain Eukaryota; kingdom Metazoa; phylum Chordata; class Chondrichthyes; order Orectolobiformes; family Hemiscylliidae; genus Chiloscyllium; species Chiloscyllium punctatum. The sequence continues at coordinate 25,280,379 of NC_092787.1, read as the reverse complement.
TACAAATGTGTTTATCAAACACAATTATTTATTAATTCTACTTTGAAGAGATTTTCATAGCTACCAAACATCAGTTTTGAAGTGAGCAATGTTTTGATGGAGAACAAAATGAGGATTATGTCTCAATGTGGCTCGTGGTTACAGTATGTAACCCATAGAAACACTGAATGGTAACAGCATCAAAAAAAGGTCATTCAGCCCATTGGGCTCTCCGTGAGAACAATTCATGCTGTTTCCCTGCCCTGCCTCTTCCCCAAAGCCTTGCAAATGTTTCCTTTGAAGATAATGGTCCAACTCCTCATGAAAACCTTGACAAATCTGCCTCCACCACACTCCTAATCAGCACATTCTAGATCTGCACCCTTCGCTGAGGGAGAAAATTTTGCCTCATATCTCCAGTGCGTCCTTGGGTACTTGATCCTTCCACCAATGGGAACAGTCTCTCTCTCTCTCTATCCGATCTGTCAAGATCCCTTTGTGATTTTGCATCAATCACATCTCCTATTGCCCAAGGAGAACAGTCCCATTATTTCCAATTTATCAAAGTAATGCCGTCTGAGAGAGTGGTGGAGGCAAATTCAATGATACTTTTAAACAGGAAATTTTATAAGAATTGTGTAAGAATCATTGTGGACTTGATGAGCCAAATGGTCTACTTCCACACTACAGGGATTCTACGATTCTAGATCTTGAAAAGATCCACAAGGCAGTTGGGAAGATGCAAGGCAGCATGGTTAGTCAAGGTGTTGGCGGGTTGCCTGGAATAGTTGTGGTCCTTGTGTTGTAGGGAGACCAGCAGTGCTATTAGGGAGTTCCAGGATTTCAACCCACCGATAGTGAATGAATGGCAGATATAGTACCAGGTCAGGATATTATGGAAGTTGGAGGGGAACCTACAGGTAGTGGCGACCCCAAGCATCTATCTGGGGTCTCTGAGAGTACAGACAGAAATGGACACATCAGACCTGTCTCTTCTATCACTCCATACATCTGCAAGGACTCCCTGCTCTCAATCACTGGCACTAACACTATCACCACATAGTGTGGGCTGGGAGGTCTTGAGAGATCAGGAATTCACACCCATCTTACACAATAGGGATCAAAACATCGCAGCAAGATTCAGACAAAAGCTCCACAGACAGACTGAGAGAAAGGGGAAGAAGAGAGAAACAGCATTTGAGATGGTGGAAGTGGGAAAAGAGGAATACTGGGAGTAGTATTTCAAGGTGGGACCTGAGGGCACAGCCTCAGAGAGAAGGGATAATCCTTTAAAACTGAGATGAGGAGAAATTTCTTCAGCCAGAAAGGGGTGAATCCATGGAATGCATTGCTGCGGAGGGGTGTGGAGGCAAAGTGATTAAATGTCTTTAAGACAGAGATAAGATCATAAGACCATAAGATGGATAGGTTTTTGATTGTAAGGGGACCAAAGGTATCAGAGAGAAGGCAGGAGATTTGGGTTAGGAAATGTTTCAACCAAAATTGAATGGAGTTGCAGACTCAAAGCACTAATTCTGCTCCTATATGTTATGGTCTTAGAGATGAGAATGGATGAGGCTACCCAATGTTCATAACAAAACAGATAAACCAACAGCTCAAACAGAAATGAAATTACATGGTCTGACAGCCATTAGAGAGATTGCAAAATGGCAAAGGCGAGGACCTAAATATTCAAGGGTATGTGACATTTCAGAGGGACAAGAAAACAGGAGAATGGGAGGCAGTAGTTCTATTAATCACAGACACAACTTGTACTTTACAATCTATAGGTATAACCTTACATTTAAAAAATTAAGCTCTTGAAAGGGAGGACACAAATCTTCATTTAGCTCTACAGAAGACTATCACAGAAAAATTATGTCTGACAAAAACCAATGGAGTTATGAGAGGCCGTAACAGTAGAATAGATGCATAGGAAGCAATCGGTGTGGTAGATTTAGAAAGCTTTTTATAAAGTCCCATATCAGAGGTTAGAATGGAAGATTCTTGCACATAGGATAGGAGTGAATCGAATGGCATGGATTTAGAATAGGTGAACAGACAAAAAGTACAGATTAGGGTTAAATAGGCATTTTTCAGAATGGAAAAGCTGACTCACCAACTTTAAAGGCATTTAAATGGTCATTGGATAAACATATGATTGAAAATAGAATAGTATAGGATAGATGGGCTTCAGATTGGTTCCACAGGTCGGCGCAACATCGAGGCCGAAGGGCCTGTACTGCGCTGTAACATTCTATGTTCTGTGGAAGGCAATAATTAGAGGGATATCACTGGGATCAGAGTTCAGGTGCCAGAAAAATTTGAGCAAAGGATTTAAATGTAATATTTCCAAATTTATGAGCAGTACAATATTAGGAGTGGTGTTGGTGGTGAGGAGGAAGTACAGGGTTTTCAAGGCGATTTAAACCAATTGAGTAAGTAGCAAATGCATGGCAAATGCAGTATGACAGGATGAGTGTAAAGTTATTCACTTTGGTACAAGTATTATTTAAATGGTAATAGACGGGGAAATGTCAATGTACAAAGGGATCTCGGTACCCTTGTACACCAGTCTCTGAGAATAAACATCCAGGTGCAGCAAATAGTTAGGGAGGCAAGTGGTATGTTAACTTTCATTGTAAAAAGATTTGAGTAAAGGAGCAAGGCAGCCTCGCTATAGTCGTAGGGCCTTAGTAAGGCCATAACTGGAGTATTTAGTCTCCACTACTAAGAAAATATAAACTTGTGTTATGGACTAGACCAGACCATGCAAAACATTCTTAAGTAGGCAGCCCAGACCATAACTTTGCAACTTGTTTCAGTAAGTGTACAGTGAAAATTACAGGTTTTAAAACAGACAAAAATTTATTCACAAAATTACACAATGAAACACAAAGAACAGAATAAAGAACCCTTATAGAACTCAGACTATTCAAACTAGACTTAACTATACTATTCTGAATGTACACAGCAGTCCCAATAAGCAAACCCCCTTAAAAAAAGAGTAAAAATGGAACAAATACTTACAGGTTGAAGTTAGAAGGGCAGAAGGAGAGAGGGAGCCTGTTTCTACACAGCTGAACTCCTAACAAGTTCTGGACTGAACTGCTCAGCTTGAGAGCTTGACCACTCCCCTCTCATTATACAGGTCACTTCTAAAACATGACCACTTTGGCCTGAAGTCGCATCTGCTTACATATAAACAAAAAGGCCTCTCAATACCCTTTAATCTCTGTTCCAACTAGTCACCTCAGAGTTGGGAGCTGTTTATGACCCCTCTGAAAAAAAATCATGGACACAGGATCCCGAGAAAAGGAACAGCTTTTAGAAAAAAGGGACCAGCTTTGTGACATGTGCCATAGAGGGAGTTCACCAGATTGACTCCTGGGATGGTAGAATTGGAATGCAAGCAGAAATTGGGTCAACTATTCTGCATTCACTGGATTTCAGAAGAATGAGATAGGATGACATGGAAATGTATTACATTCCAATAGGGCTAGAGAGACAGCCTGCAGGGATGATGTTCCCAAGATGAGAGAATTTGGAACAAAAGGTCACCGTCTCTGGATACAGGGTAGACCTTTTAGATCTCAGATGAAGGGAATTTTTTTTCGTTCAGCAAGGGGTGAGACTATGGAATTCTCATTACTCCCCATAAAGTAATGGAAGTCATCGATTAACACATTTAAGAAAGAAGCAGATCAATTTCGAGACAGTAAAGACATCGAGAGGTATGGAGAGAGAGCAGGAGTATAGCAGTGAGATAGAGGATTAAATGTAATCCTATTGAATGGCAGTGCAGTTTCAATGGGAGTTCACGTGAATAAATATCAAAAACAGGTGCACCAAATAATCAAGGAAACTAATGAAATACTGGTCTTTACACCTACAGAACTGAAATATAAGAATGCAGACGTTTTGCTGCATTTATACAAACACCTGGTTAGACCCCACTGGGAGTACGCGAGCAGATCTGGGCACCACACCTTCAGAAAGGTAGTTTGGGCTTGGAGGGAGTAAAACATAGGTTTACAAGAATAATATCTGGACTTCGGGGGTTAAATTATGAGGAAAGATTAAACAAATTAGACCTGTTTTCTCTAGAATTTAGAAGATAAAGGGGTGGTCTGATTGAACTCATCAAGATACTAACAGGAAAAGACAAGGTAGATGAAGTTTAAGTATTTCCACTGGTTGGGAATTCTAGAACTAGGGAGCATAATCTGAGAATCAGGGACTGACTGTTCAGGACAGATGTTAGGAAGCATATCTACACACAAAGGGTGGTAGAAGTTTATAATTTTCTTCCACAAATGATAATGGATTTAGAATCAGTTGTTAATTTTAAATCTGAGATGGATATATTTTTGTTAAACAAAGGTTTTAAGGGATATGAGGCAAGGCCACGGATCAGCCATGATCTCGTTGAATGGTGGAACAGGCTCAAGGGGCTGCATGATCCACTCTTGTTCCTGCTCTCTTTGTATACATCGATAATTTCCAATATCACCTCCCGTTTAAATTCAAACGTTGCTGCATCCAGTGGAGGAGTGGGACAAAGAAAGGAAACAGTTCACGCTTCAGAACTGGCTAGAAATATAAAAACAGGAAATTAACAAGTATAAAGTAAAGTGAGAACTGGCCCTCTAGAGAGTACGCCTGGGGAATTAACAATGGAAAATGAGGAAATACATCTTTTGCAAAAAAAGGTGAAATTATAATCATCAGGGAAAGGGTACCGACAAAATATTTACAAGTAAAAGCTGACAAATCTTCAGGTCCTAAAGGACTTTCTTTGAGGGTCTTAGAAGCAGTGACTGGAAAAATCATTTTAATAGTTTAATTTTCCAACAACCTCTAGATGCTGGAAAGGCCCTATCAGATTAGAAAATAGCAAATGTAACTCCTCTATTCCTGGAAGGAGGGGAGACAACAGACAGGAAACTACAGACCAGTTAGTTTAACAACTGTCATAGCAAAATTCAGCAGAGTCCACATGGAATTGCAAAAGGGAAATCGTATAATTTATTACAGCTCTTTGAGGACATAAGAGAGGTGGATGAAGAAGAATCAGTGGATGTGATGAACTTAGATTTACAGAAGGCACTTGGCAAGATACCATATTACTACATAAAGAGCTTGTGGTGTAGGGGGTAATAGAGATAACCAATCCACTATCCACATCAAGAGAAAACCATATTGACATAAATGGGCAATTTTTAGTTCGGCAAGATGCAATGAGTCAAATGTCACAAGATCAGTGCTGGGACCTCAACCATCTACAATCTTCATCAATAATTTGGATGATGGGACAAAAATTATTATTACCAAATATATTTATAACATAAAGACAGATGGTAAACTAAGTTGTGAAGAAAGAAGGAGTCTGTTCTGCAAAGGGATATAGATAGGTTAGGTGAGTGGGCAAAAAAATTGGCAGATGCTAAATAATGTGGGAAAGTGTGAATTTGTCCACTTTATCAGGAAGAATAAAAAATCAGCAGAGTAAGGAGAGAGATTGCAGAATTCTACAGCACAAAGAGTTAGGTTGTCCCAGAGCATTTATCATGATGCAGATGGTAAGTGACTAGGAAGGTAAATTCAACGCTATTTACTGCATGGAGAATGGAGTATAAAAGTGAGGATGTTTTACAATCATACAGGGCATTAATGAGACCACATCCGGAATACTGCACCATTCAACTCTTACTTAAGAAAGGACATAATTGAATTGGAAGATGTTTGGAGAAGATCAACAAAACCGGTTCCTGGGCTGAGCAGGGTTTCTTATGTGGAAAGGTTAGAACATAAGAACTAGGATCAGGAAAAAGCAATTCAGCCCCTTGAGCCTGTTCCATCATTCAACACGATCATGCCTGATCTCATCTTGGCCTCGTCTGCATTTTCCCACCTGTTCCCATAATCTCTTACTAATTAAACATCTGTCTCCCTCCTCCTTCAATGTCCCAACATTCACTGCACTCTGGGGCAGTGAATTCCACAGATTCAAGACCTTTTGAAATAAGTAACTTTTCCTCATCACTGTTTTAAATCCCTTACCCTAAAACTATGACCTCTCATTCTAGATTGTCCCACAAGAGGAAACACCCTCACTGAACGTACTTTGGACTGATTGCTTGTACCGATTGATGCTTAAAAGAATGAAGCATACAAGTTCCGAAGGTGATAAGAGGTACAGTTAGTAAGTTTGCAGATGACACCAAAATTGGAGGTGTAGTGGACAGCGAAGAGAGTCACTTCAGATTACAGCAGGATCTGGACCAGATGGGCCAATGGGCTGAGAAGTGGCAGATGGAGTTTAATTCAGATAAATGCAAGGTGCTGCATTTTGGGAAAGTAAATCTTAGCAGGACTTATACACTTAATGGTAAGGTCCTAGGGAGTGTTGTGAATGAAGAGACCTTGGAGTGCAGGTTCATAGCTCCTTGAAAGTGGAGTCACAGGTAGATAGGATAGTGAAGAAGGCGTTTGGTATGCTTTCCTTTATTGGTCAGAGTATTGAGTACAGGAATTGGGAGGCAATGTTGTGGCTGTACAGGACATTGGTTAGGCCACTGTTGGAATATTGCATGCAATTCTGATCTCCTTCCTATCGGAAAGATGTTGTGAAATTTGAAAGGGTTCAGAAAAGATTTACAAGGATGTTGCCAGGGTTGGAGGATCTGAGCTACAGGGAAGAGGCTGAACAGGCTGGGGCTGTTTTCCCTGGAGCGTCGGAGGCTGAGGGGTGACCTTATAGAGTTTTACAAAATTATGAGGGACATGGATAGGGTAAATAGGCAAAGCCTTTTCCCTGGGGTGGGGGAGTCCAGAACTAGAGGGCCTAGGTTTAGGGTGAGAGGGGAAAGATATAAAAGGGACCTAAGGGGCAACTTTTTCACACAGAGTGATATGTGTATAGAATGAGCTGCCAGAGGATGTGGTGGAGGCTGGTACAATTGCAACATTTAAGAGGCATTTGGATGGGTATATGAATAGGAAGGGTTTGGAGGGATATGGGCCGGGTGCTGGCAGGTGGGACTAGATTGGGTTGGGATATCTGGTCGGCATGGACAGGTTGGACCGAAGGGTCTGTTTCCATGCTGTACATCTCTGTGACTTGACAGGGTGAGTGTTGATGGGAAACTGCTTCTTGTGGGAAAGACTAGAACTGGGGGTCACAGCTTATAAAATGGGAAATAGGGAAAAAATATTTTCTTTCTGAGCTGAGAGTCTGTGGATGTTGTGGACTCAAAGAGTGGTGAAGACTGAGTTAATTTATTATTATAAGAGACAGATCAATTGGCTCTCTTGTTAAAAATGTGTTGCTGGAAAAGCGCAGCAGGTTAGGCAGCATCTAAGGAGCTGGAAGAAGGGCTGGAGAAGGGCTCATGCTCGAAACGTCAATTCTCCTGCTCCTGGATGCTGCCTGACCTGCTGCGCTTTTCCAGCAACACATTTTCAGCTCCGATCTCCAGCATCTGCAGTCCTCACTTTCTCCTGGCTCCCTTGTTAGTCAAAACCCAAAGGTATCAAGAGTAGGTAGGAAAATGGATGTAAGGTCACAAACAAATCAGCAAATCTCAAGCTCAAGGGGATGAAGAGCCCATTCCAGCTCTTAATTGTGTGTTCATGCAGCAGGGATGAAGCATGCCAGGGATGAAGAATGGTGATGACATGAACATGGGTTACTAATTGTCATTGCAACAGTTAGCCATTGACAGCATTCTGGTTAAGAAGAATCCAAAGGGATTTTATAAATATGTTAAAGACAAAGGGTAACTTGGGAGAGAATAGGGCCCCTCAAAGGTCAGCAAGGCAGCCTATGTGTGGAACCGCAGGAGACAGGGGAGATACTAAATGAGTATTTTGCATCAGTGTTAGCTTTGGAGAAGGACATGGAAGATACAGAATATGGAAAAATAGATGGTGACATCTTGAAAAATGTCTATATTACAGAAGACGTGGTGCTGGATGTCTTAAATTGCATTAAGGTGGATACACCCCCTTATCAGGTGTACCACAGAACTCTGTGGGAAGCTAGGGAAGTATTGCTGGGTTACTTGCTGAGATATTTGTAGCATCGATAGTCTCAGATGAGGTGCTGAAAGACTGGAGGTTGGCAAATGTGGTGCCACTATTTAAGAAAGGTGGTAAAGACAAGCCAGGGGGACTATAGACCAGTGTGCCTGACATTGGTGATGGGCAGGTTGTTGGAGGGAATCCTGAGGGACAGGATGTACATATATTTGGAAAGGTACAGACTGGTTAGGGATAGTCAATATGGCTTTGTGCGTGGAAAATCATGTCTCACTAACTTGATTGAGTTTTTTGAAGAGGTAACAAAGAGGATTGATGAGGGCAGAGTGGTGGATCTATATGGACTTCAGTAAGGTGTTCGACAAGGTTCCTCATGGGACACCGGTTAGCAAGGTTAGATCACATGGATTACAGGGAGAACTAGCCATTTGGATACAGAATTGGCTCAAAGGTAGAAGACAGAGGGTGGTGGTAGAAAGTTGTTTTTCAGACTGGAGGCTTGTGACCAATGGTGTGCTACAAGGATCGGTGCTGGGCCCACTGCCTTTCGTCATTCATATGAACGACTTAGATGTGAACATTGGAGGTGTGCTTAGTAAATTTGCAAATGATACCAAAACTGGAGGTGTAGTGGACAATGAAGGTTACCTTAGAATACAATGGGACCTTGATCAGATGGGCCAATGGACCGTGGAGTGGCAAATCAAGTATAATTTAGATAAATGTGAGGTGTGGCATTTTGGAAAGGCAAATCAGGGCAGGACTGATACACTTAATGGTAAAATCCTGGGGAATGTTCTGAACAAAGAGACCTTGGAGTGCAGGTTCATAGTTCCTTGAAAGTGGAGTCACAGGTAGATAGGATAGCGAAGAAGGCATCTTGTAGGCTTTCCTTTATTGGTCACAGCATTGAGTATAGGAGTTGAAAGATCATGTTGCAACAGTGACAAAGATGTTGACAGGGTTGTAAGGTTTGAGCTGTAGGGAGAGGCAGAGGAGTCACTAACAGTACTGAGCATCAGGCATGATCACTGAAGATTGTATACTTGTAACCTTATGATGGAGGGAAGAATGAAGTAGGTGAAGATGCTTAGACCTAGGACACCACCCAGAGGAACTCTTGCAGAAAGGTCCTGAAGCTCAGCTGATTGAGCCCCACAAACATAACCGTCTTCCTTTGAGCTGGATGTGACTCCAACCAATGTAGCTGGATAAATACATGAAGGAGGAAAGGAACAGCAAACTATGATAGTAAGGTGAGATAAAGTAAGGGGAGGGGTGTCTTTTGGATGTAGGTTTGCTCGCTGAGCTGTAAGGTTCATTTCCAGACGTTTCGTTACCTTACTAGGTAACATTTACAGTGGGCCTCAGGCGAAGCAATGCTGAGAATTCCTGCTTTCTATTTATATCTTTGGGTTGGTGATGTCATTTCTGGTGGTGATGTTATTTCCTGTGGTGAAGTCACTTCCTGTGACTTTACTGTGACATCCAGAAATGGCAGTTTGTTGTTGCTTTCCTCCTCTTTAGTGAATTTTATGCCAGTAAGGGTATTATTGATGGTCTTAAAGGTTTCCTCTAATGGGTTTCGTTTAGTGATGACAAAGGTGTCATCCACCTAGCGGACCCAAAGTTTGGGTTGGATGGTTGGCAGAGCTGTTTGTTCAAGTCTCTGCATTGCTGCTTCTGCTAAGAACCCTGATTTTGGAGATCCCACAGGTGTTCTGTTGGTTTGTCTGTAGGTTTTGTTGTTGATGGTGAAGTGTGTGGTCAGGCATAGATCCACTAGCCTGATGATACTGTCCTTGTTGATGAAGTTAGTGGTGTTTGGTGTATGTGTCTTTGGGCCTTCTAATAGCGTAGTCAGTGTTCCCTTGGGCAGGTTAATGTTGATTGATGTAAACAGGCAGGAAATGACTGCCAGACTACTCAGACCCCTTGGCATCATGGTAGCTCACAAACCCACCAACACACTAAAACAGCAGCTAATGAACTTGAAAGACCCTATACAGACAATGAGCAAAACTAATGTCATTCACAAAATACCGTGCAAGGACTGTAACAAACACTACATTGGACAAACAGGCAGAAAACTAGTCACCAGCATACATGAATACCAACTAGCCACAAAAAGACATGACCCTCTCTCACTAGTGTCTTTACATACGGATGAGGAGGGACACCACTTTGACTGAGACACACATCCATCCTAGGACAAGCCAAACAAAAACATGTACAAGAATTCCTAAAAGCATGGCATTCCAACCGGAAATCTATCAGTAAACACATCGAGATAGACCCCCATCTACCACCCCCTGAGAAAAGGAACAGGAAGTGACTTCACCACAGGAAATGACATCACCATGTTACCTAGTAAGGTAACGAAACGTCTGGAAATGAACCTTGCAGCTCAGCAAGCAAACCTACATCCAAAACCTCAACCTGAGCTGCAAATCTTCTCAAAACTTGCTCATGAGGGGTGTTTGTGTGGAGAACTGACACTAACATTGGCAAGATGGGCAAAGATGGGCTTTATTACTGTAAATTAGATTTAATTTTTTATGAACCTTAATCTGTGTCTATATTACCATACTTTTATCAATTTATGCTCCATTACTCATGGCATGTTCTTATGACTTAAACCCAATCTAGAACCAATTGCACCGAACACTTAAAACACCTTGGTTGGGGAAGTGGTGGCTAATGTATCAGGTGCTCCAAATGCAAAACTGATAGAAATACCTGGCCATTCACAAAGTTTCTGCATCAATGCTGTCTTCCATTTAAGATAGAAATTGAAAGAAATGGTGATGCCAACCTGTGGCCTATTGGATATGGCATGTGACTTCAGTGTTTGAGAAATGATCAAACGATTGCAGATTTAAGTTCTGCTGTATCATAGAGAAATGTTTTACAATGCCTTTTTGGGGCAATTACTGCCAATTCTGTTTATTTTCACCACCTGGATATTTTTATTGGGATAAAGTAACAGGGTGCTTAATGGTGCCAGGTGGGAAGAGCTGTGTGGGAATTGGACAGCTAGCTCTTCACACAAAGATTATGGTGATAGTCAAAGACCTGGTTGAGAAAAATGCAGCACACAATGGCTGAGGAAATCTAAAGCCATCATCCACTGTCATTCTGATTAGAGTAAGAATTCCTTCCTTAAAATAGAAAACTAGTTTTGAACAAAAATCGAAGATCCTTCAAAATCGAGTCGCAGTTTAAATTAGCTATTAATTTTGTGGTGTAACTTTAAAGGCAAGAACATTTCTGATTACCTTTCACTGCTGTATCCAAGACAGTACGTGTCCAAACCTTTCAGCAGGTGCAAGATCATCTTTCCACTTGCTTGGCTGTCCCTGGAAGTGTCAGAATGTCTTATTCCCCCCTCACTTGCTCCAGTTGTTGCTGTATTCACTATGAGACACCAAACATGGGCATCGTCATTCTCCTTCCCATCTCGATGTTCTCAGTTGCTCCACTGGAGAAGTCCGCATTCGATGAACACAAAACAAATATAATGACTCTCCAAAAGGCGGATGATGATGCCCAGCCGAGTTCTGGTGAAGGAATCTCTTTCCCTAATTCATCATTCAAAAACAAATCTTCCTTCTCAAAATCAATGAATGCGCACAAATAAATCCTCTCACAATCATTTGAGTTCTTCAATGTCTTCCAGCAAGGCTAAGCAGCTATCATATCAGCATTACTATTAAATATTCATAAAGGGTTGCTAGGCAATGACACAAGTAATTTAAAACGGAACTCTTATTTATAGCCTACATGTTTCAGAACTGACCATAATTTACAAAATATTACATTTCCTACCTGCAGTGCTTTCAGTAATTGCTAGTATTTTCATTACAACACTAAAACTCACTGACAATTCCTTTCAATTAAGTGTCCTCTTCCCCAAAATCTTCCAATGGGACACTTCTCCAAATGATCATTCCTCCCGAAAGTACTAGACCCTCAGGCTATCTGACCGAAGGCTGCAATTGGAGAATGAATTCAACATTCAGGGAGGCACTTTCCTGCAATAGATCATGGCATATCATTTGGAAATTACTGCTCTGGTTCAGGGCAGCTGAATCATTGAGTACAATCAACATAACCAGCACAGAGAAAATTAATTTTGATTTAATAGCTTATGAAAGCAAGTGACTTTTTAGAAACCAAATGTAGATAGACAGAAAAGGAGTTTTGCTATTCATTCATTCATAATTGCCCCTTGAGAAGGTGGGGGTGAGCTGCCTTCTTGAACCGCTGCAGTTCATGTGCTGTTGGTTGACCCACAATGCCCTTAGGGAGGGAATTCCAGGATTTTGATCCAGTGACAGTGAAAGAATGGTGATAAATTTCCAAGTCAGGATGATGAGTAGCTTGGAGGGGAACTTGCAGGGGGTGGTGCTCTCATGCATCTGCTGCACTTGGCCCATATCCTTCTAATCCTTTCCTATCCATGTACTTGTCCAAATGCCTTTTAAATGTTGTTAATGAACCCACCTCAACCATTTCTGCTGGCAGCTCATTCCATATGTGTACCACCCTCTGTGTAACAATGTTGCCCCTCAGGTTCCCTTTTATTCTTTCCCCTCTAACCTTAAACAGATGCCCTCTAGTCCTCAATTGCCCACCCTGGGAAAAAGTCCGAGTGCATTCACCCTATCCATGCCTCTCATGATCGTATACACCTTGAGAATGTCCCCCCTCACTCTCCTACGCTCTGAAAAAAAAAGTCCTAGCTTCTCCAACCTCTCCTTGTAAAGCAGACCATTGAGTCCTGGCAACATCCTTGTAAATTTCTTCTGTACATTTTGCAGTTTAACATCCTTCCTATAACAAGGTGACCCAAACTGAACACAATACTCCAAGTGCAGCCTTACCAACATCTTGGATAACTGTAACATAACTTTGCAACTTTTATGCCCTCACTGAAGGCCAGTGTGCTAAAAGCCTTCTTCACTGCCCTGTCTATCTGTGACTCCACTTTCAGAGAACTGTGAACCTGAACTCCAAAATCCCTTTGTTCCACTACACTCCTTAAGGCCCTACCATTCACCATGAAACCCCTACCTTGATTTGACCTTCCAAAATGCAACACCTCACACTTATCTATATTAAACTCTATTTACCATTTCTCAAGCCACTTCCCCAGCTGATCAAGGTCCTGCTGCAATTTTTGAGAACCTTCCTCACTGTCCATTACTTTCCTCAGCAAACTTACTAATCCTGCCTTGTACATTCTCATCCAAATCATTGATACAGATAATAAACAGCAATGGGCCTAACCCCGAGCCCTGAGGCAATCCACTGGTCACAAGCTTCCAGTCCGTCAAGCATCCTTTCACCATTACCCTCTGCCTCCTACCATCAAGCCAATTTTGTACCCAATTTGCCAGCTCATCCTGGGTTCCATGTGATCTAACCTTGCAGAGCAGCCTACCATGAGGAACCTTATCAAAGGCCTTACTGAAATCCATATAGATTATGTCTACCGCCCTGCCCTGGTCAACCTTCCTGGTCACTTCATCAAAGAACTCTAACAAATTTGTGACGCATTATCTTCCACTCACAAAGCTATGCTGACTACTCCTAAACAAACCCTGTCTTCTCCAAGTGCATGTACACCTGATCCCTCAGAATCTTCTTCAGTAACTTACCCACCACAGATGTTAAGTTTATTGGTCTAGGTTTTTCTTTGCAACCCTTCTTGGAAAATGGCACATTGGCTACTCTCTAGTCTTCCAGGACCTCACCTGTGGCTAATGATGATGCAAAAATATCAGCTAGGGCCCCCGCAATTTCTTCTCTAGCCTCTTGCAGTTTTCTTGGATATATCCGGTCAGAACCAGGAGATTTATCCACCTTCATATATTCTAATACATCCAACACCTCCTCTACTATGATACTATGACTGTCCCCAAGATGTCACCACTAACTTTCACAAGTACCCAACTCTTCATATCTTTCTCCATGGCAAACACAGAGGAGAAATATTCATTGAGAACCTCACCCATCGTCTACTGTTCTGCACATACATGTCCACTTTGGGTCTTGGGAGGTCCTATTCTCTCTCTCTAGTTATTCTTTTTCCTTTAATATACTTAAAGTACCTCTTTGGATTCACCCTAATCTTCTTGGCCAAGGCTATCTTGTGCTCCCCACACCTTTTCATCCTCCTGATTTCCTTCTTCAGTAAACTCCTGTATACCTCCAGGGATCCCCTTGATCCCAGCTGCCTGTACCTGAGCCACGCCTCCTTTTCCTGGTCAAAGCCTCAATATCTCTTGTCATCCAGGGTTCCCTATTCCTGCCAGGTTTGCCATTCACCCTAGGAGAAAGTGAGGACTGCAGATGCTGGAGATCAGAGCTGAAAAATGTGTTGCTGGAAAAGCACAGCAGGTCAGGCAGCATCCAAGGAGCAGGGGAATCAACGTTTCGGGCATAAGCCCTTCTTCAAGAATGAGGAAAATGTGCCAAGCAGGATAAGATAAAAGATAGGGAGGAGGGACTTGGGGGAGGGGCGTTGGAAATGCGATCAGTGGAAGGAGGTTAAGGTGAGGTTGATAGGCCAGAGAGGGGGAAGGGGCGGAGAGGTCGGGAAGAAGATTGCAGGTCAAGAAGGCGGTGCTGAGTCCGAGGGTTGAGACTGAGATAAGGTGGGGGGAGGGGAAATGAGGAAGCTGGAGGGATCTGCATTCATCCCTTATGGTTGGAGGGTTCCTAGGCGGAAGATGAGGCGCTCTTCCTCCAGGCGTCGTGTTGCCATGGTCTGGCGATGGAGGAGGCCAAGGACCTGCATGTCCTTGGCGGAGTGGGAGGGGGAGTTAAAGTGTTCAGCCACAGGGCGGTTGGGTTAGTTGGTGCAGGTGTCCCAGAGGTGTTCTCTGAAATATTCCGCAAGTAGGCGGCCTGTCTCCCCATGTAGAAAAGGCTACATCGGATGCAGCAGATGCAGTAAATGATGTGTGGGGAGGTGCAGGTGAATTTGTGACGGATATGGAAGGATCCCTTGGGGCCTTGGAGGGAAGTGAGGGGGGAGGTGTGGGCACAAGTTCTGCATTTCTTGTGGTTGGAGGGGAAGGTGCCGGGAGTGGAGGTTGGGTTGTTGGGGGGTGTGGACCTGACGAGGGAGTCGCAGAGGGAGTGGTCTTTCCGGAACGCTGATAGGGGAGTGGAGGGAAATATATTCTTGGTGGTGGGGTATGTTTGGAGGTGGCGGAAATGATGAAGGATGATACGATGTATCTGGAGATTGGTGGGGTGGTAGGTGAGGACCAGTGGAGTTCTGTCCTGGTGGCAACTGGAGGGGCGGGGTTCAAGGGCGGAGGTGCGGGAAGTGGAGGAGATGCGGTGGAGAGCATCGTCAACCACGTCTGAGGGGAATTTGTGGTCTTTGAAGAAGGAGGCCATCTGGGTTGTTCGGTATTGGAATTAGTCCTCCTGGGAGCAGATGCGATGGAGGCAAAGGAATTGGGAATATGGGATGGCATTTTTACAGGGGGCAGGGTGGGAAGAGGTGTAATCTAGGTAGCTATGGGAGTCGGTTGGTCGCCCGAGATAGAAATGGAGAGGTCTAGGAAGGGGAGGGAGGAGTCTGAGATGGTCCAGGTAAATCTGAGGTCGGGGTGGAAGGTGTTAGTAAAGTGGGTGAACTGTTCAACCTCCTCGTGGGAGCATGAGGTAGCGCCGATACAGTCATCAATGTAGCGGAGGAAAAGGTGGGGGGTGGTAACTGTGGAAGATGGACTGTTCCACATATCCGCAT
This sequence comes from Chiloscyllium punctatum, assembly GCF_047496795.1. Taxonomy (NCBI): domain Eukaryota; kingdom Metazoa; phylum Chordata; class Chondrichthyes; order Orectolobiformes; family Hemiscylliidae; genus Chiloscyllium; species Chiloscyllium punctatum. Next base: position 25,264,586 of record NC_092787.1, on the reverse strand, counting down.
ATCCGACGAAGAGGCAGGCATAGCTGGGGCCATGCGGGTGCCCATAGCTACTCCTTTGGTTTGGAGGAAGGAGGAGGATCGGAAAGAGAAGTTGTTAAGAGTGAGGACCAGTTCAGTCACTCGAAGAAGGGTGTCAGTGGAAGGGTACTGGTTGGTACCGCAGGAAAAGAAGAAGCGGAGGGCTTTGAGTCCTTCGTGATGGGGGATGGAGGTGTACAGGGACTGGATGTCCATGGTGAAGATAAGGCGTTGGGGGCTAGGGAAGCGAAAATCATGGAGGAGGTGGAGGGCGTGGGTAGTGTCCCGAACATAGGTGGGGAGTTCTTGGACTAAGGGGGACAGGACGGTGTCGAGGTATGCAGAGATGAGTTCGGTGGGGCAGGAGCAGGCTGAGACAATGGGTCGGCCGGGGCAGTCAGGTTTGTGGATTTTGGGCAGGAGGTAGAAACGGGCGGTGTGGGGTTGTGGGACTGTGAGGTTGGAGGCGGTGGATGGGAGATCCCCTGAGGTGATGAGGTTATGGATGGTCTGGGAGATAATGGTTTGGTGGTGGGAGGTGGGGTCATGGTCAAGGGGGCATTAGGAGGAGGAGTCTGCGAGCTGGCGTTCAGCCTCAGCGGTGTAAAGGTCGGTGTGCCAAACTACCACCGTGCCTCCCTTGTCTGCCGGTTTGATAGCGAGGTTGGGGTTGGAGCGGAGGGAGTGGAGGGCTGCACATTGCGAGGGTGAGAGGTTGGAGTGGGTAAGAGGGGTGGACAGGTTGAGGCAGTTAATGTCGCAGCGGCAGTTGGCTATGAAGAGATCGAGGGTGGGTAAGAGGCCAGCACGGGGTGTCCAGGTGGATGGGGTGTGTTGGAGGTGGGAGAAGGGGTCGTCAGAGGGTGGGCAAGAGTCCTTTTGAAGAAGTAGGTGCAGAGGTGAAGGCGGCAGAAAAAATGCTCGATGTCTCGCCACGTGTCAAACTCATTGATCCGGGAGCATAGGTGGATGAAGGTGAGGCCTCTGCTGAGGACTGATCTTTCACCCTCAGAGAGAGGGAGGTCTGGAGGGACGGTTAAAAAAACGACAGGGCTGGGAGCTAGGACCTGGTGTGGGGTTGGAGCTGGGAGTGGGGGCGGGGTTAGGCATGGGGGCAGAGTTGGGCGTGAGGGCGGAGATCGGCATGGGGGCAGAGATCGGCGTGGGGGCAGGGTTAGGCGTGGGGGCAGAGATCGGCGTGAGGGCGGAGATCGGCATGAGGGCGGAGATCGGCATGAGGGCGGAGATCGGCATGAGGGCGGAGATCGGCATGAGGGCGGAGATGCATGCGGCGTAGTCGTTGTGCAGGTGAGTGACATCACTGGGGGCGGAAGTAGATGCGGCGACTGCAACTCCGGGGGCAGAAGTGGTTGGGGTAGAGCTGACTGTAGGGAATGTAGGTAGTGGCGCGTGGCTGCAAGCATGGAGCGGAGGATCTGGAGGGAGGTCTGTTGCTGGAGGCTTCGGATTTGTTGTAGGTACTGGTTGTCCTGGTTGGGTCCAAATTTTGTTGGTCTGAACGTAGTCTGGAGTCCATGTGGGGTCAGTCGGTTCAGTAGGCAGGTGCTGAGGAAGGAGATGTGGCTGTGGTAGCAAGTCTGTTTGAGGACGTGGCTGAAGAGCTTCAGGGCAGAGGAGATGATCTGGGGGGTGCAGTGAGAGAGGGACTTACTGAGATCCTTGTAGAGGGAGGAGGAGAGCTTCTTCAAGGAAGGCATCCTTGCAAGAGGATTCGCAGTAGGTTAAAATCAACTAGCAGAAAGTGAGGACTGCAGATGCTGGAGATCAGAGCTGAGAGTGTGGTGCTGGAAAAGCACAGCAGGTCAGGCAGCATCCAAGGAAAAGGAGAATCGACGTTTCGGGCATGAGCCCTTCTTCAGAAATGAGGAAGATGTGCCAAGCAGGCTAAGATAAAAGGTAGGGAGGAAGGACTTGGGGGAGGGGCGTTGGAAATGAGATAGGTGGAAGGAGGTCAAGGTGAGGGTGATAGGCCGGAGAGGGGGTAGGGGCGGAGAGGTCGGGAAGAAGATTGCAGGTCAAGAAGGCAGTGCTGAGTCCGAGGGTCGCGACTGAGAAAAGATGGGGGGAGGGGAAATGAGGAAGCTGAAGAAATCTGCATTCATCCCTTGTGGTTGGAGGGTTCCTAGGCGGAAGATGAGGCGCTCTTCCTCCAGGCGTCGTGTTGCCATGGTCTGGCGATGGAGGAGGCCAAGGACCTGCATGTCCTTGGCGGAGTGGGAGGGGGAGTTAAAGTGTTGGGCTGGTTTCCGAGGGTTGGGACTGAGATAAGGTGGGGGGGGGGGTGGAGGGGAAATGAGGAAGCTGAAGAAATCTACATTCATCTGCCATTCACCCTCACAGGAACATATAGGCCTCGAACTCTAGCTATCTCGGTTTTAAAGGCCTCCCACCTGCCAAAGGTCCCTTTGCCTGCAAACTACTCCAGTCAACCCCTGCAAGCTTCTGTCTAATTCCATCAAAATTCTCCTTTCCCCAATTTAGAACTTGAACCTGTCGACCAGTTTTCTTATGAGATTCTCCTAGTATTTCTGTTTATGTTTCAAATTTCCAATATCCGTATCTCTTTGGGGGTTTAGAAGGTGCTGTCTAAGGATCTTTGGTGACTTTCTTCAATGTAACTTGTAGATAGTGCATACTGTTGCTACTGAGCACAGCAGTAGAGGGACTGAGTGATTGTGGATGTGGTGCCAATCAAATGGGTTGCTTTCCTTTATTCATTCACAGGATAAGGGCATTACTGCTCAGGCAGCATTAATTACCAATCCCTAATTGTTCAGAATCAACCACATTCCTGTGGATCTGGAGTCACATGTAGGCCAGACCAGGTAAAGACAACAGCTTTCTTCTCTAAAGGAACATGAAGGAAGTAGATGGGTTTTTCCCCCAACAATCAGTTCACGGTCATCGTTAAACTCTTAATTCCAGATATTTACAGAATTCAAATTCCACCACATACTGCACCAGGACTTGAACCCAGGTCCCCAGAATATTATCTGGGTCTCTAGGTTAACATTCCAGCAATAATACCACTAGGCCATAGCATCCTTTACCTTGACTGGTGTCAAGCTTCTTGAGTGTTATTGGGGCTGCATTCATCCAGGCAAGTGGGGAGTATTCCATCACACCATGATTTGTGCCTTACAGATGGTGGAGACGCTTTAGGAAGTCAGGAGGTGAGTTAGTCACTGCAGAAGTCCTAGTCTGTGACCTGCTCTTGTAGTCTCTATATTGATAATGGGAAGTCTAATTGAATTTCTGATCAGTGGTAAGCCCCAGATTATTGACAATGGTTTCAGTGATAGTAACACCACTGAATATCATGGGGCAGTGGTCAGATTCTCTCTAATTGGAGATGGTCATTGCCTGACACTGGCAGCATGAATGTTACTTGGCCACTTGTCAGCCCAAGCCTGGATACCGTCCAGATCTCGTTGCATTTGAACACTGACTTCTTCAGTATCGGAGTCACGAATGGTGCTGAACATCGTAATCACCACTTCTCACCTTATGATGGAGGGAAGGTCATTACTGAAGTGATTGAAGATGGTTAGACCAAGGACACTACACTGAGGAACTCCTGCAGAAATGTCTTGGAGTTGAGATAGCTGACCTCCAACAATCACAACCATCTTATGTACCCAGGTGTGACTAACCAGCAAAAAGTTTGCCCCGATTCCAGTGTTGTCAGGATTCCTTGATGCCACATCCATCAAATGCAATACTGACATCAATGGCTATCACTCTGATGTTACCTCTGGAGTTCAGCGCATTTGTCCATGTTTAAACCAAGGCTGTAATGAGGTCAGGAGTTGAGTGCCCCTGGCAGAACCCAAACTGGGCATCACTGAGCAGATGCTGCTTGACTGCGCAATTGATGACACCTTCCAGAACATGACTAGCAATTGAGAATAGACCAATGGGGCAGAAATTTGCGGAGGGCTGTATTTGTCCTGGACATACCTAGTCAATTTTCCATTGTCAGGTAGATGCCAGTGTAGCTATTGGAACAGCTAAGCTCAGGGAGCAGCAAGTTCTTAAGTACAAGCCTTCAGTCCTATTAATGGAATGTTGGGATGGCCCATAGCCTTTGTAGTATCCAGTGCCTCCAACTGTTCCTTGATTTCACATGGAGTGTATTGAACTGGCTGAAAACTGGCAGCTGTGATGCTGGGGACCACTAGAGGAGATTGAGGTGGATCATCCATTCGGCACACTGGCTGAAGATTACTGTGAATACCTCAGCCTAAACTTCTGCACTGTTGCGTTGGGCTCTTCCATCATCAAAGATGGGAATCATCCACAATTCACAACTGGATGTGGCAGGACTGCAAAGCATAGATCCGATCCATCGGTTTTCAGATCACTTTGCCCTGTCTATCATTTCCTGCTCATGCTATCTGGCAGCTTTATCAGGTTGACACCTCATTTTTAGGTACGCTTGTTATTGCTTCTGATGTGCCCTCCTGCACTCCCCATTAGAGTCTGTCTGATCCCCTGGCTTGATGGTAATGGTTGTGTGGGGCATATCCCAGGTGGTGAGGGTGCAGCGGGTAGCACTTTATGAATGCCCAGTGTTGAGCTGCTAGAGCTGTTTGAAGTCTGCCCTATTTAGCACAATGTTAAAAATCACACAACACCAGGTTATAATCCAATGTGTTTGTTTGGAAGCACTAGCTTTCAGAAGCCACTTTTTCTTCAGATGGTTGTGAAGCAGGGCCATAACACACAGAATTTATAACAAAAGTTTACAGTGTCATCTAAGTAAAATGATATATTTAACAAACCTAGACTATTGTTAAGTCTTTCACCTTTAGAATGGGTTACAGTTTCATTAATATCTAAATCCCAGAACTTCAAGTCATATTCTCAAGGTTTTATATTTAAAAAAGTGATATCTCAGCTCAGACAATGTATTAAAGGTGTGAAGTTAGAGTCTGTCTGTATCCCAGTCTCAAGTGAGACTGGTTCTATTTCCAAAGTAGAAAGTGCAAAATATTATATGGATTGACTTCCTGCAGGTTGTGCATTTTTTGAGCAAATTAGAATGCATCGGCAAATACAAATTCACCCCATCGACATAGATGTGTACGTGTGTGCAGGAGAGGCACATAGAGAATGTGAATGCGTGCATGAGTGGGTGCGCATGTGAGAGTTTGTGTTTGCACGTGTGCAGGCTTGGTAAAGTTTGGGAGTGTGTGTGTATTATATATATGTGAGAGAGGCTGCGGTGTATGTGCTCAAGTGTGTGTGTGTGTGTCTATAATGCAGTTGGGTCACCTGTAGTGTGACATGAACCTAAGGTCTCAGTTGAGGCCATCCCCATGGGTACCAGCTTCGCTATAGCCTCTGCTCGGCCACTTTGCATTGTTGCCTGCCCCCAAAGTCCACCTTGGAGGATGGTTGCCTGAAGTTCCAAGGCCAAATGCCCTTGACAGCTGAAGTGTTTCCTGACTGGGAGGGAACACCCCATCTGGCGCTTATAGTGCGCTGTCTATTGATCCATTGTCATAGCATTTGCTTGTTCGCACCACTGTACCATGTCTCAGGGTACCCTTGCCGGCAGCGTATGAAATAGGCCACATTGGCTGAGTCACATGAATACTTGCTGCATACATGGTGGGTGGTGTCCCCACATGTAACAGTGGTATCCATGTCAACACACTGACACTGCTTGCAATGGTTGCCGTGACAAGGTCGTACAGTATTGTGGTTGATGCTGTCCTGAAGGCTGGGCAGTTTGTTGTGAACAATGATCTGTTTAAGGTTTGGCATTTGTTTAAGGGCAAGAAGTGGAGGTGTGGGGAAGGTCTTGGCAAGGTGGTCACCCTCATCGACAATATGCTTCAGGCTGCGAAGAACATGGCATAGTTTCTCAGCGCCCAGGGAGTACTCGACAATGAAGGGTACCGAAATGTGCGCAAGGATGCCCTCATAAGAACAGGATACAATGCTCAACTCATTGATCGCCAGTTCCAATGTGCCACAACGAGAAACTGTAGTGACGTCCTCAGGAGACAGACACGGTTTACAACCAATAGACTACCCTTCGTTGCCAGACACACACACACACGCACCTCTCTCTCCTATATATGAGTACACACACAAATAAGACTATGGGGTGAACTTGTATTTGCAGAATTATATTGGCAGATACATTCTATTTTGCTCAAAAAACACAATCTGTACGCAGTCAGTCCATGTAGTATTTTGCAATTCCCACTTTGGAAATAGAACCAGTATGATTCTAGATTGGGATACAGACAGACTCTAACCTCACACCTTTAATGTACTGTCTGAGCTGAGATGTCACCTTTTTTTCATAAAACCTTAAGTTATCTCGAGAATGTGACTTAAAAGTAGTTTGGGATTTACATATTAATGAACAGAAACCTGCAACACATTTTAAAAGGTGAAAGACTTCATCTAGGTTTGTTAAATATATCATTTTACTTGCGTGACACTGTAATCTTTTGCTATAAATTCTGTGTCTTATGGTCTTGCTTCACGACCACCTGATGAAGGAACAGCGCTCCAAAACCTAGTGCTTCCAATTAATCCTGTTGGACTATAACCTGGCGGTGAGATTTTTTTAAACTTTGTTCACCCTAGGCCAACACCTGCACCTCCACATCACAGCTATTTAGCAGAGTGATAGTGTCACACACCACAACAGAGGTAATCTCAAAGTGAAGGCAGGACTTTGTCTCCATAAGGACTGTGTAGTAGTCACTCTCACTGATACTGTCTTGGACACATCTGTAGTCAGTACATTGGGAAGGATATTCCATCAGATCCCTAACTAGTGCCTTGTAGATAGTGGACATACTTTGAGGAGTCAGGGGCTGAGTTACACTGCAAGCTTGCTTGCCTCTCTACTGTCAGCATTTACCGCTTTGCTGAGCATTTCTGGATAGGAGGTTTAGAAAATGACTGATATCCATTAGGCTACAGTATAAACATTGAGATTTCCAAATTCACTACTGAAGACCAGATGGCAGGGAATGTAGGAATGGTCTTCATGTGAGGCACATCAACCCTGCTTGGACTGTTCCTGCAGTGTCATTAGGTCAAAGCCCTGTAACATCCTGCTGAAGCAGCTCTGAGAATCCTTACAGCACAGGGATGACAACAAGTCAAGATTTAGGCCATCGTCATAACCTCAAGAACAAACCTCTTGCCTTGCCAGTGATGCTAGAGATTTTTTTTAAAGTGTGCTGGGGACTACCTATAATTCCCAAGTGAATCCAGCAGGCAGAATCCTCTGGCTTTGGGGAAATGGTGTAAACAAGCTGGTGTTCAACCAGATTCAGTGTGCAGCAAGAGAAACCTTGAGATGCATTCCAGAATTTAAATGCTTTCGGCAAAGTACAAAACATGCCAAATCTTTGTCAAGACCAAGATTTTCAATAACACAAATAACATTTATCTGGAAAATGCTAGATTTCTTATTTAATAAGTCTTGGTGGAAAAATAGGGATGTTTATGATAGTGTTTCACACTTGGAGAAACAGGGCTGAAACAGTCACTTGGAAAAACAAGGGCAAAATAGACTTCAAAAACAAAAAAGATTTTCCTCTACTACACAGTAAATGTGTTGATCCACAAAACCCCTACAAATACTTAAAGACTCGTTAATAAATGGAGACTCACTGATCAGAGAGTTGGGCATCAGCTTGAATAGAGGATTGGCTTGAGGACAGAAAAACAAGTTAGAAAACAGGACATGGTTGCTTTTTTTGACTGAAGGATGGTGATGTTTCTGAAGAGTCACTGCTAGAACCACATGCTTTTTGGTAAACAAATGACTTGGATATTGAAATAGAGCAAAGTTTCAAAACTTACAATGGCACAAAGCTGGGAGGTGTGGCTCTACCTCTGAGCTTAAAGACCTGGGTTCAACTCTCACCTGGAATAACAATTCCAAACAGGTTGATGGTTTTTCATTTTGGAGGAGTGGCAGACAGTGAGGATGAAACCAATCAACTGCAACAGTATTGATCTTTACCACAAGTGGAAATATCATATGCTTAACCTATCAAGCCCTTTCATAACCTTAAAGATATCAAATGGATCACCCCTCAAACTTTCTCCTTGTTGAAGAGGAACTCCAGCCTGTTTAGACTCTCCTAGTAGGTGTGACTCTACACATCTGGAGATGTTTGCACCTTCTCTGGTGCTTCTATTTTCTTGTAAACCAAACATGAAAATTGTGCTCATTATCCTAAGCATATGCTAACCAAATTCGACAGCAAATTAAAATGTAGGCCGAAAAGCAAGCATTTTCCTGTAATTACAGGCCCCACCCATGTCACTTAGCAAATCACCCTGAGACCTTCACAACAATCATATTCAGGTGGAACAATAGATTCTGCTTACAATGAACTAATGTTTCTAATTATACATTTCCACAACAATATACTAACCAGCCCACCTGTAGCATGCTATGTCTGAAGTAAATAAGACAGCCTCAATCACAACAGGTTTAACACTTTCCACAATTACAGTAAACATGCAGCACTTTCCTGCACTTCTCACATCCAATTTCCAGAGAGAAAATATATTTAGCATGCCAAACAAACAAATATTTTAAAATCTCACACAGGGATTGGTGTGTCTTTTAAACCAAGGAGTTTCCCAAATTCAATTCCCCAGGCTGGTCTGGGTTAACATCTCAACCAGGTTGGTAAACGAGTGGGGCGTATGGCAACTGGAAGCTCAGGGTCTTTTGTGGGTGGAACTTAGGTGTTCTGCAAAGCAGTCATCCCCCAGTCTATGCTTCATTTTCCCAAATTAGAGAGACCACATTGTGAGCAGTGAATGCAGCAGACTAGATTGTGAGAAGTGCAGGTGAGGTGCTGCTTCACCTGGAAGGTATGTTTGGACCCTGGGATACTGGGGATGGAGGACGGAAATGGGCAGGTATTACACCTTTGCCTGTTGCAGGGGAAGTTGCTATAGACCAAGGCGTCCTGGAGGGAATGGTACCCATGGAAGGCGAACAAGGGAGGGGAGGGGAATGTGTCGGGTGGTGACATCTCACTGATGGTGGCAGAAATAGTGGCTAACGATCCTCTGGATGTGGATGCTGGTGGGATGGTAGGTAAGCACAAAAACAATCATATTGTTGTTGCTAGAAGAGAGGGGGTGAGGGCAGAAGTGTGGGAGATGGGTCAGACCTGGTTAAGGGCCCTGTCAACAACAGTGCTGGGGAATCCTCGGTTGAGGAAAGTGAATATTTCAGAGGCTCCTTGTCGAAGTTGATCTCATCAGAACATGTGGAGATGGAGGAACTGGGAGAATGAAATAGAGTCTTTGCAGGAAACAGGGCATAAGGATGGATAGCTCAGGTAGCTGTGGGTGTCAGTGGGTTTATAATAGTGAATATTAGTGGCTAGTCTATCCCCAGATATGGAAACTGATGGTGAGGAAGGGAAGTGAGGAGTCAGGCTAAAGTGAGAGCGGGGTGGAAATTGGAAGCAAAAATTGATTAACTTTTCCAGTTCCAGACGAGAGAGAGAAGCAGCACAGATGATATTATCGATATATCGGAGAAAACAACTGGGTCCCCAGTTATGCCTGTCTCTTTGTGGGATATGTGGAACATTCTTTGTTCCAGTCCTATTCTGCCCCCCTTCCAAACTCCTCCTCCAGCAACATCTATTTTTGTTTCTGATTTACAGCATCCACAGTTCTTTCAGTTTTTATTTTCCAGTTAAATCCAACTTCAGCGACTTGTCAGAGTGATTCACACTTGGGGAAGTTCTTATTTTCTAACTAAGAACATCCTCCTCCCTCACTGAAGTGATTTTATTGCTTGTTGCTAATAGACCTTTTACTCTCAAATCTCGACAAGCCATTTCATGCTATATCCCGCTTTACATGTTTTGCAACAGCAGGGTTTCTCCTGCTCGCTGTTAAACATAAATCTATATAGAATACTTTAAATCATGAGGATACAACATATATATGTCAACCCCATTTTTCCCACCCCAAGGATCATGTACTCAGTACAAGCTGACCCTTTCACCTAATTTTCAGCCACAACTTTTCACCCCACAATTGCATGTTTTACTTACCAGTGCTTTAGAACCAGGCACATGGGACTGAGCAAGTGTTAGGAACCACGTTGCAATGATTGCTAGGAGCTTACGACACACCCAGTCTTTACTTTGGCTGATGAAATTCCAAAATGGCAATCAAACATACTGACAATTCACTTTTAAACTAAGTATAAACTGTCCCAGTTTCTGGAAGACTTTTTTCTGTGGTTTCTCTCACAACTTATATTCCAACATCTACACTAATATTACTGTCCCTTTATGGTTGTGCATTTCAGGTCAATTTATGAAACAAAATGTGTCCCACAGTTAAAAAACACAAATCTATTCCCAACATGACCGTCCCAAAATTCAAGTTGATTATAAAACCTTGTGACATGATACAGAGGATCCAGATATACTCCCATACTTAATGCAATTCCCATTTTGCAGTGACACACAGGTGATTTGTGAAACTGTAGAGTAAGGTTGGACTGTAAAACACAGCAGGCACTCACAATCCAGGACAAGGCTGTCTCTGTAATCTGGAACCCAGCCTCCACCTGAAAACATCTTGTCTCTCTACCATCTGTGGCCAGACTAACCACATTCAACTTGCCAAGTCTGCTCTGACAACACCTTTCAAATGGTAACCTTAATCGCCTCGAAAGACAAGGGCAGCAGGAACATGGGAGTCCTGTCACCTGCAAGTGCCCCAAGGAATGCACCATCCTGAACTGACGATCTATTGCCATTGCTGAGTCAATACTCTGAAACTAACAGCACATGCTTTGCAGCACTTCAAGACCAGTGACTTGTGATCAATGATGGCTTTGCCAACTGCACACACTTCCTAAGAGTGATTTTTCTTTTCCAAAAAAAAAACGAAAAAAGAAAAACAGCTCACTGTTGCATTAAACAAACCTCCAGGGAAAAAAGATGCTGGATTTAAACAAAAGCTCAAGGGAGCCTGTATGGCCTCCCAGATTCTTTATAACCAGAATATTTATAATGTTGAGAGAACAGGACCCTTCCAATAGCACACAAAACAATTATAACTTTGTCAGGCAGCATGCAGCTCTGTAAGTGAGCAATTGAAGGTACTCGCTCTCATTCTGAGGTTTAGGGTGCAATTTGTAGTTTGCCATTTAATGCAGCAGTTACTGAATGAATGTACTGGTACATTCCATTCATTCAGTACCTACGTTGTGTGATAACTGCAACAGGATTCTCGCCAAATGCATTCCTGAAGACAGGAGAAGCTGCTGTGTTTTCATTGTACTGCAGACAAAACCACAGTGAAGCTTCAACAACTGAGTTTAGCTGTATGTTTTAAACAATAACATCATTATAAAATGTGAAACATGGTCTTTGGAATTGGTGAATGTAGTTTTTGTGCTCAGCTCGTCCCCAGTGCTTTCTCAAGCTCCACGGTATTTCAGGAACTCAACTCTGCTTGATAAGAGGAGCTATTTCGGGCAGCCTCTCCAATGTACAACAATTACGCAATTCTATAAATAGGTATAATTCACGAGTCCTAATTTTATCCAAGTATTACACAAATAAAACTGATTTTTTTTTGTGTACACATGAGTTTCTGTCCAACTAAGCATGATGTTCAAACTGAACACCGGAATTACAGACATACTGACACAAGAGGGCACTGTGCCCAAGTCTGGTGTCAGCTGAATCCCATCGCAGACTGGAACACAACATTGATGGAATACAGGAGCCAGTCAATAAACAACAGTAAGATGGCATCTTAAAGCAGAAAGGTTGGTTAATCCGCTGTCTGTAGTTAAATCCTCTGCTTAATCCGTTTTCTGACCTGGACGAGCTGACATTGGGATGATCTGTTTTTTTAAAAAAAATCTTTGAAATCCGTCTAATCCGTTTTCTTTGCAGGTTTCCTGCTTTTCCACATAACAACAGCAATGAACGTTCCTGGAAGAAGAGGATACAGTAAGCACAGGTCCACTTTTGCACAGAATTTACATCACAGAAATGGGCCCATCAGACCAATTTCAGTACAGACCTCCTCCTACACTCACCCATCAACAACACAGCCTTCGACTCCTTCCTCCCAGTCTATCCAGATTCCTGTTAAATATATTAATTGTAACTTCTCCTTGTGATTCCACATTCTTACCTCCCCCTGGGTAAAGTTTGTCTTGGATTCTTCACTTGAAATATTGGTGGACACCTTTTCTTAAAAAAAGAATTCACAGGATGAGGGCATTGCTGGCTAGGCTGCCCATCCCCAATTGCCCAGAGGGCGGTTAAGAGTCAATCACATTGCTGTGGGTCTGGAATTACTTGTAGGCCAGACCAGGTAAGGATGGTAATTTTCTTCCCTAAAGGACATTATAATCTGAAAATTATGGGCTCTAGTCTAGTCACCATTACAAATGGAAATCATAGAATCTCAACAATATGGAAGCAGGCCATTCAGCCCATACTGACCATCCAAACAACATCCCACCCAGACACACCCCATCCCTGTATCCCTACATTTCCCATGGCCAATCCACCTAGCCTGCACATCCCTAGACACTATGGCAATTTAGCATGGCCAATCCACCTAACCTACACATCTTTGGAGTGTGGGAGGAAACCGGAGCACCCGGAGGAAACCCTAGCAGACATGGGAGGAGGTGCAAACTCCCACGTGGACAGTTGCCAAAGTCCCTGTCGTTGTGAGGCAGCAGTGTTAACCATTGAGTCCACATCCATCCCACCAAATGCTTCACAATTTTAAAGTGCTCTATAGCATACCCTCAGGCTTTACTGTTCTCATGTAAAATGAAATCCAGTCTGTTTCTAACAAATTCTAATCTCTCATTTCCCTAACAAATTGTGACTATACTTTATTTCTTTAGGCATTGCTCAGTTTCCTACTGGCTACAAATACCACCTTCTCCAATAGCAAGTGACTCAAATGCTACATTCACAGGCTAAAAACAGACATTGCAAGAACTTTGATTTGTTCTGTATCTTTCATATCCTCAGGGTGTCCAATAGCACATCAGTCTCAGGGAAATATTTTTCAAGTTTTAGTCATTGTAGTTAAGGCAGCATTTAGACACAGTAACAGCCCACAGACTGCAGCGTGACACACGCAATGTTTTTGTGATCTTCGACAAGGCAGAAACATTGACCAGGACATGAGAGTCAACTCCCCTGCACTGCTCTGAATAGTGCAACGAGATCTTTCACATCCAGCCGAGGGGGCAGATGGAAAATTAGATTAATGTCTGAAAGATGGAACTCTCTCGATGCTGGGCTGTATGTTTATTTTGGCAGCGATGTTAGGAATGAATCACAAGTTCTTAAAGAAAGTGAATTTGAAAACATCTCAAAGCAGAGTCTCAGAGCATCATAAGACATTGGAGGAGTGTACAAGGAGGCCATTCAGCCCATTACATCTGCACTGTCATTCTATGAGATTATATTGATTTGATAACCCTCAAATCCACTTCCCCGCCTTTTCCCCACATTCCTTATTGATTAAAAATCAGTCTCTCTCAGCCTGGAATGTACTTCATGACCCAGCCTTTATAGTAAAGAATTCCACAGACTCTTAAAGATTTTATCCCCATCTGTATTAAAATGGGTGACACCTACAATTCAGATTCTACCCTCTGCTCCTAGACTCGCTCAAGGGAAAACAATTTCTTTGCATCAATCCTGTCAAGGTGCTGATGTTATATATTGTTATGTTTTAATAAAATCACCCCTCAGTCTCCTAAATTCCAGCAAGCCCAAGCCCAAGCTACTCCACTTCTCAAAATCCCTCGATGCCTGGGGTCAGTTTAGTGAATCTTCTCTGAAACGTCTCCAAAGCCAGTGTATTTTTCATTAAATAAGGGGATCGTATTCCACCTGTGGTGTCACTAGTGCCTTGTAGAGTTCCAGCAGATTTCCCTAATTGTCTTAATCCACTCTTTTAGAATAAAGGTCGACGATTCATTTGTCTTCCCTATTACCCGTTGTACCTGGATGTTTAGGATTAAAGCACAGGGACTCAGACTGGACATTGGCTAACGTGGTGCCACTGTTTAAGAAGGGTGGTAAGGACAAGCCAGGGAACTATAGACCGGTGAGCCTGACCTCGGTGGTGGGCAGGTTGTTGGAGGGAATCCCGAGGGACAGGATGTACATGTATTTGGAAAGGCAAGGACTAACTAGGGATAGTCAACACCGCTTTGTGTGTGGGAAATCATGTCTCACAAACTTGATTGAGTTTTTTTGAAGAAGTAACAAAGATTTTTGAAGAAGTAACAAAGAGGATTGATGAGGGCAGAGTAGTAGATGTGATCCATATGGACTTCAGTAAGGCGTTCGACAAGGTTCCCCGTAGAAGACTGATTAGCAAGGTTAGATCTCATGGAATACAGGAAGAACTAGCCATTTGGATACAGAATTGGTTCAAAGGTAGAAGACAGAGGGTGGTGGTGGAGGGTTGCTTTTCATGACTGGAGGTCTGTGACCAGTGGAGTGCCACAAGGATTGGTGCTGTGTCCTCTACTTTTTGTCATTTACATAAATGATTGGGATGCGAGCATAAGAGGTACAGTTAGTAAGTTTGCAGATGACAGCAAAATTGGAGGTGTAGTGGACAGCAAAGAAGGTTACCTCAGATTACAACAGGATCTTGATCAGATAGGCCAATGGGCTGAGAAGTGGCAGATGAAGTTTAATTCAGATAAATGTGAGGTGTTGCATTTTGGGAAAGCAAATCTTAGCAGGACTTATACACTTAATGGTAAGGTCCTAGGGAGTGTTACTGAACAAAGAGACCTTGGAGTGCAGGTTCATAGCTCCTTGAAAGTGGAGTTGCAGTAGATAGGATAGTGAAGGCGGTGTTTGGTATGCTTTCCTTTATTGGTCAGGATATTGAGTACAGGAATTGGGAGGCAATGTTGTGGCTGTACAGGACATTGGTTAGGCCACTGTTGGAATATTGTGGGCGATTCTGATCTCCTTCCTATCGGAAGGATGTCAGAAAACCTGAAAGGGTTCAGAAAAGATTTACAAGGATGTTGCCAGGGTTGGAAGATTTGAGCTTTAGGGAGAGGTCGAACAGGCTGGAGCTGTTTTCCCTGGAACATCAGAGGCTGAGGGCTAACGTTATAGAGGTTCATAAAATCATGAGGGATAGGATAAATAGAGTCTTTTTTCTGGGGTGGGGGGAGTCCAGAACTAGAGGACATAGGTTTAGGAGGAGAGGAAAGTTTGGAAGGGATCTAGGGGGCAACTTTTTCACAGAGGGTGGTGCGTGTGTGGAACAGGCTGCCAGAGGAAGTGGTGGAGGTTGGTACTCCCAATATCTAAAAAGGCAAGTGGATGGGTATATGAATAGGAAGGGTTTGGAGGGATATGGGGCAGGTGCTGTTGGGTGGGACTGGATTGGGTTGGGATATCTGTTTGGCATGGACAAGTTGGAACAAAGGGTCTGTTTCCGTGCTGTACATCTGTGACCCTGTGTTGCAGCGTTCGGCCATGGCTCTCCATTTAAATAATACTCGGTTCTCCAACTCTTCCTGCCAAAGTGCAACATCTCACATTTTCCTACATGACATTTTTTTGCCCACTCAATGTCTACAGCCATCTTCAGGCTCAGTACATCATCCTCACTACATGCCTTCGCATCTACCCTTGTGTTATCTGCAAACTTAGCTATAATGTATGCACTTCCCTCAGAGTGATAGATATTGTAAATAATTATGGCCCCAGCACTGAACCCTTTGTCTATTCAGTCGTTACTGATTGCCATCTGAAAATGCCTCCTTTATCCCAATGCCCTGTCTTTTACTATTTAGCCAAACCTTTACCCATAGATTATCATCTTACTAATTAGCCTTCTGCGCAATACTTTATCAGAAGGCTGTTGAAAAGCTCAATATCTTTGATTGACTGGTGCCTCAGTATTTATTCTGCTTGTTATCTCCTCAAAAGAATTCTTATGAAATTGTCAGGCATGATTGCCCCTTTGAGGAGCCAATGCCAATTATTGCTAAACTAAAAGAGCTACGAAGTTTTAAAAGCCAAAAAGAAACCAAAATAAAAAGAGAGAAAATAAATGGAGGTCAAACAAGACAGCAGGATTAAAGTGAACATCAAGAGCTTCTTTAAAAATATAAAAAGGGACAGGGAAGCCAAAATTCAGATAGGTCCTTTAGAGCATGAGGCTGGGGAAATAATAATGAGGAATAGGAAATGGCAAAGGAATTAAATAAAGTATTTGCATTAATCTTGGCGGTAAGGATGTTAATTGCTTTCCAAAAATACAAAGTAATCAAGGGACAAAAGGGGCAGAGGGAATTAATGTAATAACAAATCACTAGAGAAAACATACTGGGAAGTGAATGGATTAAAGGCTAGTAAATCCACTGAATGTGAAGGCTTGCATCCCAGAATGTTTAAGGAGTTGGATGCAGAGATAGTGGATGCACTGTAGTAACATTACTGGAACCTTTTGACTCTGAAAAAGTCCCAGAGGATCGGAAAGTTGTCAATGTATTATTCTTGTTCAAAAAGGAAATGGACAACAATAGGCCATTTCGCTTGACATCTGACATTGGGGAAAACGTTAGAGAATATTATAAGAGAATAACAACAGCACAGCATTTAAAACGTGTAGTATAATCAAGTAGGGTCTTCTGGCTCAGAGGTGGGGACACTTCCACTACAGTCCTGTTTTGTAGTGAACTTTAGTTTCCTCCTCCTCCTACAGGAACCAAAGGGGTCAGCAGTAGTTTCTGGCTGACAAAGCACAGAGTCTTTTGGTGAAACACTTACTGAGCAACAGAAAGAGAAGCCAGGGTACTCACTTACCTACTAATAAAACCAGGAGAAGACCAGCAACTGCAGGCAGGATCACAGCATACTCACGCGGCAGGAAATAACTGTGAAGGATATGGCTACTGTCCACAAATGGCTGCAACATAAGAATTGTTTTGATCATTGGATTTATCCACAATTTTTCAAGAAGGACAGAGTGAAAAGCGTCTTTATTCCAGGGGTAGGCTGCAAGATTGGACAGTAAACTTAAATGTTCGCAGATTGGAGCTTTTAAGCAGTGAATGACATTTGGACTGTTCAATGGTGATTATTGTACATGTAAATAGCCAGATTGCTACCTCACAGGCTGAAAAGGAGATTAAAAAACGGAATCTCACTGCAGATTGGGTGGCACGGTTGCTCAGTGGTTAGCACTACTGTCTCTCAGTGCCAGGGACCTGGGGTTCGATTCCAGCCTCGGGCAACTGTCTGTGTGGAGTTTGCACATTCTCCCCGTGTCTGTGTGGGTTTCCTCCGGGTGCTCCAGTTTCCTCCCACAGTCTAAGGGTGCGCAGGTTAGGTGAATTGGCCTGGCTAAATTGTCCACAGTGTTCAGGGATGTATAGATTAGGTGCATTAGTCAGGGGAAACGTAGGGTAATGGGTCTGGGTGGGATACCCTTTGAAAGGGCAGTGTGAACCTGTTGGGCCTAAGGGCCTGTTTCTATACTGTGGGAATTCTAATTCAAAGTGACTGCCACATGCTTGGTCTCCACAGTCATTTTTGCTCTTGTTGAGTGTTCAGAGCCTCTCCATGATTCCATGCATGTTGACCAGCGACGGTACGCTGATTGTGGCATTGACTTCGGATTCCAGAAATCACTGCCACACATGGACCTCAGAGGTCCACACAACTGGAAAGAAAACTAGAGATAATGCTGGTGGCAATCCCTCAGAGCAAGGATGACATTTAATCACGGCAGGAACATGCACTTAGGAGTATTTAGGACAGGGAGGCAACTGCAGTGCAGCTCCTGGGCCAATCAGGAAGCTAAAGTCGTCTATGTATGGAAATATAGGAGATGGATGAAGTACTAAACATATAGTTAAGTCAGTATTTACTCTGGAAACGGTTACAGAAGCTGGAGAACTTGGGGAAGTAAATAGTGATATCTTGAAAAGTATTCATATTACAGAAAAGGAAAAGCTGGATGTCTTAAAATGCATAAAAGTGGCTAAATGTCAGGTCCTGATCAAGCATATCCAGAACTTTATGAGAAGCTAGGGAAGAGATTGCTGGACCCTTTGCTGAGATGTTTGTATCATCGATGGCCACAGGTGAGGTGCCAGAAGACCGGAAGGTGGCAAATGTGGTACAATTATTTAAGAGGGACAGTAAGAAAAAAGCCAGGAAACCATAGCCTGATATCAGTGCTAGGTTTGTTGTTGGAGGGACTCCCGAGGGACAGGATTTACATGTATTTGGAAAGGCAAGGATCGATTAGGGGTAGTCAACATTGCTTTGTGCGTGGGAAATCATGTCTCACTAATTGATCGAGATTTCTGAAGAACTGACAAAGAAGATTGATGAAGGCAGAGTGGTAGAAGTTGTCTATATGAACTTCAGGGAGGAGAAAGTGAGGACTGCAGATGCTGGAGATCAGAGTTGAAGAGTGTGAAACCGGAAAAGAACAGTTGGTCAGGCAACATCTGAGGAGCAGGAAAGTCGATGTTTTTTGCATAAGCCCTACATCAGGAATGAGGATGAAGAAGGGGTTATGATGAAGAGTAAGATGATGATTCCTGATCAGGTGCTTATGCCCGAAATGTCGATTGTCCTGCTGCTCAGACACTGCCTGGCCTGCTGTGCTTTTCCAGCATCACACTCTTCGACTCTATAGGAACTTCAGTAAGGCATTCAACAAGGTTCCGCATGGTAGACTGGTTAGCAAGGTTATTTCACATGCAAACCAGAGGGCTAGCCAATTGGATACAAAATTAGCTTGAAGGTAGGAGACAGAGGGTAATGGTGGAGGTATTTCTTTCAGATTGGAGGCCTGTGACCAGTAGTGTGCTGCAAAAATCAGTGCTGGGTCCTCTACATTTTGTCATTTATATAAATGATTTGGATGTGAACACAGGAGATATGATTAGGAAGTTTGCAGATGACACCAAAATTGGTGGTGTAGTGGACAGTGAAAGAAAATTACCTCAGAATACAACGGGACCTCAATCAGATGGGCCAAGGAATGACAGAGAGTTTAATTTAGATAAACATGAAGTGTTGCGTTTTGGTAATCCAAATTGGGGCAGAACTTATACAGTTAATGGTCAGGCCTTGACAAGCGTTACCACACAGAGACCTGGGTGCAGGTGAGGAGTTCCTTGAAAGTGGAGTTGCAAGTAGATAAGGTGATGACGGTGGCATTTGGCACACTTACCTTATTGGTCAGTGTATTGAATACATTAGTTAGGATGTCACGTTGCGAATGTACAGGACATTGGTTAGGCAATTTTCAGAATACTGCATTCTATTATGGTCCCCCTGCTATAGGAAATATAGATCATAGAAAGGTATAGCACAGAACAGGCCCTTTTGCCCAGGATTAATCCTAATGTAAAATAAAATGACTAACATTTGCACCTCTCAATTCACTGCTATCCATGTGCCATTGTTGTTAAACTTGAATGAGTTCAGAAAATATTTACAAGGATGTTGCCCAGTTTGAAGAGTTGGTCTATAGGGAGAGGCTGAATACGCTGGGGTTTTTTCCCCTGGTGCATCAGAGGCTGAAGGGGTGACCTTTATAGAGGTTTATAAAATCATGAGGGGTATGGATAAGGTGAATAGCCAAGTTCTTTTTCCCAGGGTTGGGGAGCCCAAAAATAGAGGGGTATAGGTTTAAGGTGAGAAGGGAAAGCTTTAAGAAAGAACCTGAGGGGTAAAGTTTTCATACAGAGGGTGGTGCGTGTATAGAATGAGATGCCAGAGGAAGTGGAGGAGGCTGGTGCAATTACAGCATTTAAAAGGCATCTGGATTGGTACATGAAAATAGGGAGTGATATGGGCTAAATGTTAGCAAATGGGACTAGATCATAGAATCCTTACAATGTGGCAGCAGGCCATTCGGCCCATTGAGTCCACACCGATCCTCCAAAGAGCTTTCCATTCAGATCCACGTCCCCTACTCTATCCCTGGAATCTTGTATTTCCATAGGTAGTCTACGAAACCTACACATCCCTGGACACTACGAGCAATTTAGCATGGCAATCAACCTAACCAACACATCTTTGTACTGTGGGAGGAAACCGGAGCACCCGGAGGAAACCCACGCAGTTAAGGGGACAATGTCTGCATGCTTCTCCAAGGGTGAATCCAACCTGGGTTCCTGGTGCTGTGAAGTAGCAGTGCATCGTGCTGTCACAGTTTAGGATTTCTGATTGCATGGATAAATTGTTTCCATGTAGTGTAACTATGAATCCTGCTCTTACTGCCTTTGTTAGGTGCACCAGAATGTGATGATCTCAGTCGTGAGCTTCTGGCCTAGAGATCAAGACACTACCTACTGCACGATAAGACATCCTATTTGGAGGTCAGTATTGTAACATGTTTCATCATGTTTTCAGGCAGTGTCTTTCAGATCACAACAATTTACCTCATGCACATCAAACCGCCAGCTTTCCTGCCTATGGAAATCTGCAACTTCTGGAACTGGCCTACTTGCCAACAGCTTAATATTCAGACATTACTTTAACAGAAATGGTTAATATTAGATTATACAAATTATGTTGAAACGCTAGAGAACTGTGAGTGCTCAGTGGTCAAATACCTTCCATTCAGATATTGATAGAATTCTGGACACAAAGTGAATTGAAGAATATGGGGAGCAGGTGGGAAAGTGGAGTCGTACTCCAAGATTACTCAATCATATGGACTTGGATAGAGGGGTCACAAAGTAGGAAATTTAAACAATTCTGGAAATTAATCCAAACGCTTAGCATCTTCTTGTTTCATGGAATTGTTTAAACTATTATCTAAACCTATCTGATGCTGAATAATTTTACAATCAGCACTCACCAAGACAATGACCCAGATTGTGTAGTACGTGAAAACCACCAAGCTGAACCCTACCAGGCCCATTCCAACCACTTGGTCTGCTCCTGTTGCCTGGGAGAGAGAAAATGGGGAGATTAGATTCTCTACGGTGTGGAAACAGGCCCTTCGGCCCAACAAGTCCATACCGCCCCTCAAAAGAGAAACACACCCAAACCCATTGAATCTCAGGGAGTCCCTCTCCCACTGCAACTCCTAGGTCATTTCCTCTGCCCTGAAGCTCTTCAACCATGTTGTGAAACAATCTCGCTATGCTACTTTCTCCCCACCCTCCTGTAGCTTATCTCTCCACGCTTCAGGCTCTCTGCCTTTATTCCTGATGAAGGGCTTTTGCCTGAAACGTCAATTTCACTGTTCCTTGGATACTGCTGTGCTCTTCCAGCATCTGCAGTCATTGTTTTTACCTCTATATTTATCCCTGACTAATGCACCTAACACTATGGGCAATTTAGCATGGCCAATTCACCTGACCTGCACATCTTTGGATTGTGGGAGGAAACCAGAGCACCCGGAGGAAACCCCACGAACCCACGCAGACACAGGGATAAAGTGCAAACTCCACACAGACAGGTGGGAATCGAACCCAGGACCCTGGTGCTGTGAGGCAACAGTGCTAACCACTGAGCCACCGTGCCACCCTAAGGGATGTTAAGGGAGAAACATTGAAAAGCACATATTTTCATTGATGGCTGGTAAAATTCACACCAAATAACTGCCAGTCATTAACTAGCTCTAACAGGGAAGAACCTAACCACTGCCCCTTGATGCTCCCAGTTGAATTCCTCACAGTCAGTATCCTGGGTTTACCACTGATCAGAAGCCTACCTCAACTTGTGGTGAGCGACTCACCTCCTGACTCCACAAAGCTTGCTCACTCTTAAGACAAGTCAAAAACATCATGGAACTCTCCACTTAGATGGAAGGATGCAGCTCCAGCAACATCCAAATATCCTCCATCTCCAGACCATAGCAACACGATGGCTGGAGGAAGAGCGCCTCATCTTCCGTCTAGGAACCCTCCAACCACAAGGGATGAACTCCAATTTCTCCAGTTTCCTCATTTCCCCTCCCCCCCCACCTTGTCTCAGTCCCAACCCTCGAACTCAGCACCGCCTTCCTAACCTGCAATCTTCTTCCTGACCTCTCCGCCCCCACCCCCACTCCAGCCTATCACCCTCACCTTGACCTCCTTCCACCTATCGCATTTCCAACACCCCTCCCCCAAATCCCTCCTCCCTACCTTTTATCTTAGTCTGCTGGACACACTTTACTCATTCTTGAAGAAGGGCTCATGCCCGAAATGTCAATACTCCTGCTCCTTGGATGCTGCCTGACCTGCTGCGCTTTTCCAGCAACATATTTTCAGCTCTGATCTCCAGCATCTGCAGTCCTCACTTTCTCCATCTCAATACTATCCCAAGGCAAAATAGACTGCTTGACTGGCACACAAACCACTACCTTCAACATTCACTTCCTCCACCTCGATGTACAGGGTAATGGCACCTTCAAGATGCATTGCAGCAACTCACCAAGGCTCCTTCAACAGCACCTTCCAAATACACAATCTATACCTCGAGAAAGACAAGGGCAGCAGACACACAGATACCAATACCTGCAACATCCCATGTGAAGCACGCACCATCCTGACTAGGAACTATGCCATTGTTCCTTCAGTGTTATTACATCAATATCCTGAAATTCTTTCCATAGCCTCACTGTGGGTGTACCTTCTCCTCACGAACTACATTGGGTCAAGACAGCTACTGAACTCCAGAGCAATGAGGGATTGGCTACAAGTGCCGGATCAGCCAGCAACACTTGCATCCCAAGAGTGGGTGAATAAACTAAAAGCTTCAGTGTATTGAATTATAGCTAAACTTCAGATTGTTAGATGTGTACCATAAAACCCCCATGAGTTCCACCGAGCTCCTTTAGTAAAAACCCAATTCATATAGCACCAGGAACATCCATAAGTATCCAAGGGTTCTTCACACAAGTCACAAAAGGAAATATTAAGAAAACTAAAAGGAGGAGGAGGAGTTCAATTAACATTTAATGAACATCTTAAAAAGAGGTTTGGGGAAGGAATTCCAAAGCTCAGCCTGAAGGCAGGGTCACCAATGGCACAGCAGTTAAAATAGCAGGACTAAATGATCAAAAAGAATTGCAAGAGCGTGCATACAGAAAATATTGGGCAGAGATCATCAATAACTGGAAAGTTTGTTCACTCGAGAGAAACTTTATTAAATAGGAATGTAGATGCAGAAGCCTGATGCTGCATGATCAGTCTAGACCACGGCTGATCATCTACATCTATATCACTTTCCTGTGCTATCTCTAGACCCCTTGATTAGATTAGATTAGATTAGATTACTTACAGTGTGGAAACAGGCCCTTCGGCCCAACAAGTCCACACCGCCCCGCCGAAGCGCAACCCACCCATACCCCTACATCTACCCCTTACCTAACACTACGGGCAATTTTAGCATGGCCAATTCACCTGACCTCCACATCTTTGGACTGTGGGAGGAAACCGGAGCACCCGGAGGAAACCCACGCAGACACGGGGAGAATGTGCAAACTCCACACAGTCAGTCACCTGAGGCGGGAATTGAACCCAGGTCTCTGGCGCTGTGAGGCAGCAATGCTAACCACTGTGCCACCGTGCCGCCCACATGATGTCATTGCTAACTGTAAATCTATTGACCTCTCATGAACTCACTTACTGACTGAGCTTCCACAGCCCTCTGGAGGAAAAAGTTACAAAAATTCACTATCCTCAGGTCAAGAAATTCCTCATCATCTCTGTCTTAAATGGCCTGCCTCCCCTCTCACGTTGGAATAAATCTACTTCAGAGGAATATGTGCAGAATAGTTAAATGCTTGCTATAACAAGCAAGTTGGAAAGTTAACAGAATGCTGTTCTTTATTGTAAGGGGGATTGAATACAGAAGTAGGGAGGCTTTGCTTCAATTAAACAGGGCACTGGCCAAACTACACCTGGCATACTATGCACATAAAAGGTCTCCTTAATGAGGAGAAGGAAAACATCTTGAAATAGTTCAAAGAATGTACAACAGACAACACCTGGGAATGATTGGTCATCTTATGAGATGTTTGACAGGCTTTTCTGCAGTTTTGAAGAACAAGAGACAATGTGATTGAAATATTAGACTCTGAAAGGTGGGTGTGGAAATGGTACCTCGATGTAGAATCGAGAAACAGAAGTCACTTTAAAAATAAGGGGCACCCTTTAGGGCAGATCGGCCAATTGTCTAACAATGGCAATGAATCTTAGGAAGATATCCTTAAACCCTGTGACAGTGCGGCGCTCCCTCAGCACTGACCCACCGACAGTGCGGCGCTCCCTCAGCACTGACCCACCGACAGTGCGGCGCTCCCTCAGCACTGACCCACCGACAGTGCGGCGCTCCCTCAGCACTGACCCACCGACAGTGCGGCGCTCCCTCAGCACTGACCCACCGACAGTGCGGCGCTCCCTCAGCACTGACCCACCGACAGTGCGGCGCTCCCTCAGCACTGACCCACCGACAGTGCGGCGCTCCCTCAGCACTGACCCACCGACAGTGCGGCGCTCCCTCAGCACTGACCCACCGACAGTGCGGCGCTCCCTCAGCACTGACCCACCGACAGTGCGGCGCTCCCTCAGCACTGACCCACCGACAGTGCGGCGCTCCCTCAGCACTGACCCACCGACAGTGCGGCGCTCCCTCAGCACTGACCCACCGACAGTGCGGCGCTCCCTCAGCACTGACCCACCGACAGTGCGGCGCTCCCTCAGCACTGACCCACCGACAGTGCGGCGCTCCCTCAGCACTGACCCACCGACAGTGCGGCGCTCCCTCAGCGCTGACCCTCCGACAGTGCGGCGCTCCCTCAGCGCTGACCCTCCGACAGTGCGGCGCTCCCTCAGCGCTGACCCTCCGACAGTGCGGCGCTCCCTCAGCGCTGACCCTCCGACAGTGCGGCGCTCCCTCAGCGCTGACCCTCCGACAGTGCGGCGCTCCCTCAGCGCTGACCCTCCGACAGTGCGGCGCTCCCTCAGCGCTGACCCTCCGACAGTGCGGCGCTCCCTCAGCGCTGACCCTCCGACAGTGCGGCACTCCCTCAGCCCTGACCCTCCGACAGTGCCCACTCCCTCAGCCCTGACCCTCCGACAGTGTGGCACTCCCTCAGCCCTGACCCTCCGACAGTGTGGCACTCCCTCAGCACTGACCCTCTGACAGTGCCCACTCCCTCAGCCCTGACCCTCTGACAGTGCCCACTCCCTCAGCCCTGACCCTCCGACAGTGCCCACTCCCTCAGCCCTGACCCTCCGACAGTGTGG
Organism: Chiloscyllium punctatum; assembly: GCF_047496795.1. Classification (NCBI taxonomy): domain Eukaryota; kingdom Metazoa; phylum Chordata; class Chondrichthyes; order Orectolobiformes; family Hemiscylliidae; genus Chiloscyllium; species Chiloscyllium punctatum. Next base: position 25,239,265 of record NC_092787.1, on the reverse strand, counting down.
CACTCGCTCAGCCCTGACCCTCCGACAGTGCCCACTCCCTCAGCCGTGACCCTCCGACAGTGTGGCACTCCCTCAGCACTGACCCTCTGACAGTGCCCACTCCCTCAGCCCTGACCCTCTGACAGTGCCCACTCCCCCAGGCCTGACCCTCCGACAGTGTGGCACTCCCTCAGCCCTGACCCTCCGACAGTGCCCACTCCCTCAGCCCTGACCCTCCGTCAGTGTGGCACTCCCTCAGCACTGACCCTCTGACAGTGCCCACTCCCTCAGCCCTGACCCTCCGACAGTGCCCACTCCCTCAGCACTGACCCTCCGACAGTGCGGCACTCCCTCAGCCCTGACCCTCCGACAGTGTGGCACTCCCTCAGCCCTGACCCTCCGACAGTGCCCACTCCCTCAGCACTGACCCTCCGACAGTGCGGCACTCCCTCAGCGCTGACCCTCCGACAGTGCGGCACTCCCTCAGCACTCACCCTCCGACAGTGCGGCACTCCCTCAGCCCTGACCCTCCGACAGTGCCCACTCCCTCAGCCCTGACCCTCCGACAGTGCCCACTCCCTCAGCCCTGACCCTCCGACAGTGTGGCACTCCCTCAGCACTGACCCTCTGACAGTGCCGCACTCCCTCAGCCCTGACCCTCCGACAGTGCCCACTCCCTCAGCCCTGACCCTCCGTCAGTGTGGCACTCCCTCAGCACTGACCCTCTGACAGTGCCCACTCCCTCAGCCCTGACCCTCCGACAGTGCCCACTCCCTCAGCACTGACCCTCCGACAGTGCGGCACCCCCTCAGCACTGACCCTCCGACAGTGCCCACTCCCTCAGCACTGACCCTCCGACAGTGCCCCCTCCCTCAGCCCTGATCCTCCGACAGAGCGGCACTCCCTCAGCACTGACCCTCCGACAGTGCGGCACTCCCTCAGCCCTGACCCTCCGACAGTGCCCACTCCCTCAGCCCTGACCCTCCGACAGTGCCCACTCCCTCAGCCCTGACCCTCCGACAGAGCGGCACTCCCTCAGCCCTGACCCTCCGACAGTGCCCACTCCCTCAGCACTGACCCTCCGACAGTGCCCACTCCCTCAGCCCTGACCCTCCGACAGTGCGGCACTCCCTCAGCACTGACCCTCCGACAGTGCGGCACTCCCTCAGCACTGACCCTCCGACAGTGCGGCACTCCCTCAGCACTGACCCTCCGACAGTGCGGCACTCCCTCAGCACTGACCCTCCGACAGTGCGGCACTCCCTCAGCACTGACCCTCCGACAGTGCGGCACTCCCTCAGCACTGACCCTCCGACAGTGCGGCACTCCCTCAGCACTGACCCTCCGACAGTGCGGCACTCCCTCAGCGCTGACCCTCCGACAGTGCGGCACTCCCTCAGCACTGACCCTCCGACAGTGCGGCACTCCCTCAGCGCTGATCCTCCGACAGTGCGGCACTCCATCAGCACTGACTCTGTGATTGTGCATCATTTCCTCCCACCTTCACTCACCATTTCCAGTCGCTGCGGGCAACCTTCCACTTCCGGGGTCACGGGAGGGGGGGAATTCGTCCAATTGACCAATCAATGAGAGCAGCCCCGCCCCTAACGGACCATCTCCCGCCTCTTCCTCTTCCCCGCCCACACCTCAGCATTGTCCCTCTCTGATTGGTGTATATTGCTGCCAATCATCGCCACCCGTGCCGGAACGCGCATGCCCATATTTACGATGACGACACCTCCTTTTGCAGCGCCCCACATCGGCGCAATACGGTCATTACCTCAATACATCCTCAGTGCAAACCTCGTCCCAATCCATATTCCCCAACCAAACCCAATCCCCAATCTATATGCCCCAACCAAACCCAATTCCCAATCTATATTCCCCAACCAAACCCAATCCCCAACATATATTTCTCATCCCAAACCCAATTCCCATCCATATTCCCCAACCAAACCCAATCACCAATCTATATTCCCCATCCATATTCCCCAACCAAACCCAATCCTCAACAATATTCCCCAACCAAATCCATTCCCCAATCTATATTCCCCACCCCAAACCCGATCCCCATCCATATTCTCCTTCCCAAACCAATCCCTATCCATATTTCCCTTCCCAAACCCAATCCCCATCCATATTCCCCATCCCAAACTCAATCCCCATCGATACTTCCCTTCCCAAACCCAATCCCCATCGATATTCCCCATCCCAAACCCAATCCCCATTGATATTCCCCATCCCAAACCCAATCCCTCATCCATATTCCCCATCCAAAACCAAATCATCCATCCCAACCCCTCATCCTATCACCCCTCAGTACAAAATTTCATCCCTGCACCCATATTCCCCATCCCATACCTAATCCCGCATCCCAATCCCAACTCCCTATCCAACCCAATTCCCTATCCCATCATCCCCTTAGTCTAATAGATGATAGTACTAATGGTCTGCTCTCTTGTCTCTCTGGTGTTGTCCCTTTCTCGTTATAGAGGTGTACAGCACAGAAACAGACTCTTCGGTCCAAATCGTCCATGCTGATCAGATATCCTAACCTAATCAAGTCCCATTTGACAGCGCTTGGCCCCTATCCCTCCCCATTCATGTACCCATCCAGATTCCTTTTAAATGTTGCACTTGTACTTTTACAAATTCACTCAGAGGATGTGGGGTATTGCTGGCAAAGCCAGCGTCGGCTTGGTTAGCTGTTTCAGAGAGCAGCTAAAAGCCACCCACATTGCAGCGGGTCTGGAGTCATGTGTAGGCCAGACCGGGTAGGACGGGAGAAAGTGAGGACTGCAGATGTTGGTGATCAGAGTCACGAGTGTGGTGCTGGAAAAGCACAGCAGGTCTTCCGCCTTGAAACACTTCAACCCCAGGGCATTAATGTGGACTTCACCAGTTTCCTCATTTCCCCTCCCCACACCTTACCCCAGTTCCAACCTTCCAGCTCAGCACCGTCCTCATGACCTGTCCTACCTGCCAATCTCCCTTCCCACCTATCCGCTCCACCTTCCTCTCTGACCTATCACCTCCATCCCCACCCCCATTCACCTATTATACTCTTTGCTACCTTCTCCCCAGCTCCCCCCCCCCACCTCTCATTTATCTCTCCACTCTGCAGGCACCCTGCCTCCATTCCTGATGAAGGGCTTTTGCCCGAAACATCAACTTTCCTGCTCCTCGGATGCTGCCTGACCTGCTGTGTTTTTCCAGCACCATTCTGATCTAAATTCAGGTTTCCAGCATCTGCAGTCCTCACTTTTGCCCAAGCGATTCTCCTGCTCCTCGGATGCTGCTTGACCTGCTGTGCTTTTCCAGACTCGGTAAGATGGCAGATATCCTTCCTTAAAGTAACGCAGGTGGGTTTTTACGTTAACAAGTGATACTTTTTTCTAGCCACCTTTAGATTAGCTGTTAACTTCACGACTACTAATTTCACCAGAGTCCCTGGTGGGATTCAAACCTGTGAGCCAAGGCTAACAGTGAAGTGGGCAGTCCAGCGATGATATCGCTAAACCACTGCATCCTCTGACACCAGCCTTCTTCTCAAAAAGGACTCTGCTGTCCTTCCCTCATCTCCAACCTCCCATTCCTCTTCAAAGTTTTTGAACATGCTGCTACAGGAAGGAAATTATTAAGTTGAAGAGGGCTTAGCAAAGATTGACCAGAATGTTAACGGGATTGGAGTATTTGAATTATAAAAATAGGCTGGGACTTTTTTCATCGGAGAGTAAGAACTTGAGTATAGATGTTTATCACATTATAAGGGGTTTGGATAAGTTGAATAGCACAGGGGTTTTTTTTCCCTAAGGTAAGGGAGTTCAAAACAAGGGGCATATTTTTAAGGTGAGAGGATTGGTTCATGTGTGGAATGAACTGCCAGAGGAAGTGGTAGATGCGAGTTACAGCATTTAAAAGACATTTGGATAAGTACGTGGATGGGAAAGGTTTGGAGGGATATGAGCCAAACACTGGCAAATAGGACGAGGTTAGTTTGGGATTATTGTTAACGTAGACAGATTGGGCTGAAGGGTCTGTTTCCGTGCTGTATGACTCTATGACTCTACAATGTGCTATTGTCTCCTAAATTCTGGTCTAACTGTCCTTAACTCCAACCAGGCTTACATTCCTACTCCAGTTGCAAAACAGCTCATATCAAATGTCACAAATTACATCCTGTGACAAGGTTGAATTTTCCCTCTATGTTCCTCTCCACCTGTCCTTCCCCTTTGACCCCACCAACCACATCATTCTCCAGCTCTACAGCCTCCCTGTGCTGTCCTGTAGGGGGTGCTGCTCTTTTACCTCGTTCCATCTATCTCATTGTAGCCCCCCCCCCCCCATGGGCTCCTCTTGCTGCCCCTGTCCCACTGTTTCCAGTGTCCCCTCTTCCCCCACCAATGAGATGGAGATATTATTACACACCTCTGGAACACATGGGACTCGAACCCGGAACTCCTAGCTGAGAGGTACAAGGCAGGAAATGATCTACTGGTATTATTGCTGGACTGTTAGTCCAGAGACCCAGTATTGTTCTGGGACCCTGGGTTCAAATCCTGACTAAGATCTAATGATAACCATGAATCTGTTATTGGAAAAACCAATCTGGTTCAGTAATCCCCTTCAGGGAAGGAAACTGCCATCCTTACCTGGTCTGGCCTACACGTGATTCCAGACCCACAGCAATGTGGATGGCTCTTAATTGCCCTCTGGGCAATTAGGGACTGGCAATAAATAATGGCCCAACCAGAGACACTTACATCCTGCGAACAGATTACTACCACAAGAGTCCTTCCCACCAAGGATGTTCAGTTGGCTCTATCTCCTATACATGCTGCCCCTCACTAACACGATCTAAAAGCACTATGTTGGCTTTCACACACTTGAGCCCCTCCTGCTAAACCAGGGATCCAAAGAGCAGAAAGTTCCCGGCAATCACGTCCTGGAAAGGCAAAATCTGTTGGTGTTGTTAACCCCCCTCTCTCCAAACTCTGCTTCCCGACGACCTTTCCATCCCTCTCCCTGAGAACAAACCCGCCTATTACCGAAATAAAACAAAAGAAGTGCAGACACTGGAGATCTGAAACAAACAGAAACACAAACACTCCCTTCGGGTCACAGGACCTGGAATGTTAACTCTGTTTCTCTCCACACAGATGCTGCCAGACCTGCTGAGTTTCTCCAGCACTTCCTGTTCTTGTTTCTTTCTAATTGTTGTGCGCCAAGTCCTGAAATGAGCTTCTGACTGGTATGTTTCTGTGCCATCACAGAGACTGCCTGTTTTCACCTCTGTAACAGTGCCCAAATTTACCCTCACCTATTGAAACCCTCATTTGCATTTTAATCATCTCCAGACTGACTGTCTTTCAGTTAAATTCCCCATCACAATGCTGTACTCTCTGACCCAGTTGCTCCCCAGTTTATCTGTTTTTCATCCGTGTGTTAAATAGGGATAGAGAGAAGGCACAGGAATTATCGAGTCATGATAGTGCACAGAAGGCAAACATCTGTTCAGCAAGATAAGCTGCAGTGCTTGGGTAAACAACAACAACCCACACTTACTTAGCGCCTGTAAACATCTCTAGTTGCTTCACAGGTGGAAGCACATAAGGAAATATGTGAGTACAAAAGCAAAGAGGTGATGCTGAACTTTATTTAAGACCTTGTTAGATTGCAGCTGGAGTTGTATCATACAATCTCTACAGTAGCAAATAGCAGACTATTTGGCCCATCGGATCCATACTGACCCTCTGAAGAGCATCCTACCAAATCAAGCCCCCTGCTCTTTCCCTGTAACCCTGCATTTACCATAGCTAATGCACATAGCCTGCACAATGCAGCAATTAGCACAGCCATTCCACCCTAACCTGCACATCTTTGGACTGTGGAATGAACCCAGAGCAAACCCATGCAGACACAGGGAGAATGTGCAAATTCTACACAGTCACCTGAGGCTGGAATTGAACCCGGATGCCTGCCTCTCTGAGGCAGCATTGCTAACCACTGAGCCACCTGAAAGCACTGTGTGTACAGGTGTGGGCAGTACATTATAGGAAAGATGTGAATGCATGGGAGAGTGTGCAGAAGTAATTTATATGAATGGTCCCAGGAGATGAGAAACTTCAATGATGAGGATAGATTGAAGAAGCTGGGACTGTTCTCCCTGGAGAGAAAAAGGAAGACAGGAAACCTGGTGGAGGTTTCCAAAGACATGAGTGGGCTGGACAGAGGACATAGGGAGAAATGTTTTCCACTTGTAAAAGGAACAAGAACAAGAGGACGTAAATTGAAAGTGATCTGCAAACGAAACAAGGGTAATGTGAAAATATTTTTCACTCAGCGAGTAATTAGAGTGTGGACTAGGCCTTGAACTGTGGTGGAGGCAGGTTCAACTGGGGCAGTCAAGAGGGGCATTGGATGGTTATTTGGCTAACAATAAAGTTCCAGGTTATGGGGGAAAGGCAGGAGATGGATGCCAGGTCACGATGCTTGTTGACTGAGCAAGTGCAGGCCAAATAGCCTCCTACACCATAACAATTCAGAGATTCATCAACATGACCAAAAGCTTAATTGGTCACAGAGGCAGATGTTAAGGAGTGACTTGAAGGAGACAGAGGTTTAGAGTGGGAATTCCCGCTAACTAGCTGAAGGCACAGTCACCAGCGTTGGAACGATGAAAGTCCAGGGGGAATGCGGAATATATTGGAAATAGAGGGTGCGGAAATCTCCGAGGGATGTAAGACCATGCAACAGAGATGAGGGAAGGACGTGGAAACCAGGGAACGGTTTGAAAATAAGGATGAGAATTTAAAAATAAACAAAGAACTGTGGATGCTGGAAATCTGAAAACAGCAATCGCTGGAGAAACTCAGGTCTAGCAACATCTGTGGAGAGAGAGAGCAGAGTTAACATTTCCAATCCAATGAACATTCCTCAGAATTAGTAGTAACTAGGAAAAGGCTGGTATACCTGTCAAAGATAGCAGGTGGGGAAAGCACTGGGGCTAAAGGAGTAAGTGATAGGTGAAGCCCAGAGAGAGAGGGAAAGACAGATAGACAGACAGGAAGAAAGACAAGCCGCTATCAAGTCGCTAAAAATGGGTTTGCTGAAAGTAGCCCATGCTGTGACAAGCCTGGGCTGTGAGGTGGGTAACAGATGTGGAAGTTACTGTTTAGCCCTTAAAATCGTTGAACTTGATATTGAGTCCTGAAGGTTGCAGGGACCCCAAATGGAAAATGAGGTGCTGTTCTTCCGGCTTGCACTGAGCTTCACTAGAGCACTGCAGCCAGCAGCCGGTGACTCAGTGGTTAGCACTGCTGCCTCACAGCGCCAGGGACCCGGGTTCGATTCCAGCCTTGGGCGCCTGTCTGTGTGGAGTTTGCACATTCTCCCCATGTCTGCGTGGGTTTCCTCCAGGTGCTCTGGTTTCCACCACTGTCTGCAGATTAGGTGGATTGGCCATGGGAAATTGTCCATAGTGTCCAGGTTAAGTGCATTAGCCCTGGGAAATACAGGGTTGGGACTGTGTGGGATACTCTTTGGAGAGTCGGTGTGGATTTGTTGGGCCAAATGGCCGGTATCCATACTGTAGGTATCCTATGGAGACAGAGATATTGGCTAGGGAACACCCAAAGCCCCAGATACACCTTCCAGGTGAAGCAGCACTTTACCTGCACTTCTCACAATCTAGTCTACTGCATTTGTTTACCACAATGTGGTCTCCTCTACACCGGGGAGTCAAAGCACATACTGGGCGGCCACTTTGCAGAACACCAATGATCTGTGACGCTGAGCTTCCAGCTACCTGCAACTTCAACACACCACCATGTTACCTGGCCAACATCTTTCCACTTTGGTGGGACGAAAATTTTAAATAGATGAGCAGGAGAAATTGTAAAACCAAGTGGCTATCCCAGTCTGACAAGTGGGCCTGTCCTGTTCCCCAGGAGTTAACGTCATAGCTCAGGCTCCAGTACAAATAACTGACTGCAAACAGTTTCCCTTCAGTTGCCAACTGCAGGACACTTCTCACTCTGATGGTACGTCAATGTGGAAAATTCCTCTCTGAGATGCCGAGTGTTTGGAATCTCTGGAGGTTGTGCCTGCTGCTGATGTTATGGGTTCCCAGCTCTGCCTCCCTGTTAACCGGCTGCATTAAGGTGAACCCCTGCAAATGTATAATGCAGGATGGATCTGGGGTGATAAACCTGGCAGCAATGGGAGACGCTGATGGATTCCTGGAGAGGGATGCACCACTAACAGGTTCGGGCAAGGAATCCGATCCTGAAAGTTCACTCTCATTCAGTCCCTGTCTTCCCTTCAGTGAACCTGCTGGGTTCTCCTTTGAGTGCTTGGAGGTGGCCGTTTGTGTTGTTGTCAGGTCCCGAGCTCCAAACAAGGAGACAGTGGATTTTCTCAACTTTGGAAGACATGGGAATAATGTGTTCAGCTATGACAACGATTCACAAAGCCTTACCGTCACCTACCCTGGTAAGACTCCAAATTGGTTTGCCTTTTGAAAAGAGCTATGCCGGGCTTGGATTGGGGTAGACAAGGTCAGACGTCAGACGACACCAGGTTATAGCCCAACAGGTTTATTTAAAATCACAAGCTTTCGGAGCGCTGTCACTTGACGAATCATTTCACCTGGCGAAGGAGCAGTGCTCCGAAACTTGTGATTTCAAATAAACCTGTTGGACTATAACCTGGAGTCATCTGACTTTTGATTTTAGAAAAGAGGTGATATGGTGGCTCAGTGGTTGGCGCTGTTGTCTCACAGCACCAGGGACTAGCCTCGGGTGACTGTCTGTGCGGAGTTTGCACATTCTCCCCGTGTCTGCGTGGGTCTTTTCCGTTGCTCTGTGTTCCTCCCACAGTCCAACGATGTGCAGGTTAGGTGGATCAGCCATGGTTAAAGATCCCATTTGAGGTTACAGGCATGGGTGGGGATGCTTTTTGGTTGGGTGCAGACTTGATGAGCCAAATGGCCTTTATCTGTACTGTAGGGAGTTCTATAATTCTAAAACCAGAGTAAAGTCATTGATCAGACTTCAAAAGACGAGGAGAGTGACACCCTCAGAGGAGGGGCTGAATGGCCTTCCTTTGTTCCTAAATAATGACATTCATGTTGATGTTTAAATTGCTACATGGAAAACGGCAGGAGGAATGAGGGAATGGAAGGAATTTGGAAAGTTCTTGGGAAAAGAAGATTTCTAACAGAGTGAGGGACTGGGGGAGCTGTGCAATGTAAAGATGTAGCAAGGGAGATCTAGGGGATGGATGTGAGTGGGATGCTCTTCAGAGAGTCAGGGTGGACTCGTAGGGCTGAATGGCCTGTTTTCACACTGTTGGGATTCTTTGGAACTGTGGCCAGCCGCATTCTATACCCAAAAATGATCAATTTTTCAAAGTTCATTTTGTTTCTGTGAATTTTCAGAAACTATCTTGAGTAAATTGGAACAGCTGCAAAGGATCAGCCTCTGATCTCCTGATTGTGGAGCTAGGTGACTATGAATCCCTGAATCCTGCAGCCAGTTGGCAAGGGTTAAATGTAGCTCCTATGAATATGGAGGGGAAAGGGGAAGAGCAAATACAGCCTGTCTGGGTGTGGGGGGGGGGGGGGGGGAAATAGTGAATGTACTAGGTCTATATGTTTTGCTTGAAACCATTAAATATGCTCCATCTTGAGGGCTGTTTTGGCAACGTGGTAGTGATACTATCTCTGAGCTTCTAGGATGGGTTCCTGTCCCATCTGGTCCATGTATAATAATGTCTTTAAACAGATTGATTCAAAATTACCCTGTACGTGTCATGCTTTTAAGAGAGTTCATCTTTAAGGACTCCATGTACTACCGAGTTTTGAGAAGATTTGTAGCTCAGGTTGAGGTTCTAGATGTAAGTTTGCTCGCTGAGCTGGAAGGTTCGTTTTCAGATGTTTCATCACCAAACTAGGCAACATCATCAGTGAGCCTCTGGTGAAGGACTGGTGTTATGTCCCATTTTCTATTTATGTATTTAGGTTTCCTTGAGTTGGTGATGTAATTTCCTGTTCTTTTTCTCAGAGGAGAAACAACCCAAGGAAATGTAAACACATAAATAGAAAGTGGGTCACTAACACCAGTGCTTCACCAAAGGCTCACTAATGATGTTGCCTAGTTTGGTGATGAAACATCTGAAAATGAACCTTCCAGCTCAGCGAGCAAACTTACATCCAGAACTCCATGTAGTGTGTGTGAACAATGTTGTGACTCTGCCTGCCTGTTAGTCTGCTTTGGGTTTGCAAGCTGTGCAGACAGAATTAATCTGTAATGTCTGTTTTATAACCTATAATGTTTTACTCTTTTAAAATAAACCAACCAATTGTAACCCAGAGTTAATCAGTCCTTGAGCAGTGATTGATTAGGGGATGGTTGTCATTAACATGGCAGTCTGGACCAATCGTGAAAAATCATCTGATATCTCCATCATTAGCAGAACCAATTTCTGTTTTAAAATAATCATCCAATATCCTCAGAATTGTTACAATGCACAAGGAGCCCATTCAGCCCATCAGTGTTAGCACTGGCAATCTGTGCATTATGACTTAGTGCCAAACTCTTGCCTTTTCCCAGAATCTGCGCAGTTTCTGTTTAATCAAACCCAGGAGACAGATAAGATGCCCAGTTTTGTAGGTGCCGGTTTGTTAATGTTTTAAAGTTTAATTTTGTATTTACTGAGCTGACGAATAACGTGGATTTTGCCATGTTGTTCCCTATCGTACAATTGCTATGTAGTTCAGTGATACGTTGTGCATGATACCGAGACTGAGAAGCTTCTTGGGATGTTTTACAATTAAAGGGGCTATACAAATACAAGTTGTTGTTGAGTTTTACACATTTTCGTCAATATTTTGTTATCTTGCAGCATCACACTGCAGCCCTCTGCATACAGTGGTTCGGTATAACTGCAGCTCCAATCACTCTGTGGTCCGATCACGCACTACGGAGAATCCCAATTTGTTACAGATTGATGTTGACGATCCTTGTGCCTGTCCCAACAGCTGTGAACCTCAGGATGTCGGTCCGAGAACCATCATCTTAATCATGTTCGGCATAACTGTCACATTCTATTTCCTGTTTGGTGGGTGAAACAATTTGCACTTAAATAGTTCTTCTTGTGAACAGAAATCCCCAGGTATCTCTCAGAGATGAGCATGGAATGAGAGCATAAACTACTAACAGTGTTCAGAGGTTTGATTAATTGATGAGGTGATAGAACCAGTGCAGACATAATGGGCTGAATGGCCTTCCTCTGTGCCAGAAACTGAACAGGACTAGCAATTATAAATACAATGGCTATAAGAGCAGGTTAGAGGTCAGGATTACTGCACTGAATAACTCACTTCCTGACTCCCCAAAGCCTGTCCATCATCTCTAAGACAGCAGTCAGGAGTGTGATGGAATACCCCCCACTTGCCTGGATTAATGCAGCTCGAACAACACTCGAGATTTTTGACACCACTAAAGACAAGACAGCTTGATTGGCACCACCTCCACAACATTGATAAAAATGCACAGCAACAATTCACCAAAGATCTTTAGCACTTTCTCAAACCCACGACCACTTCCATCCAGCAGGACAAGGGCAGCAGTTACATGGGAACACCACCACCCTGACTTGGAAATCTATCACTGCTCCCTTACAGTCATAGATTACGATTCTGGAACTCCTTCCCAACAGAACCCACACTCTAAGGACTGCCGTGGTCCAAGTAGGTGGCTCACCACCACTTTCTCTGAGGCATGTGAGGATGGGGCGACAAATGCTGGCCGTGCCAGTGACTCCCACATCCCACGACTGAATAAAAAGAAACTCCATTCCTGTTTGTGGAACCTGGCTGTGCGCAAATTGATTTTTGCTTTTCCTACATTATAGCCAATAAAATAGAATCATAGAATCCCTAGTGTGGAAACAGGCCCTTTTTCCACCAACCCTCCAAACAGTAACCCATCCAGACCCATTCCCTACCATACCATTCTATATTTACCCCTGACTAATGCACCTAACCTACACATTCCTGAACACTATAGGCAATTTAGCATGGCCAATTCATCTAAACTGCACATCTTTAGCCTGTGGGAGGAAACCAGAGCACCCAGAGGAAGCCCACACAGTCACCTGAGACTAGAATCAAACCCACTGAGCTATACCCTCAAAATGTACGTCACTGGTTAAATGCTTTGGTAGTGACCTTATAGAGATTTATAAAAGCATGAGGGTCATGGATAGGATAAATAGACACCGTCTTTTCCCTGGATTGGGACAGTCCAGAACAAGACAGCATAGCTTTAGGATGAGAGGGAAAAGATGTAAAAGGGACCCAAGGGGTGACTTTTTCATAGAGAGGGTGGTGAGGGTATGGTATGAGCTGCCAGAGGAAATAGTGGAGGCTGGTACAATTGCAGCATTTAAAAGGCATCTGGATGGGTATATGAATAGGAAGGGTTTAAGAGGGATATGGGCCAACTGCTGGCAAATGGGACTAGATTAGGTTAGGATATCTGGTCAGCATGGACAAGTTGGGCTGAAGGGTCTGTTTCTGTGCTGTCTAACTCTATGACTAGTATCTTAAAGCAAAGTGTATGATTGAATCCTGGTGAACCCTGCTATAAGAATTATCAGGGCGCTTTTTACAATGTGCTGTTTTCACAGTGCACAGACACTGTTTCTATTTCAGGTTCGTAGTAACATTCCGCAGTATTTTGCTTTGGACAATATTTTAAGTTACAAATACCATCTCCAACACCCTCCCCTCATCACAAGTGCTTGTTAATGAGAGCCACTGAAGTGTAGAATCTGAGATCCCTGTGGTTATTTTCTCAGGGTTGTGTGCGCTTAGTCCAGTCCGAACTCCTAATGGTGTCGAAATCATTCCCAAAGAAAATATCTGGTGCAGTTTGTACTACGCGTGTGTGGAGAGAAAAAGAAGAAAGCAGTGGGACCCAAGACGTTACAACTGAAGTAAGATCCACCGAGCTGGAATTTGTATCGGAGACATAGTGTTGTAAAGGGTTCAGATCTCATCTTTCACCGTCTCTATTGAGGGATATGCTACATAAACCAAAAATACTTTCACAGGGTTTGTCTGGATTGTATTTTCCAAGCCTGCTCCTTGAAGTTCACAACTATTACCTTCAAAATACAAATAGATCTTCACATATTGAATGGGAGAGATAGATGGGAAGGGTGGATGGCGTGGGGAGAGGTGGTGAGGGAGGTGTGGAAAAGAAAGCAGAGATGGAATCAGCCATTTACAGTATGGAAGCCCATAAAGCCCCCCTCAAGCCTCTCTGACTAACAATCCAGGCAATCTCAAACCCCTGTAAACCTGATGTGAAGATGCTGGGTTGGACAAAGTCAGAAGTCAGGGACACCAGGTTATAGTCCAACAGGTTCATTCAAAATCACAAGCTTTTGAAGTCACTTCATCTTACAAAGGAGCAGTGCTCCGAAAGCTTGTGATTTCAAATAAACCTGTTGTACTATAACCTGGTGTCATCTGACTTCAAACCCCATAAACCTGTAAGTTATTCCCTTCAAATGCCCATCTGATTTCCTTTCGAAACTATTGCCATTTCTGCTTCCATCTAGTTATTGGCGGAGAGTTCCAGGTGGTTACTATAGGCTGCATAAACATTATTTCTCATTTTCCCTCGCATCTCATCCTTAAGTTCTGAAATCCGGGCCACCCCCGTCTCCCCCAAAGGCTTATTATCATCATCTCATGGGTCGAGATTTTACTTGGTCTAACTTATCCAAGATATAATTTATACACCTCTATAAAAACAACTGTCAGTGCTTGGAGAACAAACCCATGCTTTCCACTACAACCTAGGAACATATTAGATTAGATTAGATTACTTACAGTGTGGAAACAGATGTCAACCATCTGATGAAGGAGTAGCGCTCTGAAAGCTGGTGCTTCCAATTAAACCTGTTGGACTATAACCTGGTGTTGTGTGATTTTTAACTTTGTACACCCCAGCCCAACACTGGCATCTCCAAATTATGACTACTGCAAATACTAACACACTTCCAGAGATCTCCAGTTGTAAGTACTGAGACTTGCAGCAGATAGTTGCTATAGCAGCGATGGAAGTGGACTAAAACATGAAAGTGAATTCAAATGCCACCCAGCGAAACTGAGGATCTGAATTCAGACTTTTTGCAAAGAGTACAATGGTGCAATGATTTTTACTGATGGATGAGTCATCCAGAGTTCCAGATACACGAGTAACAAGCACAATGGGTTGAATCGACAGGTGCTAGATCCTGCCATTAATACCTCGGAAAGTTGTTTTGTGAAGCAAATACCAAACTGTCCAGGCTGCGATGCATGTAGGACCAAACCGTTCACTTGTGCTCGATTGGCTAATCTCTCACAACTTCAAGAATTGAAATTTATCTCCCATGCTTTAAACACAAGGGAACCTTCCAGGGTTCCCACTGCAGACTACTAACCGGTGAAGTAGCCTTGTAAAATGTGATGAGCAGAAATTACTGAGATGGGTTAATGAGACGAGGATAAATTTTTTCACACAGAGTGTGGTGAGCCTGTCACAGGATATGGCTGAGGCCAAAACATCATGCTTTCAAAAAGAGGCAGTCGGTGCAGCTCTTGTGGCTAAAGGAATTAAAGGACACGCGAGGGAAGGAAGGATTAGGATATTGAGCTTGATGATCAGCCACGAACATATTGAATGGTTGAACGGACTTGAGGGGTTGAATGGCCTTTTCCTATCTTCCATGTTTCAATGTGCCACAGTGCACGAAGTATGTTTGCACAATGACCACTTGGACAAGGCAAGAAAATGTCACAGGAGTTTAATAGAACCCCAGCAGTAAAGTCTTAAAGGTCCAAACAAAGTCAGATGGAAAAACAGATTGTGCCTTATCCAGCTAACTCAATGAGGACAGCAACCTCGTAGGACCATACATCTCCTAAGAAACAGGTAAAAACCCAACCAATTGTGTTAAAAATAAGATTCTTACGCTAAACACAAAATAACAGCTTTATTGTTAATACAGGTACCCAATATTATTTATTTCCCAGAAAACAGTATTACATGATACTGCTCCTATACACTTCAAAATATGAAACAAATAACCTTATTACAAATATTTTTAACCAATTACAGTACATTGTGCATTCTAAACATATCTAAATGTTATACAATATTCCAGCTGATAAACATTTCTATAAATTCCACATCCTCTGGGCATTTTGTTTTAAGAAACCTGTACACTCACCTCCATAGGATCACAAAAATAAGTGTCTAAATATATCTTTCGGAATACATTCTGTAACACCTTTACTTTTAACAAAACCATAAAAATCTGTCATCATTTACCTTTAGTTCAGAGTTAGGTCTCAAAGTGTTAAATCCATCTAGGGAAGGGCCTAATCTCCCAATGCATAGCTTCAAATGCTTTCAGAAATATACAGATTTACTTAAGGCAAGCAGAGTGCCAGGGAGCCACACGTCATTTGCCCAATTACAGCTGATTAAAGGAGTTGTTCAGGATCATTGTTGTACTGTAGGTGCCACTTGGTCAGATAACAGGCACATCTGGTCATCCTCAGAATTCCCAAATGGGTGCTTGCTGCTGGCACTTAATACCCTGTCAATTTTTAAAAAAAGCTTACAAAACACTTTGTATTCCAAATCAATCCAGATTTGAGGTGATGCCGCTTTTTATCCAGAATCTAAAAGATCCCCCACAGCTCCCAGTTAAAGCATGGGAACCTCAAAATAATTCCAAAAGGGAACAAGCAACATTTTACCCAAGAAGTGATTAAAACAGGATTGGTATTTATTTATTTTTAAACAAAGCCCCATTGGTAACTGGATGCTGGACTAAATCAGCAATGCTCACACCTTACTGTGGTAGTGAATCTCTGCAACTCCTTTAACCAGCCAATGGGCCACCAGAACACATTATCAGCAGCAGGAAGGACTTCATGGAGTGTGCAGCAATTTCAATTTCCCTCATGCCTGGCTTGATTTGAAAGTGAAGTTTCCAGCACTATCATTAGTTAACAAACTCGAGTTATCCAATTTGCTGTAGTTAGCACAGCTTTAGCAATAGATTTTCCCACAGGGAATTAACTGTTCTTTCGCTTGGAATTAACTCTAGTCTCAGTGAATTTTCTTCTCTCCACCAGCACGTCTCAAAACATTACTGGTCTCTCACACATACACAGACACAAGTCCATCCCTCACACCCTACATGCACACACTCTCCATCCATCTCTTTCCCATCTAGTCCATCCAGCTCCCTCTCTCTGGTACAGAAGCTCACAGCCTGCCTATCAGTCTTCCTCGCTCTCACACAGACTCTGTCTCTCTGTCACACACAACAGTCCCCCCAGTTGCATCAATTAGTTCAAAATAAATAACCGTCAAAATCAATCTTTGGAATTAAGAATGTGCTTCCTTCAGGTTCTATGGCAGATTTTAGTTGCTTCTAAAAATTCCAATCCCAAGGTTCTTAAAGTTGAAGCTCTCACAAAAGACAGCAAACAACTCTGTAGGTGCCTCGTTCAAATGGAAACATCATAACCAGGTTGTCTGCTGCCCACTGAAGCAGCTTCTTGTGGAATTCGAAGGAAGTAGGATGAGGTATTGTGAAATCTATGGACCAAAGGGATTAAAGGCTTTAGCTTTGATTTGGTTTGATATTGCTGCAAGTTTATATTCTTTGGCCTTCCCATCCCTCTCTAATTTACTGAATGATATTCAGCTTTGATGGATTTACCCATTATAAAATGAGCACACTGTGGCCTTCATAGAACTCGTCCAATTAACTACAGGCAGCATGCATTCTAACAGCCAGAAGTGAATGCATTTGATTGCTGCTGTTATATCTTGAACTGTCGTAGAGCAAAACAGGGTTCTCATCAATAGTTTCCCGATATTGCTGCTGATAAACCATGAGAGTGAAAAGGGGTACTGCAAGATTTTGACTAATTAATAACTGGGCAGAGACTGCCTTCGTCAGTGTGGCCTGTTGGCACTCCATCATGCAAATGTCTTTAGTCAGAGGTTACAACAGTCCAATATTAATTCCCACACACTGTAATACCAAAACAAAAATGCTGCCTTTTACAAAAGGAAATCAGGAACACGATCAACACCAACGTGTAACATTCTAAACACATTTTCCGATGTCACGCAGGGAGATATTCAAGGGCTATCATCCCATTGTGACAATAATGCAGTCTCCAGTCAGCCTGCTGGCCGGAAACACAGACAGAAAGGATCAAAATAATTCAGAAACAATTTTAAAAAATAAACACAGCTCCTACAACAGTGGTCAATTTCGGACAGTTTCACAAATAAAAGCAATCACCAAGTAGTTATTCTTGTTTTAAAATCTGTGATCAACATCTGATTGGCGGAAGAAATTAAATAGGACTTGGAAAGTAAAAAGTGCACCTGAGCTCTAAAATGGATGAACGGCTACGACAGGATTTTCATTATAATGGATTGAGTAAAGCAAACTACGTGCAACAAGACAAACATTCTATCCCTGCATTTGTGATCTTACGGGAACTGCAGTTTCCACGTGTTGCAGTTCCAGTAACAAAGCAGCCCCATCTGCTACCTTGTCGTAACTAGACATTTCTGCCATCCCTCCCTTCCAAATTACTGGTTTCACGAACTCTCATCAATAAATACAAAGCACAGGACAGACTGCTTTGCAAGCCTGCTGTCATCGCTGCCCAGGTGGCAAGACCACTCTCCTATCTCGAAGAGGACCTTGGGTGGTGAATTGGTGTTCTAACAATGCTAGGCCATGGAGTGGTAGCAAAGGAGCCCACACAGGGAGAAAAGAACAAAAGACAACGGAAAGAGGTAGGTGCCCACCTAATAGCAACCAAGCAACAAAGCAAATGGGGGGGGGGGGCACAAGTGCATGTCCAGGGGGAGCAATAAAAAAGGATTTAAGAGACAACTGGTCCCAGTCTCAATTATCAAGATGTTTTGCTTTGGTCAAATTAAATTAATTCCTTCAAAGGCAACAGCCACAGCACAAGCTGAGCTCTGAGTTGGTGACAATTTAGTTTGCAATCCCTGCACTTAAAGTAATATACAAACTGAAGCTGTGTTAGTACGAGCTGTAGCAAGGTGCTATGCTAACCCCTAACAAAGCAAGTCAAAACAGGAAAATACTGCTAGAAAAAAAATACCTCAATTAAAAAACTGTTCCAAGTGAATTTACACTAAATTTTGATTAACTAAACACGTCAATGCCAATAGTCAAATGTTACTAAAATGTAAAAAAAACTTGTTATTCAATCTTAACCCTTGATCTGCTGGTTTTATTGATGCTGAGAATATCTGAAAAGTTTATTGATTCTTTTAACAAGCTAAGTTGATTTAGGGAAGGACTGTGGTATTTATGGATGATCTGCGACTTGCATCAAACTCTACTTCAACAAAGATATTCTGTAGAAATCCCTGTAGGCAGCTACTCCATTTCAGCCTTCTAAAGCTGATTACATTGTTTAAAACAAACAAGTTGAAAAACTATATGGTCAAGGGCTAAATTAAATACAATCTAAAAGTGGGGCTATCTAATCAAAGAGGTCATGAAACTGTTGGCCTTTTCATTCATAATGACTAATTATACTGGTAGATAGTGTTGGGGTTATTCTTGTTTTAAAATTTGTGATCAACATCTGATTGGCGGAAAAAATTAAATAGGACTTGGAAAGTAAAAAGTGCACCTCAGCTCTAAAATGGATGAATAGCTATGACAGGATTTTCATTATAATGGATTGAGTAACAAAATCTGAAAAAGAAAATTCACCATAGTCCCAGAGGATCATGGGGCTGCTCTCTCATTAGAGATAGACAACTTGTTGTGGTTTAACTTGAAGTTCACCACGCCTCCGGCGAAGGGAGAGATGAAGGAGGCAGGATCCACACAGAGAAGTGGATGTGCACTATTGGGAGTCACTCTGCATCACAAACTAGCTGTCCAGCCAACTGAGCTGACCAGCTCCCCAAATGCAAAACACAACTGCATATTCAAAATTTTAAGTCAAATGAAAAAAATATTTTTCAATTCAGTATAGTTTTGTCAGTGGGACAGCATTTCACCTTGCAGACATATGAAGAAATATATTGGCATAAGTTTTTTTGAGTTATTCACTCACATTGTCTATTTGTAGGGAGTGCAACTGTGTAGCATCGTATTGCGCTCTGATTAAATGTCTCTGGCAGACACTGCCGCAGTCCCACACAACGATGTCTCATTTTGGAATGATTTGGAGATGCCGGTGTTGGACTGGGGTGTACAAAGTTAAAAATCACAACAGCAGGTTTTGTCCAGCAGGTTTAATTGGAAGCACTAGCTTTCGGAGCACCGCTCCTTCATCAACCACCTGATGAAGGAGCTGCACTCCGAAAGCTAGTGCTTCCAATTAATCCTGTTGGACTATAACCTGGCATTGTCTGATTGTTAACTTTGTTCACTTTGGAATTACTGAACACACCGGAATCTCACTTGCAAACATGTTTTGGACAGAACCAGCTTTGGCAGAGGATTAGCATGAAGTCAAGAAGACATCCACTCAGTAAAATGGGAGGGTGAGCTTGATGGGGTTTTACATCTCAGCGTCAACACTGAGTACAAGATTCATTATAATTAAAATGAAAGACCTTCTATCTCTATATTATTTGACTAAATGGGCATTCTTTTGCGTCTTCAAATAACCTGCACTTCAGTGGTTAAATAAGAGGGGCCAGAAAGATGTTTTTGAACGAATATGCAGATTTTAGTTGCTTGAAGGTGGTACCTTTTGTATTTTATGAACCAGTCTGTGCAACAGAGGTAATATCCCAGCAGGTTAAGTGTTAATTTTGGCTCCGCATTAAAAAAAACTTAAGATTTTCCTCACACTAGTTGTCACAGAACAGTTATTAAAACAGTACAAAAATCAAGAGTTAAGATTCATCGCAGCCTTGAATTTTAGGCCTCAAATTTACCACAGATACAGATAGTGGACAAGTTAACTGTTCACATTACGTTAAACTGAGCCACAATATTCACAAGTGGCATGCAATAAGCAAGAGGACAAGGCTAGTGTAGGAAATATACAAGTCTTCAAAGTGCATAGCTAACCAACGCCAGCATGTTCAGACAGGAACAGGAAAATGACATTTTTAAAGAGCTACAGCCTCTCGCCATGAATCACTGGACTCATTTGTTCCACCAGAGGCAGCAAACTGGCTCAGGCCTGAATAGACCAAGATCTGGACCCATCAGATTACACACTCGCAGCCCAACAGGTCAGAGACAAGCAACGTGGAGAACTGCAATTCTCAAACTCTCAATTCTCTTCACTAGATACTTCAATGGGCTAGAATCGAGTGTTGCACTAGCACAGTATTGTACAAAATATGCAGCCAGCTGTTAATGCTGTGTAGCAAAAATCCATGGCACTTCTTTAGCAAATCCCTCAGATTGATTGGGAAGTAAAAGTGTACTCTAATGGCCCATAATCAATCTGGAACAAAAACAAATTTCACCCCCAAAAGGTTTACAGTAACTTTGTTTCAAAGCAGGAAAAGCCTGCACTAAAGGCCACTTACTAACAGCTTATGAGACAAGACCAAAGTTTGGAATCAGTAGCTGTCCCTTCCAATATAATTCAACAATAAGGAAACATCAGAATTTCCACAAGGTCAGCATTTGACCACTACCATTCTGAACAGCTGAGCACAAATAAAAGATATTAATAGTCATCCAGTGGCTGGTTCAGTGGTGCATCATTAGTCTTTGCAAGAAGATCGTACAGCACACAGGATCCATTTCTCTTCAGAATACCTTCTGACTAGGTTACTGTTATTGCAACAGCATGCCACTAGACTGGAGTCTTTAAAGCCAGCCTTTTAGTAACCATTCAGATAGCATGGTTAAAACACATATCAGATTTATCTTCTTTTGAAGCTCAACTATAAAAAACAACTGATTTATGAACATGAATGAATCTGCTCCATGCCCATAAAGAAATACGTTCCAACAACATGCATTATTAAGGAACAATATATGTGTATGAATATGTCAAGTTCCTGACATGAGTCGGAAGCATCAGAAATCACAAAAAGTGTCACGACTGGACAAAGAAACAAAAAATCCTATTACTTCATTTCAGGAGAAATCCAACACCCCACAGATACACAAATACTCCGTGCAAAGACATCACCGCATTTGATGTGTCCGTTAATAGCATCATGGTTGATACATTGATTTAGAATTGAGACGATCAGTATTTTGATTTTTCTTAAAAAATGAACCTCCTTCACTTGACAGCAATTATGCTGAAATTGTTATAATTAAGTGAAAAATTTGCGTTTTCCAGTAACCAAAATCACAATCAATTTTGGTGGATCAAAACAAACTGATTTCCTCACACGCACAACAACTTAAATGTCTGGGGCGAAACAGAATAAAATTTTCCAAAGCATTTAAAAATTTCCTCTTTATGCAACAATATTCACAGGGCGATGTGCAGTCTTTAGCCCTGGTCTCTAAATGGTCTAGAAGAAGGGTAGTGAGCACTCTGGTTTACTTTGGAGTAACACTGGGAGGACAATATTTCAAGGAAAAACCGCCCCCTTTAAAAAGACACTCAGCCACAAGTGTTTTGGCATTTAATTGTTGTGATTCAAGAGGATTGCTTGAACAACATTTCAATGTCACAGAAACAAACTATTTCTGAAATTAAATCCTGATCTCTGTACTGGTTCAGTAAGCACTGCAACAGAAATAAATGGGAGGTCTTTTCTTTAAAACGGGAGCCACGTCCCAACCAATTCCCTAAATACTTCAATGAAGTCAGAACCAACATCAGCCACTTCTTGAGAGGGGGAGTGGGGAATGGGGCTGTTGTTTGATGTAAGTGGCCACCCTCCTCCAGTCCAGCTGAGCTGGTGGGTGGCATGACCTGATGGATAAGACTAGATGTGCTGTAGGCAAGGAGCTCAAATGGAAAGTGGTTAAGTAGATGCAGAGTGGCTCAAGTTTCTCAACGGCTCTCAATAACAACAGGCTCAAAGACACCCGCAGACACCCTGTGGAGAAAGAAACAGTACTTGTTACTTGCAGAAAACCGATTTGTGAAAATACTCATTGTATTATCTCGCTTGAGCTTTTGACACCTTAAGCATAAGGACTGTAAACACACATTTGAATACGGCACAGGTTGGAGAGTACAAAATGCATTTTCCAAAACTGTAGAAGCAAGGTGCTCATTATGAGAATTAAGACTCTATTGACATGAGGAGGAATAGCTGACAACCCATATTTATTTAACTTTTCACCTTGTAAAACATAACCAAGGCACTTCACAAAGCACTACCTAGTTGACAGCAGAGGGGGGAACATTCCTTGCATAAAATATTTAATGATTTTAGAAAGAATGTGTTTATAATTTTAGTACCACTGGCACATGAGGAAATGCTTTCCTCAGGAGGTACTGTTCACTGAGATAATGTGAAATAAACCTTCAATCAAGGAACTGGCAGGTCCATAAATTACTGCATCACATTCGAACATTTGCAGCTTTAAAATTATCAATAATCTTACTCCAAATTATTTCTCTGAGCAAATAGCAGAATGACAAGCTGATGATTGAAAGGGCCCAAGTTTGTTAGATAAAATGCAAAAGGGTTCTTATTTCAAAAGTATTAAAGACTCATTTTGAAGAAAATCCCACACCAATAATCTGGGGTCCAGGATAAATTACACAATGGTACAAGACCACTCTGCTGCAATTTCTGAAACTCACCTGTTCCCCAGCTGAATACCACCGAGTGCTGTTGTTCCATCTCTACTTACAAACAGCCTCAAATTACTGTCTGAAAATGAGAAGAATACACAACATCAGCACACTGGGGAAAAAAAACAGCATACACATACGGGGCTGAAGAATCTCTGCCCTCGGCTGCTAACAGCACTGACTCAAATTTGAATTCATGTAGCACCTCAACATGTCTATTAAAGAACGTAATGTATCACAGCACAAAAACAGCGGTTTGGCAGGCAAAGACCTCAGCCATTCGGAGAGTTTATTCAAAGCGAAGACAGATAGATTTTTAATGGGTAAGGGAATCCAAGGTTATGGGGACGTGGATAAAAGCAGGAAAGTGGAGTTGAAGATTATCAGACCAGCCATGATCTTATTGAATGCTGAAGTAGATTCAACAAGCTGAATAACTTACTTCAGATCATGATTTGGAGATGCCGGTGTTGGACTGGGGTGTACAAAGTTAAAGATCACACAACACCAGGTTATAGTGCAACAGGTTTAATTGGAAGCACACTAGCTTGCGGAGAGTCGCTCCTTCATCAGGTGGTAGTGGAGGGCTCAATCCTAACACATAGAATTTATTGCAAAAATTTACAGTGTGATGTAACTGAAATTATACATCGAAAAATTGATTGGCTGTTAAGATCATGTATCTTAAGGTCTGATTTCACAAAAATAGGGAGATAAATTGGCCAGTTAATTATTGTTTGAGGGAGTTTGTACAGCAATGTTATATCAGGACAGCAGGAGAGCTCCCAGCTCTCCTTGACACAATGGGGGCCTCATTTCTTTGCCATTATTTTTATTGTCATGGTACAAGTCAGTGAAAAAAAGGTGAAGTCTTGGATTTAAAGATTAATTGAAGAATTGGGATTTCTAATAGGGCAGTGCTCCATCGGTAGCGCAATAGACTGTTGCGCTGAAATGGCAACTAGATCAAGACAGAATCAATTAGATCATTTTTCCAATTTGTGTTTGTGTGACTTTCTCCCTCAAAAGGTCAGGGTGCAGGATTAGTGGTTGCCTGATAAGTGTTAGAGGCCTGAGAATGAAATCGGTATCAGTGGAGAAAAATCAGAAAAGGGGCCTAAAATAAAACACAAGAAATTAGAAGTCGATCATATGGCATAACGAACCTGCTCTGTCATTCAATTTATCACATCTCTATTTTCAATTTCCTACTCACTCCCCAAAACATGACACAGCTAAACCATAGCTATCCTGGCTTTGAATCTATTCAATAATGCAGCATTTAAACCCTCTTGTGATAGAGACTTCCCAAGATTCACAACAATAGACAATAGGTACAGGAGTAGGCCATTCTGCCCTTTGAGCCTGCACCACCATTCAATATGATCATGGCTGATCATCCTTAATCAGGATCCTGTTCCTGCCTTATCTCCATAACCCTTGATTCCACAATCCTTGAGAGCTCTATCCAACTCTTTCTTAAATGAATCCAGAGACTGGGCCTCCACTGCCCTCTGGGGCAGAGCATTCCACACAGCCACCACTCTCTGGGTGAAGAAGTTTCTCCTCATCTCTGTCCTAAATGGTCTACCCCATATTTTTAAGCCGTGTCCTCTGGTTCAGTACTCACCCATCAGCGGAAACCTGTTTCCTGCCTCCAGAGTGTCCAATCCTTTAATAATCTTATATGTCTCAATCAGATCCCCTCTCAGTCTTGTAAACTCAAGGGTATATAAGCCCAGTCGCTCCAGTCTTTCAGCGTAAGGTAGTCCCGCCATTCCAGGAATTGACCTCGTGAACCTACGCTGCACTCCCTCAATAGCCAGAATGTCTTTCCTCAAATTTGGAGACCAGAACTGCACCCAATACTCCAGGTGTGGTGTCACCAGGGCCCTGTACAGCTGCAGAAGATCCTCTTTGCTTCTATACTCAATTCCTCTTGTTATGAAGGCCAGCATGCTATTAGCCTTCTTCACTACCTGCTGTACCTGCATGCTTACCTTCATTGACTGGTGTACAAGAACACCCAGATCTCTCTGTACTGCCCCTTTACCTAAATTGATTCCATTTAAGTAGTAATCTGCCTTCCTGTTCTTGCCACCAAAGTGGATAACCATACACTTATCCACATTAAACTGCATCTGCCATGCATCGGACCACTCACCTAACCTGTCCAGGTTACCCTGTAATCTCCTAACATCCTCATCACATTTCACCCTGCCACCCAGCTTAGTATCATCAGCAAATTTGCTAATGTTATTACTAATACCATCTTCTATATCATTAATATATATTGTAAAAAGCTGCGGTTCCAGTACTGATCCCTGCGGTGCCCCACTGGTCACTGCCTGCCATTCCGAAATGGAGCCGTTTATCACTACTCTTTGTTTCCTGTCAGCCAACCAACTTTCAATCCAAGTTAGTACTTTGCCCCCAATACCACGTGCCCTAATTTTGCTCACTAACCTCCTATGTGGGACTTTATCAAAAGCTTTCTGAAAGTCCAGGTACACTACATCAACTGGATCTCCCTCGTCCATCTTCAGAGTTACATCCTCAAAAAATTCTAGAAGATTAGTCAAGCACGATTTCCCCTTCATAAATCCATGCTGACTCTGACCTATCCTGTTACTACTATCCAGATGTGTCGTAATTTCATCCTTCATAATAGACTCCAGCATCTTTCCCACCACTGAGGTCAGACTAACTGGTCTATCATTTCCTGCTTTCTCTCTCCCACCTTTCTTAAAAAGTGGTACAACATTAGCCACCCTCCAATCCGCAGGAACTGATCCCGAATCTATCGAACTCTGCAAGATAATCACCAACGCATCCACGATTTCTCGAGCCACCTCCTTCAGTACCCTGGGATGTAGACCATCAGACCCCGGGGACTTATCAACCTTCAGACCTAATAGTCTCTCCAACACCAATCCCTGGCAAATATAAATTCGCTTAAGTTCGCGAGATTGCTTGTGTCTTCCCCAGTGAACACCGATCTGAAGTAGCAATTCAATTCTTCTGCCATTTCTTTGTTCCCTGTAATATATTCCCCTGTTTCTGTCTTCAAAGGCCCAATTTTAGTCTTAACCATTTTTTTGCCTTTCATATACCTAAAAAAGCTTTTACTATTCTCCTTTATATTATTGGCCAGCTTACCTTCGTACCTCATTTTTTCTCTGCGTATTTCCTTCTTAGTAATCCTCTGTTGTTCTTTAAAAGCTTCCCAGTCCTCCGTTTTCCCACTCATCTTCGCTATGTTATACTTTTTCTCTTTTAACTTTATATGTTTCTTAACTTCCCTCATCAGCCACGGCCACCCATGCCTCCTCCTAGGATCTTTCTTCCTTTTTGGAATGAACTGATCCTGCAACTTCTGCATTATACACAGAAATATCCACCATTGTTCCTCCACTGTCATCCCTGCTAAGGTATTGCACCATTGAACTTTGGCCAGCTCCTCCCTCATAGCTCCATAGTTCCCTTTATTCAACTGAAAAATTGTGGAGAAAGGAAACTTATCCTCATGTCAGTACAAAATGAACAGCCTCTCATCTTGAGGCTTGATATTGTCTTCTAGATTCCCCTGCCAATGCAAGCAACCTCAGTGCCTGCCTTGTCAAGCCCCTTTAAAATTGGCCAT
The DNA here is from genome assembly GCF_047496795.1 of Chiloscyllium punctatum. NCBI lineage: Eukaryota > Metazoa > Chordata > Chondrichthyes > Orectolobiformes > Hemiscylliidae > Chiloscyllium > Chiloscyllium punctatum. The sequence continues at coordinate 25,212,809 of NC_092787.1, read as the reverse complement.
GTTTCAACGAGATCACTTGCCCAGAGAATAAATGTCTAATTTACTCAGCCTCTCTTCATAGGATAACACTCCGTTCCCAGGGACCAAACTCGAGAATCTCTGTTGTACTGGCTACAATGCATTGTCTTTAAAATGGAAAAAGCTCGATCAACACCCTTTCTACCCCAGTACTCCCTCCTCCCACCCACCACCCCTCTGCCCCAAAGTATTGCATAAATGCTGTCTCTTCCACACTTTGTGTCAGCTCTGATGAAGAGTCAAGGAGATGCAAACATTCACTTGCTCCCCCTCCATGGATGCTGCCTGAGCCACTCTGATCTCCATTTGTTGTTTTCAGTTCATCTTTAGATGGAAATTGTGTAATTTTCTGATACCTCAGATTAATGTAAAGAACCAGGTCACAGAAATTAGGCTTTAACTTGGCTCTGCACTTATTAAAAAGCTTTATTTAAAAAAAAAGAATTTAAAAATGCTGAGAAGGTAGTTCAATAGCCCCTATCCAGAGGTTTGCTCAGATGATCATCTTGCTAACTGCGACTTGTTGTTCTTCAATCTCTCTTCCCCAGGTACTTTTCGCTTCTTTGCAGAGAGCAAATCGTTCATAACTTACAAAGCCTTGCTCTGATTGGTTAAAAGCAACAGCTTACAGCTTATTGGTGACAGAAAATAAACTGGCTTTCTTCAGGTTTCAGGTATGTTCACTGCAAGGAGAGATGCACCACCTTCCCTTTTGGGCATGTGATAGTTTCTGGCGATATTGATCGCATCCACAAGCTGTTCACTTGCACAGGAGCTAATCGCAATTGTTAGCGGACAGACAATTGCTCAACACTCCTCAAATTAATCAGCCTCTAGTTGCTGGCCAAATCTCATTTTGCATACATCCCTAATTTTGTCCCATTTGCAACTAACCTCCCCCACTGGTTGAACAAAGCAGCTACGTAAACAATACCTACAAGTATTGGTAACTGTCTTTTAATTACAGTAATCCCTTCCACAATCCTCAAATTTTTAAAACAGTTCTTTTCCCAGTTCTAAAGGAGGGTCACTGGTCCCAAAATGTTCACTCTGATTTCTCTCTATAGATACTGCCAGACCTGCTAAGATTTTCTAGCAATGTGTTTCTTCCCCCCCCCCCCCCCCCCACCATTTCAGTCCACTATCAAAAATACAGAAAAAGATAAAGTTTTTATTCTAACCATAATTTCCGAGAAAACTTGTGAGCTGTGATAATGTACTGCATACTTCAGTTTCACTCAAGAATCCAAGATAAGGCAGATAGACCGTCTTATCCTGTGTGTAGGCAAGGATGTCTCCCTCCGATCAGCTGATGAACTGTTACTCTTTCATGTTGAGTCCACTTAGGAGAAATCCTGAGGTGCCAAGCACAGATGGCACTCTGGATGAGGGTCTTCATTCTCCATCATCAAAAGTGACTTGCTATCACCACTACTGACTGAACTTACAAGTGATCTTTTCTTGATGTTTAGATTAGATTATTTACAGTGTGGAAACAGGCCCTTCGGCCCAACAAGTCCACACCACCCCGCCGAAGCGCAACCCACCCATACATTTACCCCTTACCTAATACTACGGGCAATTTAGCATGGCTAATTCACCTGACCTGCACATCTTTGGACTGTGGGAGGAAACCGGAGCACCCGGAGGAAACCCATGCAGACACGGGGAGAACGTGCAAACTCCACACAGTCAGTCGCCTGAGGCGGGGAATTGAACCCGGGTCTCTGGCGCTGTGAGGCAGCAGTGCTAACCACTGTGCCACCGTGCCGCCCAAAACAACTGGACCTGTAGCAGCTGGTGAGGAACCAAGAGGGGAAAGCCTACTAGACCTTGTCTTTCCAAATCCACCAGTCACACGTGCATCTTTTCGTCAGTAGGAGTAGTCACCTCACAGCTTCAGCAACAGAAAGTGGAGCTTTTGAACAACACAGCAGAGGAGAAATCCATTTTCTCCATCAGACCTGTGCCCATTCTTTGTAAAAATTATCCTGATTGGTTCCACTCTTAGGCCCTTTCTCCGGAAAGCAGCCAAAAGTTTTCCCTTTCACGTACACATTCAAATCTCTTTTGAAAATTACTGAATATGTTTCCACTGTCCTTTTAGGCCTGATTATAACCTGCTGTGTAAAAGACCATTCTCATGCCACCTCTGGGCTCTTTTGCCAATTACCTTAATGTCAGAAATTAAAAGGAAAATACTATGCAGGCTGGAGATCTGAAATAAATCTGAGTGCTTGAGAAACTCATCTGTGGAGCATCTGTTAACTACACAGGAGCTAATCACAGCATCTGTGGAGAGAACACAGAACTAATGCTCACATCCAATATGGCTCTCCTCTCCACAGACACGATCAGACTTCCAGCACTTTTTGCTTTTATCTCAAATGTTCTCTGCTATGTGACACAAAAACTTTGAAAACATATTGCAGCCTCAGCCTCAAATTGTGGCATAGCTGAGAAAGTGACTGGACAAATACTTGGAAAGGGAGCATGAAGGAGTGCGGGAAGGGCAGTTAAGTGGGATGAGATCAAAATGGAGATACAGACATGAACAGCCTAATCTCCCTGCCCGTGCTGTAATTTCTACAATACTTGTGTGGTCCAATTGGCAATAGAGAGATAAGATTTGGCAACTGCTGAAATCAACATACTTTTATAGTTGTCTCATCGCAGAGCACACAACATTGTGGTTTTCCCCATGAATAATTGAGGCATGTGACAAATTTTGTGGCAGAGCCCAGATTCTTTACAGTAAGATCAATCACACTGTTAGACAGAGATGGAGGTCAGCACACACATCTAAATAACACTGCCTTTTCTTGTGAATGTATATACTATACTAACTTCACAATATATCTGCAATATTAAACAGCATTTTGGAAGGAGGCAACGCTCCAGTTTGGGTGATTTGACCTTTAATAGTCCTCCTGTACACTAAAAAGGCAGCAACGCCACATGGATGAATAGCGGACAATATCCATGAATTAAGAGTGGGAACATGGCAGGCTTACCTTCAGCATTACTGACATCTGTGAAATCTTGACTCTGCACAATTTTCTCCACAATGTCATCTGCATCGATTCTGGTATCATCAACCCAAGTAGGTTGACTCTCGACAGTTTCCTTTTTTCGTCTGCGGAATGAGAAACCAATTAGGAGCAGTACAGCAATGCGCTTAAAAATTACATCCACAGCTCGTGTATGAGGAGCCCTGAAATTCAGAAGTTAGCACAACCTTTCCAACCAATACTTTACTGGAGTGCAGACTCTGGCAGGCCTTTCCGGTCAAAAACATTTTAGCTGCAATATGGCATTGCATCCCGCAAATCACCAAAATCAGTGCAAACTCTCCCCCCAGCAATCTACACACTTGCATTTTCCAGCTGAGGCTGTAAAATTAAAAGACCAACTGCAGCATCATCCAAACAGGCCAGGTAAAGCAGTACAGTACTGGGATCAATTTCGTGATTTAGACAACAAGTACTTGCTTGCCAAGCCACCGGGGCAGCAGCACTCTGGTTTCCTTAAAGCTCTGCTAGTGATCCACAATCAGAATGGAATTTGCAGTTAGTACTCTGTGGTGCTGATAGATTGTACAATACTTTTGTGGCACAGACACAAATAGCATTGGCCAAGGTCACAGACCCAACGATACATTAAGTTGCTTTTTCGTCCCTATATTATCAGGAGTACATTGTTGACGCACTCCAGGTTTGATAATTATTTCTAAATTTTATGCTTTTTTTTGCACAGTTGAATACAATGCAGGTCAGATAAAGATTCATGTACTTTTGACTCTGACCACATTCCTGCAAGACCAACACTTGAATTTTTTTTTGAAGGAGGCTGCACATTCAATGCCAAACAATAATGGAATATTTCCATCTCCGGCCACACAGAATCACCTACCAGAATATCAACAGGGATTTCCAGTGGTCACTCCATATAGTACAGGTGCTACCAGCAGAAACAACTTCCTTCAAATGAGCCTAAGTTGGATTAGATTGGCCTGTGAGGTCAACTTGTCTCTGCAGTCTGTATTGTCTATTTTAAACACAAGTCAATACAATATCTCTGAACACCTTAACTTGGCTATCGGACTAGTTACAAAGTCAGATGCTAAATTCCAGACTTTGAGCTATTTGAATCTTGCTCATTCCAATTCATTTTTAAAAAATAGAATGATGCAGCATAATTTCAACTTGAATAAACAGAGAATGGAAAATTGCTTCATTTGAATCATGAATAGAATGCCTGCAAAACCCAAGCATCTGGAGCTATAAAGCATCCACCCATTTAGTCAGGCTTTTCCAGTTTGGGAATGCAGGTTGTGAAGATGCATTTGCTGACAGAGTAAAAACCTTGAATTGGACAGGAATGTTTTATCCACCATTTTTTATTTCATAAAATGTGAAAAAAGTCAAGACTATAGACAAACATTTTCCGATTTGGAACAGACAGATCTCAGATACAGGACAGTGTGGAGTTTAAAGAAATGCAAAGACAAAAAATATCACAAACTGGTAACAACAACACCCTTCAAATCAAAACGGTACACACAACATTCCGTGGTCTCACCTTCTGTGGGTTCTGCTATCAGGATGTGCACTATCCAGAGATAGGGAACTACCTCTTTTAAACAGAACAGCTGTGTACCTGGGTGGCCTTTCTGGTGGGAGTGCTGGCCTCGGGGGCCTGGGTGGTCGCTCCACTTTGTGTTCCTTCTCTCCATCTGTGCTCTCAACGGTTATGCTGAGCCCTCCAGAGGCACTGCTGCTGCTGGATGTGTTACGTCGGTGAGTTAGGTCCGAAAGGCTAGAGGACCGAGAGTGCTCAGTGCTGTAACCTGTGTTTTAAACAATATTGAAATTGGAAATAAATGTCTCAATTACAAACAAAGAAGTTTCCCTATGGATCTCAACCATGCACTAATTTTCCAATTTTGGGATCATCCGTCTTTTTAGTTCTAATTTTAGTTAATGACAATTAGCTAAAAATTGGGATTCCATTTGCGCTATTAAGAACTAAGCTATTCGTTTGCAGCATTACTTGTACAGTATGACTAATACAATAATTTGATTTGCCCCCAGCACTTGAAAGAGCAAACCACCTCAAGGGGACATGGGTGTCATGTAATAAGCTATGAATCATGTAATTCTACTCCTCTGCATATGATCATAATAGGCTTTTATTGTGGCATTAATTTTACTTCATCAAGATCATTTTCACATGAGATTACAGTGTGCATTAAAATAATAACTGGGAGTAAGCAGAATCTGGTGTTTAATCTGTTCATGACATCACCCAAAGTGTAAACAAACTGCAGCTGCAATATGCACACCAGATGTTTAATATCTCATTATGACAGTTACCATGATCATCAACATGAGCATTCTTAGCTTAGTAAGGACTTACATTTTGTCGTTTTTCCCAAATGGGACGTGGGTATTGCTGGCAACGATTACACGGAGTCCTGAGGAAGGGTCACTCGACCCTGAATGTTAACTCTGATTGCCCTCCACAGATGCTGTCAGACCTGCTGAGATTTTCCAGCAATTTCTGTTTTTGTTCCAGACTTACAGCATCCGGAGTTCTTTCGGTTTTTATTAAGGATTACACTGGTTGCCCTTGAACTGAGGGGCTTGCCAGGTCATTTCAGAAAGCAGTTAAGAGCCAATCACATTGCTATGGATTTGAAGCCACACATAGACCACATCAGCTATGGACAACAGATTTCCTTCCAAACAAGCATTTAACATGGTAAGAGATTTGACAGTGTAGGTAGAGAAAATGTTCCTTGATGGGGCACTCCAGAGTGAGTTGGTAATGAATATTGGCCTTGTCAGTGTCATCCATTTCCATGATCTTGACAGCACTATCAAACCCAGATCATCAGTCTCAGCCACCTATGTAGTGGTGCACTGTCATAGAATTAATCTATTCCACTGCCCTAAGAGCAACGACATTAATTTAGTCCCCAAAGCCAGTATAGAGGAAAGGTTGGAGAGACTAGGTTTGTATCTATTGGAATTTAGATTAGGAAATACTTTGATTTCATAAAAGATCCAGCGGGGTCTTGACAGAGTGGACATGCAAAGAATGTTTCCTTTTATTGGAGAATCTAAAATTTAGGGGTCACTGTTTAAAAGTGTTGGATCACCAATTTAAACATTTAAATATTTTTGAGTCACATGTCTTTGAAAGTCTATCTCTACTGCCTTTTTGGGGAGAGAGTCATTGAATATTTGAAAGAGAGAGTTGGATAGATCCTTGGTAAACAAAGGATGCAGTGTTATGGGGGAAGGTGGGAATGTGGATATCAGGAACAATCAGATCACTCATGATCTTATTAAATAGCCGATTTAATAAGGCTGTATTTTGGGCGGAGGGGTACATGGCAACTCCTGCCTCTCGTTCATAGTTTGTAAAAGACGTATGTAGAAGACAGGCTATATGTAAACTCTGTTAAATGTGCTTGGTTTTTTTGCACCTGTATCCCTGCATTGAAAACACATGCTGGGACAGACACAGCAGATTCCACAGCGGGCCGCTCCATTCCACTGCACTGCTTCTGAAGCAAGTATGCAGATTTGACAGATTAGCGGAAAAAAAAAGCTGTGTTTTATGACCTTAATCGTAAACAGCTTTAGTTCTTCATTACTTAAACTTCACTCAGGTCAAGCCGCTGCAGCTTTCCCAGGACTTGCTTTGAAATGGTTAGAAGTCGGGCTACATCCAAAGCATGGGACAAGAATTTACACAATACCTGAAACATTGTATTTTAATTGTTTATATGTGTAAGACAATAAGAGTTAAATCAGATGGCTTGGGACAAAATAAGAGGTAGAAATGAGCAATATTTCCTTTCCTGGTAGCTTGGTATTTGTTGTGTAGAATGTAAGGAGCTTTGGTCTGCAGCTGCTTGGAATTATAGGTGCACTGGCGTGAATGACAATAACAAGGTGTTGAAATAAATCAGCTCTCCTTTCCTCAGAATTGACCCACTTTGTTTTAATGCCTTGCTGAATGAGAGTTAAAATCAGTTTAAAGAAACAAATAAAACAAACACAAAAGATGACAATCCAGGATAAGATACATTACACTGGAGCGTTAAATCTGAAAAACAACTGAATTGTACGCCACCCCTAAAACAGGATTGAGTTACTATGACAAAATGGAACAAAAGACAAAGATGTTTGCCGACAAATCATTGACAAGGTCCCTGCAACAGAAAAAGCCACCAGGAATTCTCTGAAGTTTTCTGTTACTGTCAGTTCTTTACATTTGCTTCACCTGAAAGACTGGGTCATAGGGCATTTCTTTGCATCTTGTTCCAGTCCCTAATTTTAAAAAAAAACTTCAATCCTTTATCCTCGGCCTAGCTAGTTATTACTGCTAGAATCAAATTCACATTTGTCAAACTGCAAATGCACTGGATAAAAGAGACTAAAAAAAAACAGATATTTTCTGAAGAGACACTACGTGTAGAGAAGGCTGAAGGGAACACCTGATTAAGGCTTACAAGATTAGGAAGGGAATAGATAGTCATTAGGAATGAACAATTCCCCTTCGTAATTACTAAGGAGCACAGTTTTAGGGTAAGGGGAAAGCAGTCTAGAGGAGGTTTAAGAAGAATCTTTTCACGTAGAGGGCAGTGGGTATCTGTAAGGGTGGTGGAGGAAGGAACTATCACAGCATTTAAGAAGTCTTTAGATGATCACTTGGTATCCCACAGCATACAAGGCTATGGGGCCAAGAACGGGGAAATAAGATTAGGTTAGATAGGTGCTTGTTGACTGGGCCAGACACAATAGGCTGGAGGGTGTCTTTCTGTATTGTAAAACTCTTTGTCCATAAGTTGCCTTGACTGCATTACAGGAAAAATCAATTCATCTAATCTTAAAACAAAGCAGCAACTAGAAAATGGGATTGAAGGGTTGTGTGGAAGTATTTATTCAGCTTCTAATCACATACAGCTTTGTTTCTCTGAAATTCCAGCCTTATCCTCCTGTGAGCTCTGCATCCTGCCTTGGTAGCCTCATGTCTCCTTATTCTAAAATCTTCTCATCTACACCATCCAGTTTTACTGTCCGAGAATTCTTCTCCGTCTTTTTAAGATAATTTACTATTCCACCGAGGCCAGCTGTGTAGTATGTGCTGAACACAAGGCTGGAGCAAGAAAATTAGCCAAACAATAATGAAACCCACATTCCTGTCATTAGATCAGTACTGTATTACTCAGCAGTTTACAGACAGCATTATCCTGAATGTTTAAGACTGCAACTCTGAGCCTACAGGCTCCCCAGAAGATGGCAGAGACACAGGAAGAAGCAAAGGAAATACTTACCTGACACTTTTGAATGCTGACTGGCATAGCTGGAATTCCGAGAATGACCAGTTTGAAATACTTCATCTGGGCTGGACGGGGTCTGATCGGCATCTTCAGTCAGTCCTAACAGAAACAGTGCAAACACAGGAGATACTGCAAGCAGTTCTTGACCTTCTTATAACGTGGTTAATTCAAGATTCACTCAGGACAATGGCAAACTGGAACACAATGGTGCAAAGAGACTGAGGTGGAGGTAGAAAATGTCCCACCCTGAAACTTGCAGAAACCTCTCTCTGCTCAGCTAATCAAGCACTTTGGGGGCTCTGGGTCCAGCCTATTCCACCTGCCTGAGGACAGGAGCTTCTGCTGTGGAATAACGAATGGGTGGGAGAAAAGCCATATTTTTGTTTTTAAAGGCAAATATAAGCCATTACAACAGGAATGAGACTCCCTCCCCCCAGCACCATCCAATATATTACATTCAATAACATTCTAATCTTAAAATATTGTCTCAGTGTGTGCACTGATCACTTGGCCTTTTAAACAAAAACATATATCCTAGCAAACTTGCCACGGCATCGCTGGTGGTATGGTGGATGATGACTGGCAAAGAGTGAGAGGTGGAAGGAAGAGGAATGTCTTGAAACAGTCTGCTATTATGAACTGGAATGCAGTGCCTGAAAGGATAGTGGAATCTGATTCAATAACAATTTTCAAAAGGGAATGTGATAAATACTTGAACCTAAGAAAACTGCAGAGCTATGATGAAGGAGCAATGGAGTGCAACTAATTGAATAGCTCTTTCACAGGGACTACAGTAGCTGAATGGCTGTCATGTTTTGCAATTCTTGATGATCTATTGTCTATCTTAATGGTAGCTTCATACAATGAAACACACAAATCATGCTGCTAATATGCAGTTGGGTATAACTAGCCTGCCCCCTCAGAGGACACCAAACACAAATACTGTAAATAGCTATATCCTAACATCAATTGATGGGGTAATATTTTCTCATTTTAATTGTAAAGTTTACATTCCTGACTCTAATGCTGAGGAGCCAGCAATTGACTGCAGTGAGTGAGATGGGTCTGATCCACACAAGCAGTAGCGGAGGCCTGCTCAGGTTACTAAGGACAGTATAAAAACCAACAGAAGGAAATGAGTTTACTTGCTTGAAACACAAGGTTTGCTCAGATAATGAGGAATAAGTGAATGATAAACAGTAGTGTCTGCCCTGTTTAACCAAGTCACATTAATGGGTCTGTTGCATTAGATCATCCTTAACCTTTTCAGGAAATGTAATGACTCTGAGGAAAGCTGTGCTGTTAGAATCATGGAATGGAATCATTGGATCCCTACAGTGTGGAAACAGGCCCTTCGGCCCAACAAAACCACACCAACCCTCCAAAGACTACTCCATCCAGACGCATTCTCCTACTATTCCACATTTACCCCAGACTAATGCACCTAACCTACACATCTTTGGATTGTAGGAGGAAACCAGAGCACCCAGAGGAAACCAACACAGACAGGGGGAGAATGTGCAGACTCCACACACGCACACACACAGTCTCCCAAGGGTGGAATCAGACCTGGGAGCTGGCGCTGAGAGGGAACAGTACAGAGCCACCGTGTCACCCCAACCCTGAGCCACTGTGCCATTAGTTGTAGATTGGTCAAAATGACTATAATAGCAGCTGCATTTCATAATTTATATTTATATAATCATTAAAACAGCCCAAGGCACTTCACAGGAGCACTGGAAAACAAATCCAGCATCTTAAGCATTCAAAGCACAGAGATGTTAGGTTAAATGATAAAAAGCTTGTTCAAGGAGGTAGATTTTAATGAGTATTATAAATGTGGAAGAGATGTGGAAGGGAATTCCAGAGATTATCCAGATATCATAGAATCCCTACATGGTGGAAGCTGGAAGCACGGCCATTCTGTGTCCACACCGACTCTCCAAAGAGCATCCCACCCACCCAAATATGGGTCAGTGAGCACAGTGTAAGCAGAGAATGAGACTTCCTGCAAGTTAAGACAAGGAAAGTAGTGTCAGTAACATCAATGTGGAGGGTACAAAGTGAGAGGCCAGCTGCAAGTGCATAGGAATAGTGAGGTCTAGAGCAATGAAGGCAAGAACAAGGGTTAACATTCATTTACTTAAAACTCATAATATCATGTGAGAAACCGATATTACTCAGGTCATAGAGATAGAAAACAATGTGGCCTTGGCTACAACTGGAATAACATGTACCTGAACTGAGTGGAGGCCGAGGTTTTGGCTGCCTCACTGAATGCAAGCCCCCGGAGGCAACAGTATTGTCTATGGTCCCATCTCCCTTACAGTCCAGCTGTAAGGAGCTGTCTTGGCCTGGTATTGAAATAGACTTGGCAGTACACGCAGGCCTGTGGAAACCAACACAAGGAATTAGTTGCAATATTTTTGAAATTCCACACTTTCAGTTAAAATACTTTGACTGGCAATACAATTTTTATAGCTTATGCCTGGAACTACAAACTTTATTTCAGTTCATCTCTCAGCTGGGCTGATAAAGAGATTGCATTAATCTGCAGGGCAATCTCTTCAATTGAAACCATATCAAAATACCAGAAGGGTCCATAAACCTACGTCCCTCTGATGAGAAACAATATTTCTAAAGGAAATCTTCAATTGTTCAGCTGAGCAAAAAAAAAGACAAGTTGATGGTTTGTAAGTTTCTGGCAGTCTGTAGAATATTAGCCAGTGCAGTCTAAGCAATGGTCACTGAAAACAAGTTAATTTCAAGGGTATTGCAGAGTTTCCATGTTAAGATAAAAAGGATATAAATAAATTCAAACATTTATTGTCATGAGTTTGATCACTCATCTTAGATTAGGCAGTGGTGTGGCTTAAAGAACAGAGTCAATGTCCTTGGCCAGAGGTACCATGGGTGGGGCAATAGGGGAGCAAGGAGTTGGAGGAAGTCAGGCAGACTGCTGTTTAGTGATGTAGTAACTAGTGATGTGCTGAAGTACTACTGGGCTTAGTTGCCATGAACACCCACAAGCACATAGCCTGCTGAGACCTTGGGCTTCAGCAGAGAATAACTTGTCAAAGAGTGGGCTATTAGCACCTGTGTAACACCAGTTTGCTACAATACCTTCAGGAGGGAAAGTGCTGAAAATAAATCACTAGAAAAAAACTTTGTAAAATTCTCAGAACAAACTCCCAGTTAACGATCTAAAAGTACCTCCAGGAATCAGAACAGCACTTTTATCATCACTGCAAGCATGCAGAAGGATGTGTGCAGGAAGTAAACATTGGTGTCAATAGATGTCTGAAAACTTGCTGGGGTGAGGCAAACAGCTTGACCACTAATCTCTGAGCTCGAGGCTGGGAGTATTCCTTGCTGCCTCAGAATGGCAACGTGCCCATCAGCATTGTCGTTTAAGATACCCTTTATCTTCAGTAAATGTCAAAAGGAAATCTTCCCTACACCATGGACAAAATCCATTTCAGCTTCCCTTCAGTGAAGGACACAACATTTTCCCGTCCCAAACAAAGGGGGAGAGGGGAGAGAGAAGAATTGGAGGTGGGGGAGGGGAGCAAGAGCGAGGTGAGTATCTAAATGCAAGCCTCCAGAATTGCAGTCAATGTCTCTGGATGACCATTGTCAGAGGTAGCAGTGAAGTGGGAATGTCACAGGGCTCATACTCCCAAACCTTAGGATAATCGTCTATGAAATTATTTTGAATCCCACTATAATAGATGGTAAAATTAGAATGTAACAAAAAACAAAAGTGTGGAATAAAAATGGTGATTATTCAGTGATCACCAACTGTTGTAGAAACCCATCTGATTCAGTAATGTCCTTTAAAAGGAAAGGAATTCACTGTCCTGGTCTGGTCGGTCATCCCAGCTAAACATGCATCCCATGAATACATTTTAAAAATTACTGTTACTGTACCCTGTTAAAACTGACTGTCTTTTTTCATTTGTCTCAATCACAAAGCTGTGCACAGAATCAGTAGTTACAGGACACGCCATGACCATTCAGCCCATCATGTCTATGCTGGCTGACTGGAAGATTAAGGAGAAAATGAGGACTGAAGAAGGGCTCATGCCCGAAACATCTCAATTCTCTCCCTCTTCCCATAGCTTTGCAAGTTCTCTCTTCAGATAACTGAACAACTCTCTTTTGAAGATGTTGATTGAGTTGCACATCCAGCATGTTTGTAGGCAGAATAAGGGAAAGAGTCTTACCTGACCTTAGGACTGCTCTCTCATTACAGATAAAGACAATGGTGGTGGCTAAACCAGAGGGTCACTACTCTTTGGGTGAGGAGAGAGGTTGAGGAGGACAGTCCTTCATGGTAACCTTAGCTGGTGTGGAATTGAACCCACACTGGTGGCATCACTCTGCATTGCAAACCAACTATCTAGCCAACTGAACTAACTACATAAAGAAAGAACCGTTTTCATCTTGACTATAGACATTCAAAGCTCACAATAACTTTGTTAATTATCAAGCAACTGCTGTTAGGCAGAGTACTCCAGACCCTAATCACATACTGTGTACATTTTTAATGTTGTCATTGCTGATCACCTTAAAATCAGTGTCCTCTAGCTCTTGACTTTTATGCCAACCTGTGCAGTTTCACCCTATCCAATCTGGCCAGATGTTTTGTGATTTTGAATACCTCTCAGATCTTGGTATGGAATATGACCCAGACAGCCAAGAGCACTAGAGGGCAGCAGACACACACACAGGCACTTGGTACTCTGAAACAAAATGGAGATTCTCTAACTGGGATTGTAAAGCAAGATTGGTTCGTGACTACAAAGGCAACACTGATAGGTAGCAAGTTAGCTTCAGTTCTGAATGTACTGTGGAGCTAATAAAAATTCAAAACATTCATGATGCGAAGAGTAATTTTGGAGAGCCAAGAGCACAGACTAGAACCTGCTGAAAAGTCTGCCTTTGACACAGATAGAGGATTACTGACAATATTTCCCCTTGACTGTGCTGTGTCCAATCATTAATACAATCCTGAACTGTTGCCAGCTTTGCCTCAGTGGCAGCACTCAATCCTTTAGATCAGTGACTCCTGAGTGTAAGTATCATTTCAACGATTCAAACACCCAATCGCCTGGATTACCTAGAATTTAAATCAGCAGCAAGCACAAGTTCGTTGTGATCTAAATAGATCCTGGAAGTCAAGGTTTAATTGTTCAGTTACGTATTGATTATGGAAAAAAAAATGGAGATTGTTATGCAGTAACAGGCCCAGGTGGTGTGTATGGATCGCTGGTGAATGCAGACACGAATTAGGCTGGTGTTGACTCAAACAAACGCGGTCCGTGGTCAATCTCTGTCCGAGACCATTCTCAGTAATTGCCACATAGATGTGCCCAAATGTGGTGTCAACACTCATGGAAACTGAAGTAACACCAAAAGTCTGCAACAGAATGTAACTCAGCAACTCTGTCTCCAAGTTCCGTTTTCTCCTCTCCTGAAGGTCATTATTTGATAAGAGTTCCTTGGACCTGTCAGATCTCTCAATCATTTGTCCAAAAATTCCTTAACTTATACTGAGACTTGCATTGGCCACCCGTGACCCTGTCCTCATCCAACAGCCTCACAGTAGGGAGACTGTGGCAGGATGCTGACCAGCCAGAGCCCAGACCAGCACGCTGCATTTAGTAAATGTCCTGCGGGTGTTGGAAGTTAAATTCAATGAATACTTCATGGAGTTAAAAACTTGCCTCAGTAATGAAAAGCATGGGACAATCATTGATGGTCATATACATGTGACTGCAGATCCGTTAATACTCATGATCCTTAACTGCCCCCTGAAATGTCACAGCAGGTTACTTGGTTAAGGAACAAGTGTGGATGGGTAACAAACACGGTCCTTGCTAGCAACGCACAGATCCCATGAAAGCAGAAAGAACCACCCATCAAAGCCAGTATGTTACCCTCTGCAGGTTTCAATTCCACACTGTATCATGTCACTGCTAACCAGCAGGAGGCGCAAACAATATGGTTATATATAAAATCACACTGCTCAACCAAGCGGCAAGAAAATCAATCAATCAATCAAGGTTTCACATGATACCTGAGGTGCTCTTCATCACTTGCCACCGAGTTTAGATTTGAGAATGTTCAATTTTTAAAAAGAAATTTTGGCATCCATTTCAAGTCTCTGTTGTGATATGATATGAGGTCAACCTCCAAGTGTCCCATAATTACTGCTCTTTCCAGCAAGAGCGCTCTTCCTGCAGTTACTGACAGCTTCCTTTTGGGGTTTCTTCAATCTTTTTGCAATACTCCGCTTGTTGTTCAATGCTTACAAGCTGGATTTTCTTCAGTTTGTCACACAGAGTCAAAAGAATAGTCTTAAGTCATTCTTCAGCAATGTAGCCTTGGCACCATTTTGCATTATGCCTGGTTCTGATTGCTGCTACAGTTAGTACATAAATAAAGGACCTTTTTCATTTTTACTATAGATATTCAAAGCTCACAATAATTCTGTTAATTAAGAAGCCACTGCACTCATCCTCACATGGACACCCCATCTCATAACTTAATTGACTGAGTAAATGAGGTGCTTTCAGAGTTCCTTTGGACACAAGGAAGGGGGAGAAGGGAAGAGAAAGGTGTGAAGGAAGCATCAGTCTGTTAGCAACTTCTCACAATCAATCAATCAGTTACACTGATGTCCAGACAGCAAGGGGTAACATCCTAACATGCACTCTGTCAGAGGCAGCATACCAAGCTCCAAGAAGTGAAGCAGAATTTTTACAAGAGAGAGTACACTCTTCAATGGTTTAGAAGAGTGACTCTGTAGTTCAGTTTAATACTGAGCCAATCACAGCAGCATTATCCAGGATTTCTATCTGCGCTGGATCAAAACATAACAACCAGAGGCAAGAGAGAAGACCACCAATTCCAACGCCCATTCTAACAAAACTGGCCATTTAATCAAGATCTTGTTTGCCAATGAAATTGTTGCATTAATTTCACAAGGGGAAAAATAATAAAAGACTAATGTTTTAAGTGCTGATAGCTGATGGATTTTCATGCATTGCATGGTGCGATTTGTAAAGGTCTCCCTTGTATTACTGTACAAATCAACAGAGTTAATGCACATCCATCACATATTCAAAGCTGAGATTGATTTTTCATCAGTAAGAGAATCAAGGGTTATGGGGAAAAGGCATGAAAGTGGAGTTGAGGATTATCAGATCAGACATGATCCCATTCAATGGCAGAGTAGACACTGAGTTGAATAGATTATTCAGCTCCTAAGCCTAAAAAAAACCAAGGAGGAAAAGTCCCAGTTTCGGAGAGGGCAGGGAGATAATATATAACTACAACCTAACAAAGAGGAGAAAATAAGGAAATTATGGGGATATTTGGGAGGAAAGATTCATGAACCTCAAAATGCTAACTGCATTAGGCACCAGCCCCCTTCACAGACTTCAGTTCAATGTTCTTTGCAAATTGATTTTCCAAGAACTGATAGAAGACTTCAACATGTTTCAACTGGAACACCAGATCTTTAAAGTCTACGGAACATTAAATGAGGATTTAGATTAACAATATACTCAATTCTTATGCAAATATAGCCACAGAATTGAATCTGTTCTTCACAACTTCAATTTTTCAATAACTGAAGGGATTATATTAATAAACAGAGTTATAATTGCGAAGATTAAAGCTACTATATGTGCACAGTGCAGCAATAAATCATTCTGTTGATCCTACTCTGCTGCATTTTGCTAATATCACTATGCCAACAAGACAAATACTGAAGTGTATTTTTAGTAGTTAGTTCATTATCTAGACAAGTGATGTGCATGTATTCATCTGAAAAATGTCACAGAACAGCATCAGCTGGATGTCAACCAATCTTTGTTCAATTTGTTGAGTATGCATTTTAAGAGAAAGGGAGAGTATGTGCGTAGTGCCAGAGGTTAATCCATCACACCAATAGATTTTTTGTCTCTGTACAAACCTCACTGGCAAGACTGCATCAAGAAAATGTTTACTAGCCTATTTGATTGCTGTTTCTCTCCAAAGTGAGAGTATGGAACCATCCTTCACCATCAGTACAACCTCGGTTTTAGAAAAAGATTGTGTGATAATTCCATCAAATAAATGTCTTTGTGAAGAGTATAAATCAACATAAAACTATCCTGAAAACAAAACAATGCTGGCAATCACAGTGGGGTTAGGCAGCATCCATGGATGCACCAACACAAAACTATAGTTAGGAAGCCTTTCAAATAGAGAGAGCAATTTGTTTTGTTCATTCATGAGATCTGAATGTTGCTGTTATCTGTAATTGCTCTTAAGGTGGTGGTGGTGAACATTCTTGACAATAAAGTGGTTCCCCAGACCATTTCAGAGGACTGTTAAGAATCCTGAAACTTTTAAAAGTCAGCCTCCCATGTCATCAGCTCAATGCTTCTTATAATATTGAGTCAATCGGGGTATTTTACTCAACTTGATTACTATACTTAATATCCCTTAAAAAAAGGGGAAATGGAGATTAAGAATTGAGACTTAAGCTTCATTAGAAATTATGACACCAGAGGATCTCTACACATTGCATTGAAAGCAATGTACAGCATCGCTGCACTTACTGTTTAATTTTGGAGAGCAACTAACCCACACAGGAAGTTTCCCAGGTAGAAGAGTTTCAAGTTAATTAGCAAGATCCCACAGATTGTGAAGCACACTGTATTCTGATAGGAGAACTATTCTGAACCTCTGCCCACACAATGAAATCCAGTAAGAACGGGTTATACCAGCTGTTGATCTATTGCAGACACAATCAACCTTGAAGAAGATCTGTCCCAATCTACCATTTCAGAAAGCAACAAAGTGGTGAGATTTTAAAAAATCCAACGTATAACTCAGTGGTACAGCCACTAAGATTAATGCAGATTAGTCCCTCTTTGTAAACACTTTCAGAGACTTCAAAAAAATTCCATCTGCCCTTCTTGATATAGTAAGCAACTGTTCCATGCAAAAACTTGAAAAAAAAATCTGACTTTTAGATTAGATTAGATTAGATTACCGACAGTGTGGAAACAGGCCCTTCGGCCCAACAGGTCCACACCGACCATCCGAAGAGCAATCCATTTAATGTGTGGAGATTCACAATTGAATCTCGTAATGAAGTTAAGTTCGATATGGATCCCAGAAGAAACTGGCATTTTTATTCTGGAAAACTCAACGCTGAAAAGGTTTCTCATTGGATAAAACAAACAAAGTCACTTTACCGTTTCAATTGCTGAGCAATTAATACAAATTGGATCTATTTTATTATATATGGATAAAATTATTGTTTTGTCCTGACCAAACAAATGTGAACAGCTTTAAACATTTCAATAAAATTGTTTTAAAACTTTCAGTATCATTTTACCACCTTTTCACAGTTATCAGCCTACCGATCATCACTAAATGCTGTCTAAGGATAATATTTAAGCAATTTGACCATTCTAGTTGTTTTTATGTGGAGGGAATAGACAGAGAATGAGATATATTGTCATACTCAAATGACTGCTTCACTGAATACATTTGGGGTTTTGCTTGAGCACCCTGCAAAAGTTTCAGTGAAGGGAAGGAAACAATTTTTTTCGAACAGCCCTGCCTCTCTCAAACTACGCTATTAACAACTTTAAAACAAAATCTGTATCTGAGGGTTGACAGTCAGACTTCAATCTGGGTCACTGCTACACCAAAACGTAAAGGAGTAAATACCCCTCTGCTGCATTGATTCTGGTTTTTCCTGTGTTCAGACAGAGATGGGAGATGTAAGGCAGCCTCAGAGTGACTTCTTGCCACAGGCGGTTTCATTTGACTGAAACAGGCTGCTGGTAACTGTGGTGTCAATATCTGATCTTTAAGGTGACAGTAAATGCAAAATGAAGGAACTGATGTTTGGAGCTCAATCTTCCTGGTGCATTGCTCTGCTGCTGACCCAGAACCAACATCTATGTGACTCAAGAAAATGTGAAGCAGCCAAAATCTCAACATAAAAAACTTGGAGCTAGAGCAGTCAGTTACTTTGTAAAACAGGAAAAAAAAATATGTCACAGGGGGTTGGGAGGGGAGCATAACATCCTTTACATTATATCAGCATCTAGAAAAAACAAGTCAGATGATTGATTCTTTTGCTGTGGGCTCAGCAAATTGCTGAATTCATGCTCAAAACTTATATGGTTGCTGTTGAAACACTTACGTTTTGAAACAAGGATCTCCTGACAACAGTTGCATGCCTATGGTGACCTGTGAAGAGAATCAGTTTGAAAGAATAACTAAATAAGACCTTTACTAAGAAAATTAATTTTTGCTTTTGAAGTAGCCATGAGAATGGGAGATATAGCTGTTAAACAAAATTAAATAATAGATAATGGTGAGATTAAAGGTACTGATTTTGTCCTGCAATCAGAGAATCTCAAACCAAAAGGTTATAAGTCAGCTAAATTCCAGTACAAAATTGCAAAGCTGTAACTACTGCAAATCCCTTCCCTTCCAATTATATTTGATAATATCTTTGCAAGTTTGAAAACATGTTGCTTGTATTCTATTGGTGGCATGCAGATCTGTAGTTGACAATAGAGTAGTACTTTTTCAGTGGGTCTACGAAACCCAATCCACACAACAATCTGTCTGCTAGCAAATCTGAGAAGGTAACAAGCAGGGCAGGTATCGAGAAACCAGGAGATGAAATATGTTGAGTTCCAAAGGCATTTGATAAGGCCTCATTTGCATACGGCTACTCAATAAATGCCTCAAAAGGGATATATAGGTGGGTTAAACGAGCAGGCAAAAACTTAGCAAACTGAATATAACGTTGGCAAATTTTTGGTTATGCACTTTGGTATGAAGACGAAAACTAATATTATTTAAATGGAGAAAGACTGTGGCAAGTTGCAGCACAGAGGGATTTGGAGGTCGTCATGCATGCATCATCAAAAAATTAGCATCCACGTTTAGGAGGTAATAAGGCAGGCAAATGGACTGCTGATCTTTATTTCAAAGGGAATGACATGAAAATAGCACAAGATACTAGTCAGACCACTAAGGGAATGCGTGAACCATTTTGATTCAATAATCTGAAGAAAGATGTATTGCAATTGAAAGCAGTCCAGTGAAATTTCACTGGGTGGATTCCAGAAATGGAGGGATTTTCTGATGAGACGAGGTCGAGTGGGTTAGGACTGTATTCATTGGAGTTTAGTTTTTTTCAAAAAAAAGAGGTGACCTTATTGAAACATACAAGTTTCTTAGGGAGCATAACAGGGTAGATGCTGAGAGGTTACTTCCCCTTGTGGGAGAGGCTAAGACCAAAGGGCACACAGCAAATGGCTGCCCCTATTTAAAGCAGAGATGAGGAGGAATCTCTTCTCCCAGAGGGTAGAGAATTTGTGGAATTCCTTATCGTAAAAAGGCTGTCAAGACTAGGATGCCATGATGTGGCAGTGCTGGTGCTGGACTGGGGCGGGACAAAGTTAAAAAACACAACACCAGGTTAGAGTCCAACAGGTTTATTTGGAAGCACTAGCGTTCAAAGCACTGCTCCTTCATTAGGTAACTAGTGGGACAGGATCTTAAGACACAGAATTGTATCAGTGGCATACAATTAAAACGATATATTGAACAAACTTAGATTGCTGTTAAATCTTTCATCTTTTAGAATGGGTTGCAGCCTTCAGTTCATTAATATGCAAATCCCAGAACTACTTTTAAGTCGCATTCTCGAGATAACTTAAGGTTTATTCTCTGACCTCACACATTTAGTACATTGTCTGAGCTTCGATGCCACTTTTTTTTTAATATAAAACCTTAAGTTAGCTCAAGAATGTGACTTAAAAGTAGTTCTGGGATTTACATATTAATGAACCAAAACCTGTAACCCATTCTAAAAGATGAAAAATTTAACAGTAATCTAGGATTGTTCAATATATTGTTTTAATTGCATGATACTGTGATCTTTTGCTATAAATTTTATGCCTTATGATCATGCCTCACTAGTTATCTGATGAAGGAGCAGCACTCTGAAAACTAGTGCTTCCAAATAAACTTGTTGGACTCTAACTTATAGTGTTGTGTGATTGTTAACTAAGCCTGGGATGAACATTTTTAATCTGTAAGAGAATCAAAGATTATTGGAATAAGACAGGAAAGTGGAGTAAAGGATTATCAGATCAGCCATGATGAGACGAGGTTCAATGAGCCGAATGGCTTACTTCTGCTCCTGTATCCTATGGTCCAAGTCTTTTCTTCAGAAGAAATAAATGTTACATGCTTCCAAAGCTGCAGGCCCTGTGACTTGGTCAGCAGTCTCAGGAACACACGGTGTGGTGGCTCAGTGGTTAGCACTGCTGCCTCACAGCACCAGGATCCTGGATTCGATTCCCGACTGTCTGTGTGGAGTTTGCACGTTCTCCCTGTGTCTGCGTGGGTTTCCTCCAGGTGCTCCGGTTTCCTCCCACAGTTCAAAGATGTGCAGGTCAGGTGAATTGGCCATGCTAAATTGTCCATAGTGTTAGATGAGTTAGTCAGAGGTAAATATAGGGTAGGGGAATGGGTTTGGGTGGGTTTCTCTTCGGAGGGGCGGTGTGGAGTTGTTGGGCCGAAGGGCCTATTTCCACACTATCGAGAATCGAATCTAATGTTAAAAAAAACCTACTGCCCATAAACTAGACAGAAGACCCATTGGTATCCTCTTAATTAAATCACTTCCTTATGGGAGGACTCCTGGATATTTTAGTTTGGGTCAGAACTCGGAAGTGATCCTGACTGATGCTCATATTCCAGTAAGGGATGCTTCCTTTTATGGCCTCTCTATACTCATATATTGCCAGATTTGCTGAGTTATGCCCATTTTCTTTAATTATTTATTTCTTTTTATTCCTTTTATTAATGAAACCAGTGACCTATTCATGCTGTTGAAAAGAGGTATAACGACCAGACACTAGAAGAATTATCTTTTTCTTTTTTTAATAATAATGAGTTAGGGATTTTTTTTAAAAAAACAAAATTTGACCTGCATACTCACAGAAGCTGCAATGATCTTAGTTCAGCTTTGTTATTTATAAAAATTACATTTTACACCTCAGTATCCCCTCTCTCCCCAACAGTACCTTCAGGATAGAGTTGTCCTGTCGTGTATTCTTTGTGTCATAACCCTCCAATAAACAGCAGCGTGCAGTGGAGCCTGAACCTGCAAACTCCGCTAGGTTGAGGTCAGCAAATCCGAGCTAGTAATTGGGGGGGAGAAACAAAACAAATTACAAGAGAATTCTGGTCAGTGGTGGTGGAGAAAAAAAGAGCAACAGAGTTCGATGAGATTCATTTGACACATCCTCACACTAATATACTAGTTCATTAAATCTTAGAACAGAACAGTTCAGCACAGAACAGTTCAGCACAGTACAGGTCCTTCGGCTCTCGATGTTGTGCCGGCCTTTTATCCTACTAAGATCAGACTAACCTACATACCCTACATTGTACTATCTTCGATGTGCCTATCCAAGAGTTGCTTAAATGTCCCTAATGCATCTGACTTTACCACCACTGGCAGCACATTCCACGCACCCACCACACTGTGTAAAAAACCTACCTCTGATATCTCCCCTCAACCTTCCTCCAATTACCTTACAATTATGCCCCCTTGTGATAGACATTTCCACCATGGGAAAAAGTCTTTGGCTGTCCACTCTATGCTTCTCAATATCATGTACACCTCTATCACGTCACCTCTCATCCTTCTTCGCTCCAATGAGAAAAGCTCTGGCTCCCTCAACCTCTCTTCATAACGCATGCCCTCCAGTCCAGCCAGCATCCTGGTAAATCTCCTCTGCACCCTCTCTAAAGCTTCCACATCTTGGCTATAATGAGACGACCAGAACTGAACACAACATTCCAAGTGTGGTCTAACCTGGACTCTATAGAGCTGCAGCATAACCTTGCAGCTCAAACTCATTCCCCTAATGAAAGCCAGAACATCTTAAGCCTTCTTAACAACCCTATCAACTTGGATGGCAAATTGCTGGATCTGTGGACATGGACCCCAAGATCCCTCTGTTGCCCTGAAGTCTGCATTCAAATTCACCCTTCCAAAGTGAAAGACTTCACACTTTTCCTGGTCGAACTCCATCTGCCACTTATCAGCCCCGTTCTGCATCTTATCAGTGTCCCATTGCAACCTACAACAGCCCTCCACACTATCCACAACTACAGCAACCTTTGTGTCATCGACAAACGTACTAAACCACCTTTCCTTTCCTTGTCCAAGTCATTTATAAAAATCACAAAGAGCAGAGGTCCCAGAACCGACCCCTGCGGAACACCACTGATCACCGAGCTGAATACTGTCGAGCTACCATCACCCTTTGTCTTCTATGGGCCAGCCAAATCTTCTAAATCTTCTAAAATATCCCATTGGATTAGCATCACTCAGCCTTAAATTTATCAAAAATAAATAACTCTAGAGAAAGACACACGTGCTATCTTTATGTTGAAGTTTACATCTGTAATCAAATTTTTAGTTTTATTATTAGATAGCTAATAAGATTTGGAAAAACAATTGTAACTGAACTTTATGATTGCGTCCCCAGGCCTCAGAATAAAAGGAAACTGCATCACCAAGGAAATCACACTGGCTAGACAGCGACAATTAAGCATGACTTTCCCAGAAAGTACGCTGAAACAATGCTTACGTGGCAGTGGCTACAAATCAAAACTAGAAACTACATTTTCAGGGACTGGTTAAGCATGACAACAGAGAAAGATGACCTCTAATCACTTCCAGCAGTTAAAACTTGTAAACTAAACAACACAATTGCCCTTCGGTGAAATGTAAAACTGCACATTTTAAAGCTGCACTCTAAGTTTTCCCAGAAAAACAACCACATCAAGCTGCAAGTTCCCTGAACTGAACCGTAAACAGTTTGGAACTATTCATGTTCAGGAAAGACATTCAACTTCCAGAAACTGCAGACAATCAGTTCAAACACGAATGTAAAAATGGAGATCAATTACAAACTTTGAAGTAGTGAGAGAAAGTGCAAGCTTACAACAAACGAGTGACTCCAGCTGCACACTGTCAGCATACATATGGAAAATGTCAGTTTTCAAATGTATACTGATCAGTCAGCTCTCTCACTCGCACCTCAATTCTTAGTGTCTACATGGTCACATTTCACAGCTGACATCCAGTCTTCCAGAGTGCTGGTACCTACTGAAATCATGTCCATTGCTTCCAGGGCAATTTGAATGTGCCCATTCATGTTTCAGTCCCCACCAGACAACCAGAACGGCCGTCTCCAAATTCACAAATGACATCCTAAATGACTGTGTCAAATGTAAACTAGCCTTCCTCATCATTTTCAAGCTGTCTGCAGCCTTTGACAAGGTTTTCTACTCCATCCCCCACAACATCTATCTATCAGTGTCCAGCAGGGTGTCATTGATCTCACTGGGTTCCACTCTCTCTTCAGTACAGCCAGAGAGTCATTTGCAAAGGTTTCTTTTCCTGCTCCAATGCTAATATCGCTGGTGTGCCCCAGGGCGTATATTTGGCCACCTCCTAGTTTTTACCCACATCCACTTATATGGCGTTGGTGTCTACATGTACACTGGCAGCTTGCAGCTCCACCTCACTACCACCTGCTTGGCTACTCCACTGTTGCTAAATTATCAAACTTCTTATCTGGGAAGAAACTTCCTCCGGGCAAATTCTGGGATGATAAACTACTGATTTCAAATCCCCTCCAGATTCCATCAATCATTGATTCCATCCCCACCTGTGGCAATAATCTGAGACCAAACGAGACTGTTTGCAACTTGGTGTCATACTTGACCCCAAGATAAGCTTTTGATCCAAGCTTTATGTCATCACTAAGACTATTATGACCTCCATAACATTGCCAGACTTTGTCTGTCTGAACAGCAGATGAACTGAAACATTTGTGCCTCTGATACCTCAAGATTTAACTGGTACAACACATTTGCAGCTAGCTTCTCGCATCCTACCCTCCCACGTGAGTTCATCCAAGCTCTGGCATCCACATCTTAACTTGCTCAGGTTCTGCCCATATGTGACCTTTGCTCAGTCACCTACAATAGCAGGAGCCAAGCAATATGCTTATAAAATTCTGATTCTTATTTTCAAATCTCTGCCACAACCCTGCCCCTCTTCCCTAGCTTTATAACCTCCTTCAGCCTGCTAAACTCCGAATGTTTCTACACACTAATTCAGGACTCTTGACCATTCCCACTTTTAACTACTGATGGCTAAGCCTTCAATTGCCTTGGCCCTAAACTCCGGAATTCCCTATGCTTTGCCATCTCTCTACTCCCTTCAAGACATTCCTTACAATTTGCCTGTTTGACTCAGTCATCTGCATGGACGCCTCATGTGGCTGTGTCCAATTTTATTTGATAACGCTCCTGTGGAACATCCTGGTAATACTTTAATATGATCCAGCACTTTGCAAATGCAAGTTGCTGCTGATTTCTGGCAAGATACATAGTTAGAGATACTCGGACATATCTACTGCCTAAGCACAATTTGCCCTGCTACATATTCCTGCCACAGCTTCATCGACATCCAAATTAAAGATGTACGATATTGTTTGCACGCATGAAAAAATTGTGAAACATGAGTATTATGGCTAAGGAGCTGTTCCAACAGCTCAAAGTCCAAAACAAACAGTAATACATTGAATTCATCCAGTGGATTTGAGCAACGCACAAATGAATAAATATTAGTGAAAAGATACCAAAATATTTTTAAAAATCTAAACATGAGTTTTCATAAAATATTTTGAAAAACTTCTGAACAAAACGTCAAAAGAAAGGTCACTGATGAAGGTGGCCTCCCACGGCCTTAGCCAATTAACGCAGTGACTGGTTCTGCTTGGCTGGCGTCTTGCCCTAAAGTAAATCAGCTACATTTTCCAGTAGGAAAGACTTTGTGCATTCACAAAGTTCACAATATAGCTTTGTATGCAGTCAGGATGTGTCAATCTTTTAAAGATGGAAATTATATTTTTCATATATCCATAAACACTTATTAAATTGACCTGCACAGTGCTGAATAACACAAGCAACTATGTGGGTCAAAGTAGGTCATTTTGAGTTAATAATTTTTATCTCACTGCTAATCATCTGTTCAATCGTCACTGTTTCGCCCCCACAAACTAAAATCACATTATAGAAAATTGCAGCAAGATAAAGAGGAATGTGATGCCACCAGAGATAGAGCTCCCTGCTGATCTCCCAGCTGTTAATCTGTTATTCTACAGACACATAAAATACATACATTTGCAAAAAGAATTGTTTATCAAACATTGTTTTCCCAAACAAGTTGCCCAGATTATTAGAATTTTACTAAGCACCTTCCACTGCTACCCTGTAGAAAGGACATTACAGTAAAACTCCAGAGTACTGGAAATATTAACAGAAAGTTTCCAAATTTTGCTATGTTTACAAATCTACATGACGAGACTTTCATTCAAAGGCCTTGATGTTCAAAAAGCACCAAAAATCAATATTTTTTCTCAATATAAACATATTCCTCTATAAATACTTGAACAGTAAAACAGCAAGTCAAAAAGAATTGCGATTCTAGCTCCTTATTGCTATGATACACAACAGGCAACTACTTGGTCTACACTATACATGCTGTTGCCATATTATTCTAAGTAATAGACACTTTTAAAAAAGTATCCACAAAGGAGATTCTGTTCTCATTACTTTTAAAAGACTCACCATCTGTAAAATGCCCTTAGGCAAGACATGCCAGTTAATGGGTTATCCCAGATATACAAGCAGGTGTTTGCCACCGAAGGAGTTTAATTGCATACTCTTGTTAACGATGCTGATTAAATTGACAAATTTAGACTATGCAACTCTGTTTAGGAGGAGGTCATTTCAGAATGAAACAAGAGCCTCATTGTTCTCGTCCCTTCAGAGCCTATCCTAGGAGAGCTGTAAATACTGTTTTAGAAAATCAAACTACCTCAAATTATCCTTTACATTGCATGTTAAAGCTTTTGCACATTTTCTCAAACAAGCACAAGATGTTAGCATTTTTTCCTGCCATTTGTGAGAATTGATTTATCAACTGCAGAACAGACCTCATGAATTTGTGCTCCTTGGAACAGATGCCCTTCTCGTAATTGGGGGTGGACAGAAACACACAAAAAAGCATCACATGCACAAGAACGGCACAAGTAACAGTTCTGCGTGCCTCAGAGCTTTCTCAATATTTCTGTCAATGTCCAGATATTGGCAACAGCCTCAAAGTCAATGGGCTCTTGACATTTAAATTTAAGTAGAAGCCACATTATCCACAGGGTGTACAACTATTTCCATCTTCGCATGGAGATGGTTGGCAGCCTCTATAGTCTTTCAAAACAAAAACAAGCACAATCTAGTGGAGAAAAATTCAACAAATGAAACTTGAAAAGATTGGAGGGTTTGCCCTATAGGCAGAGGTTGAATAGGCTGAGGCTATTTTCCCTGAAGTGTTGGAGGCTGAGGGGTGACCACATAGAAGTTTATAAAATCCTGAGGGGCATGGAATAATTTAAAGAGATATGGGTGAAATGCTGGAAAATGGGATGAGATTAATTTCGGATATCTGATCAGCTATGGATGAGTTGGAGAGAAGGGTCTGTTTCCATGATGCACCCAACTCTATGACTCCATTTTAAAAAAACTGCAGATGCCATAAATCAGAAACAGCTGAAAAAGCTCAGCAGCACCTGTGAAGAGAAAACAGAGTTAATGTTTCGGGTCCGGTGACTCATCTTCCTGTAAAGACTTTACTGCATTCTCCCAGTTCCTTAGTCTTTGTCGCATATGTGCAGAAGATGCCAACTTTGACAAGGAAGCCTCCAAAATGTCCAGCTTCTTGCTCAACCAGGAAGTCCCCAGAATCATTGTTGACAGGGCCTTCGACCAGGTCTGACCCATCTCCCACACTTCCATCCTCACTTCCTCTCTTCCCCCCTGCAACAGCGACAGGATTCCCCTTGTCCATATCTACCATCCCACCAGCAAAGCTCAGTGTAAGCTGGAAGAACAATACCTTATTTTCTGCTTAGGACCCTGCAGCCTTCTGAACTCAATGGAGTTCAATAACTTTCTGGCTTGAACTCTCCTGCGTCTTCTTCCCCCACCCCACATACTCTGCTATTACACACAACCCATTGTTAGTCACAAACACACTCAATTAACAGCTATTCACCGTCCAAGCCAGATCCTTGGTCTGTCCAATTGTTCTCCCTCTTTGGGGTCTATCCCCACCTATCAGTTACTCTTTACCACCTCCCCCCACCCTATCTTCTGCATAAAACCCAACATTTTCCTAACGACCATCTGTTAGGAGAGATGGTCACCAGACCCAAAAGGTTAACAGATTTCTCCTCATAGATGCTGCCTACCTGCTGAGCTTTTCCAGCAATTTCTGTTTTTGTTGTTGTTGTTGTCTATGACTCTACAACTGTCAAAACCTGGCATACAAGTACTGGCAGCAAAACCTGCAACTTTTGTGTCAGATTATTTTGAGAGTTAAATGCAAAAATATGCTAACAGCATGGAACAGAACAATAAAGTGGGTTTTATTTGTTCACAATGGAGATGTCAAGTGATCTTATTCCCAAGGTGGGATGCAAAGACATTGAAAATGCCTCCAACTGTGCTTGCTGTCAGCTAACTAGGATGCATAGGAGGAGAAGTCTTAGTGATAAACAAAAATAGGACAGATGTAAACAGCTGAAAACTTGGAGAGCAATGAAATGGTCAAGCTAGTTGCAAATGAAGGGGGAAGGAGAATGAGAAGTTTTAAAACAATTTTGGGCCTGTGGAAAGAGATTAGATCTTATGCTTTTTAATACATGCAATCTAAAAAATCCACAACTATTATGAATTAATGTAAACTGGTAAAACAGAAAATCATGTTAACTTTCTCTAAAATAATCCCATTTAATATGATCTGGTGTAAACTGGTATTCAAAATATTGCTCGAGCATTGTTCATGATCTGACTCTTGATCCGAATCCTTAGGTCCTCAAGGAAATAAAATGTTTGCAAATGGCTTACTGTACCAAAAGTTTATATGCAATCATAGATTCTCTACAGTGTAGAAACAGGCCATTTGGCCCAAGTCCACACCAACCATCCGAAGAGTATCCCACCCACACCCATTCCCCTACCCTATTACTCTGCATTTTCCATGACCAATGCATCTATCTACACATCCCTGAACACTATGGGCAACGTAGCATGGCCAATTCGCCTGCACATCTTTGGATTGCGGGAGGAAACCCACAATCTTGCTCAACCAGGAAGTCCCCAGAATCATTTTTGACAGGGCCTTCGACCAGGTCTGACCCATTCTCCCCGTGTTTATCATAGACACGGGGAGAATGTTCAAACTTCACACAGTCTCCCAAAGCTGGAATTGAACCCGGGTCCCTGGCGCTGTGAGGCAGCAGTGCTAACCACTAAGCCATTGTGCCGCCCTAGTAAGAAGATGTTTTAATTCAACCTCTGAGTCAAGACATCAGATACAACACATTTCTTATTGCCACAGTTTTGAGAAAAGCAAAACACATTGAACCAACGAGTGGTTGAAGCAGTCAGCATTTCCGACTGACCGACCCTGAAAGTCAGAACAGGAAGCGGAACAGCACCGAACAGGATTTTGTATGTTTCTTTGTTAAAACCAGCTATTAAAAAAAAGTATGAAAATAAATATCTAGCAAGGTCATGAAAATGCAGTCAGACTGGACAGACCCTCAAACCATAAAACCTCTTCAAATATCAGACCAATGGGGAAAAAAGTACTTGCTCAGCATGGAAATAGTATAATGCTGTATACAAAAATAACCCTCCCCTCCTTCAGTCACAGCACAAAACATAACTAACACAGCCTGTGTTATTTAACTGACCAGTTAACACATTGCTCAGTCTATTCATTAATGTTCAAACATTGAGAAACACGGCAGGCCTTGGAAATAATTTGCCTCTGGGTGAATATTCACTGTATGTAGCAACACAACCCTTAAAAATAGTCCAATGACAAATTTGGTGCATTTCCAATAACCATTTGAGGTCATACTGAAAGTAAAATGCGTATTTGCATTGACTGCTATCTTGCAGCTTCACCATGGCAACTGCAACTGGCAAAAAAAACTGTTGACTCTTTTGGAAAAATTATGTCACTGTTGAAACTTGCATTGATCAGGGAACCATGCAATCTTTTCCTGTCAGGGTCAATAGACAATATTCAATCATCGCAGGAAAGTGTTATTTTAACAGGTCATTATTATAGGCTTTTACAAAAATACAGATATATCATGCTTTGCTAGAAGTAGTGCTAATGACCAAAAGGCTATGAGCTCTAACTCCTGGCACAGGGCAATGACAGCACATTAAATTTTCCCAATCCACTGCATATCATAACCACATCCAATCATTAAGGCAAAGAAGCATTTATTACAGATGTTTATCATATTTCTGAAAAATCTCTCTTAAGCGTTTCACACATTATTATTACTGAGAATGTATAATGTTTTTATACTATAAACAGTATGGACCAAATTACCTAAGCTGATTTTTTTTTTGAAGCAGTGTTGGTTAACTGAGGAATGCTGGCCAGGATAACAAGAGAACTCCCAGCTATTCGCTGGCATTTTTAATACCTATCAGAAACAGTGAAAATACAGGCAAAACTTGTTTTTTACATGAGCCAAAGGACAGATTTGTACAAGTCCATTGTTTATTTATTGCTGCATTGTAACATCAGGTGAGATTAGCCACTCGTGTTCTGGATAGGGAGGTCCTAAACCCACTAACATTCAGGAGAAGCAAAGAGTTTACCACCTGAATCAAGGGTTCTGCGAGACTTTGGGTAGAGTTAAATTCTGTGGTCAGGAAACATTTGCCATGAGTTGGGAAAAAGGGGACATTTGGGCTGAAATTACAATTAATTATTTTATTCTTTGACAGGAGATGGCAAGACTGACATTTGTTGCCCATCCTTAACAGCTCTTGAACTGAGTGGCTTACTTGGCCATTGCAGAGGGCAGTAAAGAGACAATCTTGTGGATGTGGGTCTGAAGTCTTTTGTAGGCCAGACTAGGTTAAGAAAAGAACAGCAGATTGTGTTCCTTAAAGGACATGAGTGAATCAGATGGGCTTTACAATGACCAAGGTGGTAATCACAGTCACTATCATTATCAATTGGTCCATCAGTTACTGCGATTTAAATCCATGTATAGCATTAGCCTGGGACTATGGATTACTTGAATGTAGTGTTGGAAAAGCACAGCTATTCAGGCAGCATCCGAGGAGCAGGAGAGTCAACGTTTCGGGCATAAACCCTTCATCAGGAACATTCAGCGCCATACTTTTCGACTCTGACTTGCCAGCATCTGCAGTCCTCACTTTCTCCTCTAGATTACTAGCCTAGTGATACTACCACTATGCCACCATCTTGCCCAAATAGGTGGTAGTTGGTTCACTGGGTCAATTCCCTCTGAAGTGACTTCTCAGCAGATGCCACTTGTCGAACTCAAAAATACCAACCACCTGACTGCGTGAATTTTGTAACTCACTACCTCAGCCTATGCTTTATACGTCAATGTCTGTAAAAAGATATGTAATCCTACCTTAGAAAATGCCTTTCCACCTTTCAGTTCCTGAAACAAAATAGAAAAGGAGCAAAAATTACAAAAAATCTCTATTCTTAGCATTTTGAGAGAATCGCAGAATGGACAACAAAATTTACTCTATTTGCAATGAGAGGTATTAGAAGGAGCTCCAAAAGCACCTTTCTTGCTGAAATTTAGTTTCATGTGTAATACTTCAAACAGGAAAATACGTATGTGCAAAATATTTCAACAATGTTCCCAGATGAATAAAGGACTGTGGTAACTATTAAATGTTATGTTGATTAAAGAAAGAATCAATTAAGATATATGAACCATGGTGAATGGAAGGACAATTTTCTGAACATCAAATGTTAAAATGGAATACGAAAATATGGTCAGAAACTTGACTGAGCCATGAAAATCTTGTGAAGCCATACAAAATATTGACCTATGATCACAATGTTCCAATAAATCCAATGTGATGCACAGGCCTTTTCACTTATAAAACAATACAGTAATATTCTTTTGCATTAAAAAGAAGAAAATTCATTACAAATTGAAAATAGGGAAATAAATTAGGAGAGGAAGAGCAATAATTGTGTATTGAGAAAATAGCTAACAAAAACAACAGGCTGGAATAGCAGTTGAGAACAAAATCTTTAGATTTCAGCGATCATTAATCCATTTCAGACACAAAGGGACATTGCTTTTCTGAGCTCGGAGTTCGGAAATATTTTTACTGGACTCGAAATTTTAACTCTGCTTTCTCTCTAGAGTTACCGGTAGACTTGCTTCAGTTTCTCTAGCAATTTCTGCTGTTATTGCTTTTCTGAGAGGAAAATCTAGGTCATTTGTAAACCTCATTCATTCAACTCATGTGCAGTTACTCAGGCTTGTCTGCAGAACTTCTACTGATCCTTCATTTCAAACGTTGTGTTCTTAGTGTAAATGTGGAATCATAGCAGGCATGGTCCACGAGATTCTTCAACCAATCAGATAAAAGAATTCTCACTGACAGGTTCAGCGAACGTGAAAGAGGCAGAGAGCAAGAGTGCAAAAGAGTGAGGGTGCAAAAGAGCGAGTGTAAAACAAAAATATTTTAATATATTAATTTATATCTCTCACAATAATTGTTTTCTGACAGAATGAGACTCCACACTTGCAATTTTCTCTTCCCTCGCACAATCCCAACTACCTCCCCCACACCACCGCCCCCACCAGGCCAGACAGACTGCTCAACAGGAGTACTCACTTATTATTCAGTCAAAACAAACTTACCTTAAATTCCTTTACCCTAATTTTAATCCCATCATTATTATTATGAGAGTAAAATTTGGGCCACTTTGAAATCAAGTTCATGATTACAATGCGCAACATAAAAAGGTATTTATTTTAAGATCCTCTAGGAACACACAGGTTACCCCAAGTTCGGAAGTAAAGTTACATATGAATAGATTAAACAACCAAAAAAAAATCTGTTCAGGCAAAGGAATCTATTCCCACATGTGAATTTCACTAGTGTTGAACACCATGCAACACATGGTGGTTATGTCATTTCACAAAACATAAACAAAATTCAGAGTAAAACAGGTCTCTTTCATATGTATTGCACTGAGATAAGATTGAAGTCTAACATTCTGGGATACCCACCTTTCGTACGGATACTCTGCAGATACAAGGATCCAGTACTCCAGTTGCTGGATTTGCACTCATCTTGCAAATGAAACTGAATTTCTTCTGCCAACGAACACAATTCTCTTGAACTTCCTCCCTGTGGGAAAAAAAATGACAAATTTGTGCCTTAGTTCTGACATCGCATTTCCGAAGTAGTATGGTTTTAAGATCAAGTAAATTGGAATTTTACCCTCTATTCATCTGGCCAATTTTTAAACTAACAGATTTTGTACCACAAACACCACTGGATACCTCTTCCCACCAAGGCTTTCAGTTTCTGAGGTCAGTTCCAATCAAAGCCCTCTCACCACTGGTCAGTCTGGAGAGAGACTCATGATTTTGTTTTAAGCTTGTGGCCACACTTTGTAACGGTTTAAAATGGAGGTTAAGATTGGGAAAACACCTTCAAAGGAAGAAAGGAGAGAGGCTCAGCTTTATTTATAATCTACGTACACGTGGCAAAAACTAGGTCAGGCATGACCTTTAGAACTGGGCAAGTTCTGTTTAGCATTACACATTCATAAAGAAAGCATATCATTTTGAAAACAGAATACAAATTATCTGTCAAACATCTCGTGCTGGCGTCATTGAATGATTTTCTTCAGGCAAACCAAAGTAAGTTGCTTTTATTTAGTACATTTAACACACTAAAGTATCTCAAGAACTACAGCAGTGCTAACAAACAAAACTTACTTGATCCAAAACCATCCAAGGGAGATATTAGAATGGATGGCCAAAAACATAATCAAAGTAGTAGGTTTTAACGAGCATTGTAAAGGAGGAGACAGTGTAAGCCAGTGAATCCTACTAAGGCAATCACAGAAATTAAAGCCTAGGCAACTGAAGGTACAGCTGCCAATAGTGCAGCAATATGAATTGGGGGGTGTGTAAGTGGCCAGAATTTGAGGGATGCGGCAAGTTGGCTTTAGGCTTGGGGGACGTTTCAGAGCAGAACATGGAACTATTAAGCCAAGATGAATATCAACCATGTAGTCAAGAGCATCAGGTCATTTTATAACAAGAAGCAATATAATTTTGGCAATAAAATTTGAATAGGTTGATTAGGATGAATTTTGATTACATGGGATATGGGGTACAGAAACAGCCATTTCAGTAACAGGTTCCACACGTTCTCCACTCTTTAAGAAAACAAATTATTTCAAATTCCCGAATGGATTTCTTGGGAAAGCATTGAGCTAGATGGAACACTGGATTGAGGATCGATAAAGTGTCAGTTTGAATCTTGTGGTGTCAATTTAATTAATTTGACTCCTACTCGTGTCACTGACAGAACCTGCTCTTCCCATGCTAAATGTGGATCTCCAACTCTGCAAATATAAGGTGCCTTGTTTAAAAAGAAAAGTTGAAGATATACAGTTTCAAATCAGAGGCAAGTATATGTGAAATACTTTTCTCTACACTGATTGTAAAACAAAATAACCAAGTTTTCTAACCAAAATCACAAAACTAGGACAGCTTTCCAACAGTGAGGCGTCATACATAGGGTTATTGTCAAAAGGTGTGGCACTACAACAGCATAGGTGGTTAGGCAACATCGGAGGGGCAGGAGAGTCAATATTTCAGGCATAAGCCCTCCATCACGAATGCTGTACTTTACCACACTTTTCAACTGGAGATAACGAGACTCCAGAAACAGTATATTCCTGTCAGGGTGAAAGGAAAGGCTGGTAGATATACAGAATGCTGGATGACTAAACAAATTGAGGGTTTGGTTAAGAAAAAGAAGGAAGAATATGTCAGGCATAGACAGGATATATCAAGTGAATCCTTAGAAGAGTATAAAGGCAGTAGGAGTGTACTTGAGAGGAATCAGGAAGGCAAAAAGGGGACATGAGATAGTTTTGGCAAATATAGAGTTAAGAAAAATTCAAAGGGTTTTTACAAATACATTAAGGGCAAAAGGACAACTAGGGAGAGAATAAGGCCCCTCAAAGATCAACAAGGCAGTCTTTATGTGGAGGTGCAGGAGATGGGGTAGATATTAAACGAGTTGTGCATCAGTGTTTACTGTGAAAAAGGACATGGACGATATAGAATGGAGGGAAATAGATGGTGACACCTTGAAAAATATCCACATTACAGAGAAGGAAGTGCTGGATGTCTTGAAATGCATAAAAGTGGATAAATCCCTAGGACCTGATCAGGTGTACCCTCGAATTCCATGGGAAGGTGGGGAAGTGATTGTTGGGCCTCTTGGTGAGATATTTGTATCAGGTGAGGTGCTGGAAGACTGGAGGTTGGCTAACATGGTGCCACTGTTTAAGAAAGGTGGTAAGGACAAGTCAGGGAACTATAGATCAGTGAGCCTGACGTCGGTGGTAGGCAAGTCGTTGAAGGGAATCCTGAGGGACAGGATGTACATGTATTTGGAAAGGCAAGGACTAATTAGGGCTAGTCAACAAGGCTCTATGCGTGGGAAATCATGTCTCACTAACTTGACTGAGATTTTTGAAGAAGTAATACAGAGGAACTCGTACAATTGCAACATTTAAGAGGCATTTGGATGGGTATATGAATAGGAAGGGTTTGGAGGGATATGGGCCAGGTGCTGTCAGGTGGGACGAGATCGGGTTGGGATATCTGGTCGGCATGGACGGGTTGGACCGAAGGGTCTGTTTCCGTGCTGTACATCTCGACTCTATGATGGATGAGGGCAGAGCGTTAGATGTGATCTATATGGACTTCAGTAAGGCGTTTGACAAGGTTCCCCATGGGAGACTGGTTAGCAAGGTTAGATCTCATGGAATATAGGGAGAACTGGCCATTTGGATACAGAACTGGCTCAAAGGTAGAAGACAGAGGGTGGTGGTGGAGGGTTGTTTTTCAGACTGGAGGACTGTGACCAGTGGAGTGCCACAAGGATCGGTGTTGGGTCCACTACTTTTTGTCATTTATACTATGTCCAAATCATTTGTATAAAAGGTATAGTTAGTAAGTTTGCAGATGACACCAAAATTGGAGGTGCAGTGGATAGCAAAGATGGTAATGTCGGATTACAATAGGATCTTGATCAGATGGGCCAATGGGCTGAGGAGTGGCAGATGGAGTTTAATTCAGATACATATGAAGTGCTGCATTTTGGGAAAGCAAATCTTAGCAGGACTTATACACTTAATGGTAAGGTCCTAGGGAGTGTTGCTGAACAGAGAGACCTTGGAGTGCAGGTTCATAGCTTCTTGAAAGTGGAGTCGCAGGTAGATAGGATAGTGAAGGCGGTGTTTGGTATGCTTGGGTTGGGATATCTGCTCAGCGTGGATGAGTTGGACCAAAGGGCCTATTTCCGTGCTGTACATCTCTATGACTATAGGTTGCAACTCACGGAGCAGTGGGACTATAGTGACTGTGCACTCCTCCAGCCTTGGTTATGACACTTTTTGAATTTCATGATAGGAGAAACAGATATCTTGCATTAGAGATTGCAAGCACCTACTTGTGAATCCACTAGTATTAGCTTAATCATCTCAAGTTATTTCAGTACAGGTCCAAGTTTTTTGTACATTACAGCTACATGTGGAATTTAAATAGCAAATTATTTGAAATATATATTATGCTGTTAACAAACAAATGGAGAGAGAAATTTACCGAAACAAAAATAAAAATGCCAGATCAACCTTATCAAGAATTTGGAAATCAGAAGTTATAGCAGTTGTTTTACTACAGCCAGTCACAGCAGTGGGCAGCAACGGCTAATCCTGTTAAGGGTGAGAGTAATAGCAAAGTCTTTCCATACAATAAATTGCAGGCAAGAGCTAGTCAGAAACCATCAGGCAATGTAGCAGTCATAGAGAGAATACAATATAAAACTGGTCCTTCATCCAAAGCACTTGAGTTCTGAATTTAACCAAGATGAATAGTTTGATCGAATTATGAAGATGAAATACAGCAAAAGCATTATGCTATACTTCAGTTAGCAATGCTCAAAGTTAATATGAATGCAAAAAAATTAAAAACATTCCGTTTCACAGTTCTTCTCAAACAGCACAAAATTCACCTTCTAATCCAAAAGAATTAAAAACATCCTGGTGCAATGACTCACGGGCAACAATCTTAACGCAGAATAACAACCGGGTACATGCTGTGTTGCAGGATTTCGGAAGGTATTCATGGAACACAGTATGCACGGTTGACACATTCAGGATGAAACAAAGGCGTCTTAACTTTCTTACTGTTGCAAATATGATGCAATTCTGGTGATGTCAGAATCGAGACCCTCAAGGACCGAAATAAATTCAACCTCAAGTTTCATCAGAATAAAATCAGTCAATTTGAGGGTGACAATGATGGACCCAGACATTCAGAGGGAAAGAGGTTTTTCTTGGGAGGGGGCAGGCACTGGTTTGCAGAGACCCACAATTGGTCCACTCCCAAAAATACCAAATAGCTATAAATAAGAGTCTGCATATTTTCCATAAAGCAGATAAAACAATATTAAAATTTAAACAGCAGAGTTTTAGCAGGAGTGAAGATAAATAATTTTCAGTCCTCTAACAGAATTACACAGTGGAAATAATATATTGCTATTATATAGCCAGGGACCCCAGACATAAAGCTTATAATGTTAGGCAAAATTAAGCTAACACAAACTGCAAACACAAATAATTGAGTTTGCACCAAAATATGTCCACTGACTACACCACAGATGACTCAAAGCATAAAGGCAGCACACAGTCTTCAAAGTGTAGGAGTGATCTGCTTCATGCTAAGACAACAGCTGTAGAGAAATGCAACTCCAACTGGCTACATAAACATTACATTTGGTAAAGGAAATACTTTTTTTCAAATTAACATGTCTGCACAGTGCTTCCCTGCAGCCTTGTGAATAGGTTTGGATACTGAAATTGGATTCAGGTCAAGTGTAACCAGTGACGTTCTGTTCACAAAAGGTTTGAGGCTGTGCGAGGATATTGGCAGTCCCTGCCCCCAACCCCAAATTTCTTCCCCAAAATCCCCACCCCACAATTCCTGTTTGCATACACACAGCACAGCCATGGGGAATCAAGATGTGCTCGGCTCTGCTCAGCAGATGCCGAGTCAACATTTGTAACACAAACATCCTTTACATCTGCCATGCGCAAAGTGTGGTGGGAAAATACCTGCAACATTTGAAGCATACACATTAATACTGAGGGATAGATCAGTGCTTCTCAAATCCTTTCTCACTGTGACTCCATTTTGAGGGTGGAAAATTGCCACGAGCTTCTCACTGTGAACTGAGACAGGGTGTTGGTGTTGGTGGTGGTGGTGGGGGGGTGGAGAGGAAAGACTTGAGAGAGTCAGATGGCTCCATAAGGAGCTGCACAGAAGCTATTGCTGCTTCTGAACCTGAGACCTGAGGATTTCATCCTGTGGGTAGCAGAGATAAATTCACATATTGTCAAAGCAAGTCTTCATGATGTTGATTGCATTCATTTCAAATCCACATTTGAGTTAGTTACATGTCAATATTTAAAATTAAGTTTTTTTTTGTTTAGCTTACTGCTTTAATCAGCATTTCAGAGATGTTATTAAACACGTCTGCAGCAGGGGGGCATGAACCACGGCCTCTCTATTCAGGGGTAGGGACACTACTGCTGTTGTTAAAATTAATTTCATTTGATTTTGAACAGAAATCTCTAATGAAGCTTACATCAGCATCAGGTGCTGCAGATAACAACAACAAGGCACGTTGAAAACTGAGGCAGAATCAAAACACTTACAGCCAGTGAAGTAACATTTAAGTACAAGGTGTGGAAATGAATGCCCCTGAAATCAATGTTTTTCTTCTTTATTCTTTACAGAGATGTGGCAAGGCCAACATTTGTTCCCCATGCCTGAGGTGCTTGCGAGGCTATTCCAGAGAAGCAGTTACAAGTCAACTACATTGCTGTGGATGTAGAGGTGATTTAGGTTAGGCTAGGTAAAGACAGGAAGTTTCCTTGTTTTTATTAACCAGTGGGTTTTTATAACAATTCATGATAGTTGCCATGGTCACTGTTATTGGGACCAACTTTCAATTTATTGACAATTTAAATTCAAAAGTAGTCATTGTGCGATTCGAATTATAAAAACTGTAAGTAATAGGAACAGGAGCAAGTTGTTTCAACGCTTGAACCTGCTGTTATTCGATAGGATCAGGGCTAATACTCCTCACGCTCACTTGCCTGCCACTGATCCATTACTTTTGATTCCTCGACAACGTGCAGACAGCATTCGTGTGGGCCTCTGGATTAACAATACAGTGCCATTGTCACCACGCCATCATTGTGCCCCTTTAACTGAGCTGACATTACAACCTACATCAACATCCTGGCAAAAGGAAAACTTCTTTTTGCTTCATATCCCCAGTCCGTCAAAGGCCAGGAACTGACATTTCCCCTTGTGTAATCGAAAACATGTAGTGCCTTTGGTCAAGGATACATCTGTGTACTGTAGGTACGTCAGAATAAGGATACTAAAATGTTAGAAAAATGTTACAAAATAAAATCACTCTTCCGCCCCACCTCTAAAATGATGGGCTATGCCAAAAACCTAGGAAAACGAAAACGTTGACAGAACTTCAGAAAAAGTTTTGCTTTGGGGGTCCCAAAGGCCACACTAACTCATTCTGGAAAGCAAGGTATTTGAATCTTATGTATATCTTACAGCTGCAGATACTTCATGGCAACTTTGCTATATTATAAATTCTTTCAAATTTACAAATGGAAGTTGCCTATGTAAACTTGTGACATTGTAATTACACCTCCTACCAATGTGTCTCCGTAATTACACCCTAGCACCCCTGGCCTGCTA
The DNA here is from genome assembly GCF_047496795.1 of Chiloscyllium punctatum. Lineage (NCBI taxonomy): Eukaryota > Metazoa > Chordata > Chondrichthyes > Orectolobiformes > Hemiscylliidae > Chiloscyllium > Chiloscyllium punctatum. Next base: position 25,173,320 of record NC_092787.1, on the reverse strand, counting down.
AATTTGCAAGGGTAATTTCCATTGCAGACATGTACTCAAGCATTTAGAATTGGAAATCCAAGAGAAAAGATACATTATTTTAAAATGAGGACTAATTTAACTCTTTGTAACTTGGTCACAGTATTCCCAGACCTCTATCTACTTCCCAAAAAGACAATGTCTGGCCCTCACCTCTAGTATTGTTATACAAGTTAATCGGGTCTAAGCAGAGCTCCTTTACTCTGCTGGAAAAGCACCAACACCAAAGATAGAAAATGTGATCATTCCCAGCTTCATACTCTTGGCTCTCAGCACAAGACTCATTCTTTAACAAAATATAGCCTTAGAATTTTAAATATTATCCAAAGTACTAACACTAAAAGTTTTCAAAATAAGTTTTAATTTTACAAAACAATAAACACTAGTCAGTTTCATGACTGGCTGTTATTCACAGATATTTTATGGGAACACCTTGAGACCATAAACAATCTGTTGCTTACTAGTTGCAAGGAATGCCATCTACTGAGATTGGACTAGTCCCAGCCAAACACTTTGAAGATTAGAATTAAGGGAGCTGTTCTTTTCAAAGTCAAGCTTAACACACAGTTCCTGTACTCTGGAATCACTGTGGTATCAACATTTATTTTATTGCACGTTTCATGCAAGAAGAATTCAAAACTAATGTACTGTAAGATAAATTATTTTGAAAATTCTGAAACACTAAATACACCTTCCATTCAAACTTACTTATTTGGCAAAAACGTTTTTATTACTAACTGAACACATGCTCCCAAATACAAAATTTACTTTCCTCAAGGTGAGGAGCCCTTGAGCTATGCAGCACTTTTACAGAGGTTGAAAAGTAGGGATGGAAAGCAGCCAAAAATGTAATCAGTCCACAGACATGCTGATGACTTTGCACATTGCAAAAGGTCAAATTTTCAAAAAATTCTGCAGAAGCAATATAGGTTGTGCTATTTTTAAAAAAAGGGCTTGATCACCTTGCAAGTTGAGAACGCCATTGGGTTCAATTGTTTTAACAATGTCAGCTAGGGCAAGTGCATCACATCATTCTTACAATTCAGAAAAGTCTCTCATCTCTAGTCTGCCCTAAGCTAGCTAATCTTGCTGTGGTCTACAGCATAGGGGCGACAAAAGTCAAGCCGTCCTTCAGATATGGAGATAGAGGAAACAAAAAATATCCAAGTTCCCATTTCTTAATTGCTAAATAACACAGAAGAACTTCAACTGAGACCACAGGTCGGTTCACTGGTGATAATAGATCCCTTAACCAATTCACCATTCTTAGCAATCATCCATGAACTGGGGCAAAACTTAAATACACCACACGAACCAATGGGAAAACCATCTTCTAAACGAAATAGTCAAATCAGAGGAAAAGATTAAGGATGCAGTCGAGATCAAATTCCTGTGCAAAATTTGAACGCTTAATTTTCAAAGTTATACAAAATCTATGGTGATAGAAGCAGGAAAAAAGGCAATGGAGACTAAAACTGGTGACCTTAGGAAGAATGCACAAGTTTGTCTAAAGAACTCTTACTTCCTCATCCCACCTCCTCGATTAGGCCACACGAAATAAAACTTCAAATTCAGTCATTTAGAACAATTTTACTTTATCGTGTAGTTCTGGTGTACAAAGAAGCCTTAATCTCCAACCACTAATTCCAAGCATTGGATGCTCCAGATTCAATTACAGGCCAAAATCAAATAGCTGATATTGGTGTAGAACTACAATCATAACTTTACCATACAATTGGCCAAACCAATTAGTTGCATTGGGAGTAACAAAGTATATCACACTGACGCTTTCTTCACAATTGGAAATCCAGCATTAAGTCATTATATGTTTCATAATGGTTCTGGGTGCCCACTATCACACATCAGGCTGCTTAAAGTATATTCTTATGGACTCAGCATCCATATCTGTTATGGTTTGTAGAAATGCAGTTTGGTGAACACAATTGGGCTTTCCAAGCTTCAGCAAGGTCAAAGATCAAGTGCACGAATCCAAAGGATTCTGCCTTTGGTCTTGGCTGACAGAAATGTTGGTTTCCTGCAACTTGCAAAGCATTGCAGTGTCACAGTAAATTGATGAGGCAGCATTTTTTTTTTTTAAAAAGTCACTCCGGGATATGAGTATTGCAGTCTACCCTAGCATTTATGTCCCATTCTCAATTGCCCTGGAGACGCTGATAGGTAAATGCTTTCTTGAACTGTTGCAGTCAATTTGGTGCAGCTCCACCAACAACACTGAGGGAGGGGGATCCAGGCTTTTTGGGAAGGGTTTAAATTAACACAGCAGGAGCTTGAGAACCAGGAAGAAACCAGAAAACTAGGGTGCTCAAAAGTAATACTAGGATGCTCGAAATGCTAGGAGAGGCAGATAGCACTAAATTACAGACTATTAATTAAAAGATGAAGTCAGAGTAAGGAGAAAGTAATGAAGCTTAAAGTCAGGGTTATACTGCAAAAATGTGAATGCACAGAGTACAATCAAAATGACCAGGGCATTACAGACACAGATTGCTACGTGGGATGATGATATTGTGGCGGTAATGTAGATCTGACTTAAGGGAGGGCAGATCTGGGTGTTAATTATTCCTGGTTAAAAGATATTCAAAAACAATAGGAAAGGAAATAAAACAAATAGTATCATTTGGGGTAATGAAAGCTGTGCTGGGAAAAAAGGATATTCCAGAAGCTTCAAGGACAAAATCAATTTGACTAGAGTCAAGGAACAAGACTGCAATTACAGTGCTTGGTTATCTGTGGATCACAGACTAGCAGAAAAGATTCAGGAATAAATCTACAATGAAATTACAGAGAAGTGCAAACATAAAACAGTGGCTATAATGGGACATTTAAATTACCCAAATATCACGTGGGAAAGTGGTAGCGAAAGGGATAGCAAGGGGCAAGTGCTCCTGGATTGTATTCAGGAGAATTTCCCACAGCAGGATATGTCCAGTCCAACAAGAAAGGAGGCACCGCGAGACTTGATTCTTCAGAATGCAGTGGGCCAAGTAAGTCAAGTGACAGTGAGGAAACATTTAGAACAGTGATCATTGTAACAAAGTTTACGCGGATGGTGGAAAATTACATTAGTCAATCCAGAATAAGAATAATCAACTGTCTGCCAGTTCCAGCTGTTCATTGTAGTGGCTGGTATATTGAGTCTGTGCTGAGTGCCATGCTTCTAGGAATTCTCTGGCTGTCCTCTGTTTGGCTTGTCCGATGACCATTGTGTTGTCCCAGTTGAATCTGTGTGTATGGCTAATAGCGAGGGCTGGCCATGGTGTTTAGTGGCTAGTTGGTGCTTGTGAATGTGGATTATTAGTTGTATGCCTGTTGGCCCTATATAGTGTTTGGTGCAGTCTTTGCATGGAATCTTGTGAATCACGTTAGTTTTGCATGTGATGGGTATAGAGTCTTTTGTCCAGCTACCGGCAACTGGAAGCAGCAGGAATTGAACCAAATAAATTCCACAAGACACAGTACAGCAGCGCTTCACAGGAGGTTCCAAAGCCCTGAAGATGTCACCTAGACAGGGGATGTAACGTCTGCAAACCAACTTCCCACCTCAGCAAGCATACCCACAACCACAACAACCAGCACCTGGGCTACAAATCTTTACACAAACTTTGATAAAGAGTTTGAAGAACTGGGTGTATTTTTGCATAATTCATTAAAGGTAGGCAAGTAGAGAGAAGTGCTTAATAAAGCAGTATTACAACAGTATTGTCGGTCTCATTAAAAGGGACACAGAATACAACAGCAGGGAAGTTATGAAGAACTGATATAAGACACTAGTTAGACCTTAGCTGGAGGAATGCAAATGCATTGGAGAGTATACAAGAGTTTTATGAGAATGATCAAAAGATGAGACACTTATTATGAAGAAAAACTTAAGTTGGGACTGTTTCCTCAGAGAGAAAACTAAAAGGAGTTGAGATAAAAGTTTTCAAAGTCACAAATGATCTAAACAGAATACACAGGGAGCAACTACGCTTGCTCGTAAACCAGATAGTGCAGTGCAGTCTAAATTGTTTTGCAAAAGAGGTGTATAGTGACAGAAACGAAGAAGGGCTCATGCCTGAAACGTCGATTCTCCTGCTCCTTGGATATTGCCTGACCAGCTGTGCTTTTACAGCAACACATTTTCAGCTCTGATCTCCAGCATCTGCAGTCCTCACTTTCTCCTATAGTGACAGAAACCTTTATGTAGAGAGCAGTTTGGGTCTGGAATGCACTATTTGGAAGTTGGTGAAGACAAGTTCAATTGAGGCATTCAAGACGACATTGGACTATTATTGAAAAAGAAACTATGTGCACAGCTACAGGGAAAAGGCAAGAAGTTGACACCAACTTAAAATGCTCAGCGATAGTGCAGCTACAGTGGGCTAAATAGCCTTCTGCACCATAACAATTGTGATTTTGAGCCTGCAGCAGTGAAAGGATATAGTTTTAAGTCAAGATAATGAGTGGTTGGGAGGGAAAGTTGAATCTACTGCTCTTGTTTTTCTAGATGGTAACAATCATGGGTTTAGAAGATATTGTCCAAGTCGGCTTGGTGATATGAAAACGTATAGGCAGCCAGACAGATGACTCAAGTGATGCTCTGCCTTGCAGAGTTCAGACCAATCACTTAAAAGCCTCTACTGCCCCTTTTTTTTGATGTTTTGCACATAAAACATTCAAGGTGAGGTAATCGGGTTTGGGATGGGGTGGCGGGGGGGAGGGGCTAATGGGGTGATAGTGACACGGCTGCTTAAAACTGACAATAATTTAGATAATATTGTAAAAGGAGTGGTTCACAAACTGGGGATCATGACCGACAGAAACAGTGAATGAAATTTCAAGCTGCTCCAACACAATCTTCACCCCACACCAGCACCAAGACTAACATGGCACCCCCAGAACTATGCTCATCTTGCTATCTCTGTCCGTCCAGGTCATGAACTGTCTGCAGCCAATTCACTGAAACTTCTGTCTCTAGGTAGGTATTCTGGAGGCTACACCAAACAGCTGTGAAATGGGGCAGAAGTATTTTTAAAAGTGGAGAGGAAAATAAAAGCACAACACTCAAGAGTTCTTTCAGAACTGTAATAATGGCATGGGAGTAAACTGAAAACTGAAAAGGTTAATTTAGTCCATGAGTGGTCACACGGCTTGTTCTCATCCGCTGTTGTGGCATCTGCAAGCTGGATGTATACCTAATACATCTGAACAGTCTTTCACATCCTCAGGATGTGATAAGTACTTTATAAACAGTTTCTGAAGTGCAGGCACTTATGGTTTGCAGACAAATGCAAGGGGCCAGTTTGCACACAGCAAGGCTACAGCAATGAGACGATAGCTCTGAAACACACTGGTTAGCATAATTCAACATCAAACTATCACTGTCTGAGGTACAGCAGTTGATTTGTTACTTCCAGTTCTGGTAGATTATATTTCTGGGCTTATCCAAATAAGCTAGAGTCCTTGAGATATACAGCATGGAAACAGCCCATCCAGATGCCTTTTAAATGTTGTAATTGTACCAGCCTCCACCACTTCCTCTGGCAGCTCATTCCATACACACACCATTCTGTGCATGAAAATGTTGTCCCCTTAGGTCCCTTTCATATTTTTCCCCTCTCACCCTGAACCTATGCCCTCTAGTTCTGGACTCTCTCACCCCAGGGAAAAGATCTCGTCTATTTATCCTATCCATGCGCCTCATGATTTTATAAATCTCTATAAGGTCACCCCTCAGCCTCTGATGCTCCAGGGAAAACAGTCCCAGCCTATTACTCTTTTTTAAAAAAATGTAAAAATATGCACAAAAACATAGTCTGAAGTACTCAGAGCAAAATTGTTTTTTTGTCTTACAAAAATGTGACAGTGGTCCCTCAGGGAATATTTGTGTCGGACAATAAAGGGGAACTAAGATGATTGTGGTTTCCAAAGTGGTTTAAACAAAATGCAGAAAATAAAGACAAACTTTCAATGGAAATAAGATTAAACACAATTTATGGAGCCAACTGGTTCTTTCCAGCAAGCAAGGCTGAATATTGCAGAGTTGATAGTGCCCACTAATTAATCCATTTAGAACTTAAGATCAAGATTAACAGTACAACCAAGAGTAATGTTTTGGAGCTGGTCATGGGAAACAAGACCTTTGCTTACTGTCATATGATTCAATTGCAACCATATCCTCTGGTAATTATCTTGTTTCTCTATACAGCAGATTTAAGAGTTGAAATGAAAGTGGTGATAATTTTTTAAAAAGCAACCCTGATCCAAAGAAAAGTCTTTTTGGGTTACTTGGAACGCTAATTGTCATGTCTCTGCCTCTCCACATATACTTCCAGACCTGCTGAGCTTCTCCAGTATTTTCTGCTTTTTTACAGAAACTTAAGACTTGCTGTGCCAAAGTTTTATCAAGAATCAACAGCATAAAATGAAGGCCATTCAGGCCAACTGGTTAAAGGTGTTCCTACTCCTTACAAAACTCCTCCCCACTTTGCCCCTTCCCCCCTTATTTCTACATCTGCTACAACCACACCACTTGGTGCAAATTGCATTCTTGTCACTAACTTGGGAAGGAAATTCCTTCTAAATCATTTATTTGATCTACTCACACATATGGCTACCGTACATTTAAATGCCATGTTGGGGTCAGCCCAGAACTAGAAGCAATTTTCCCACCTCGATTCTGTCAAGTTCTTTCTCAACTTTAAAAACATCTTAGCAGGTCTCATTATAGCCTTTGCTCTCCTAGTTCGTCCCCACCCCCTCTCAACTGAGAATGGAGCTTCCAACCTACTTCAGTCTTCCTGACAGTTGCATCCTCAGTTCCAGGAACATCTTTGCAGATACTTCATGCTCTTCCTCCAGTGCTTTGGTACTTTTTCTTGTAATATGGAAAGCAGAGATACAGACAATCCTCCTAGTGCAGATGCTACTTTTATATTTCAGCATGATTCAGTGAATTCAAATTCAACTAGCTGCCATGGTTAGATCTAAGCCCACATCCCTTGGGCATTTGCCCAGGTTTCTGAATTACAAGTCCAGCGATATTACCACAATGCTGCCTCCCTCTTTAAATGAGCTGGATTGCTGTCTGGTGAGAGGTGAAAGGTGCAAGTGCAATACAACAGGATAACACCAGAGCCACAAAGGAAAAGAAGAATCCAAAAGCGTGCTGAGATTACAACACTGGACAAGTGATCCAGAAACAACAAATTTGATCCTAAACTTTTCAATCATGAATCAGAAACAAGGACTTTATTTAAAATCCTCAGTTCTCTCTCTCTCTCGCTCTCATCATTTTCCTGCTGACACCAACAATTTATACACTACACTTCCACTGATATTGGCCGATTTCCAGTATCTTAGCGCCTGATCCCAGATTGTGTCAGTGAGCTTAATGACCTTGACAGGCACTGGAATGGAGCCCAACACTGTCATCAACTAATATTTGTCACAAACAAGTCAGATGACAGCAATGGAAACCAATAGTCAATGCATGCTCAACACAAGGTTTGTTTTTTTGAGATGGATTGTACATCTGTGCTACCCAGTGCAATGCAACTTACTGCTCATTTTGTTCATCCACTACAAATTCTTAGCTGGAAAACAGCATTTTTATTTGGTGGGAAGGGGAATGGAAAAGATGATGGAACCAGGGACACTGAAAAGGTGGAATCTTCTGATAAAAGGCAAACTGTTCCAGTAAAATATTCTTCTGGCTCAAATAATGAGCAGACATGATTGAACTGCTGCATGCTGATGATATTCACTTTACAAACACAAAGACATTAACAAAAGAACTTTACTCCACATCGGCTGAAGCTGGATGTATAAAGATACACCATTCTTTGTTTCTAAATCAATGTTAAGCAAACAAGATAGATTGGTACTAGTATTGATGCCTGCACTACCTGCATGGTATCTCATTGTGATGCAGATTACTTTTGCTTTTGAATCACAGGATGGTTACAAGCACAGGTGGTCATTTAGCCCATCATTCTGCCCTGGTTTTCCAAATGGAGCAATTAACAGGATGCACTCCATTAGAGAATTAAAGAATAGATCTATGACCGAGAGAGGTTCTGATTAGAGTGGTGCTGAAAATGTACAGCAGGTCAGGCAGCATCCGAGGAGCAGCAAAATTGATGTTTCAGGGAAAAGCTTTTAATCAGGAAGCCCTTCCTGATGAAGGGCGTTTGCCAGAAATGTCGATTTTCCTGCTCCTCGGATGCTGCCTGACCTGCTGTACATTTTCAGCACCACTCTAATCGATGACTGAGATAGATAGATTTCAGTGTATCAAGGAGATCAAGGGTTACAGGGAGAATGGGGCCGAGAAACTTATCAGCCATGAATGAATCATGGAGCATACTCGATGGCCTGAATGGCCTAATTCCTGCTCCTAATGTCTTATGGTTTTATCAGGAATGTTTTGTAGAGTCATAGAGATGTACAGTACAGAAACAGACCCTTCGGTCCAACCCGTCCATGTCGACCAGATATCCCAACCCAATCTTGTCCCACCCGCCAGCACCCGGCCCGGCCCATATCCCTCCAAACCCTTCCTATTCATAAACCCATCCAAATGCCTCTTAAATGTTGCAATTGTACCAGCCTCCACCACTTCCTCTGGCAGTTCATTCCACACACGTACCACCCACTGTGTGAAAATGTTTCCCCTCACGTCCCTTGTATATCTTTCCCCTCTCACCCAAAACCTATGCCCTCTAGTTCTGACTCCCCACAAAGACACCTTGGAGTGCAGGTTCATAGCTCCTTGAAAGTGTAGAGGCAACACTGTTGCAGAGGTAAAGTACAATAGTCTATGTTTTATTTCATGACAATTCAAGGAATTTGTAGAAATTTTCATTTTTAAAACAAACGCATACAAAAAAAGGAAATACTAATCTTCTACATGGAACATGAGACAGAAAACAATCATACTCTAAGGGATTTAGAACAGAATGCTTGAAGGTTATGAGAACAATCACAGTTTGCTTTTAACTTAAAACAACTGTTACCAGCCAGTGGTTTCAAGTGTCATTAGTGTTCAAGGAGCATTACTCCCTTGAAAACCGGGTAGATTTATTTCCACTTTACACAGAGAGCGGAATGTTAGGTCACATACTATTTTCAGAATGTGACCTGATGCAAAAAAGTGAGATTCCTCCCAAAAGTACATGGCTTTTATTTCAAAAGATAACTATCCAAAACTGCAGCTATACATGTTAGGCTTGTTCATATAGCTCCAGGTTTCACTGTTGAATCACGCCAGCTTAGGAATAATGGATTTACACAGGTTTTAAATCACAGTGCAGCCAAGATCTTGAATTACACTATGCAGAATTTCATCTCAACAACTGCACATCAATTCTAGCAGGGAACAAAATCAAAATACACAATTACTGTGCCTAAAGAAAGAATAGCTACGACTAGTTAAACTCCAAAATCTCTATTTTCACAGCATTCTGATGCATCGTATGTAAATGAATATATTGCTTTTCATTTGTTTAACACCTCCATAAAAACTGTTGCATCTAAACAACTGCAAATAAAAGGTTAAACGCTGTAGGTGCCAAAATAATGCAGAAAATACATGAGAAATGCGAGAGAGAAACAGTTAACGCTGAGTCCAATATGACTCTTCTTTACAATAATTTCAAATGTTTTATTCCCTTGTACGAAGCCCAAATCAATCTAGTGTCAGTTAGGAAACCAACTGCACCAACAAAATGGCCATCTTTACCCCCAGCTGCCCGTACAATCACTCCCACATTGCCGTGATTGCCTGCTGGGACTCGTGAAGCTGCGACAAAAAGCAAGCTTTAAAAAAAAACCTCATCCATACAGTCACTGGTTCAGATGAGTGACTGAATCAGGGACAGCAGGGTAATCTCAAGATCAATTCCCAAGTTCATATTGTTTCAAAATCACATGCAGTCAAGGTAGTATGAGGAGGACTTCAACATTTCTAGATTGACAAAAGATTGGTAGGATTAGCCAATGTTTCCACTACTGATCGCTAGATGAAATTTCCTGTAATTATGATACACCTCATAGCTTCACTCAAGGGAGCTCCAATAAGGAATCAATATCTTCAGGGGAGACAAAGAAGGGACAAAGTTCACATGAAATATACTCGGGGAAGCAAAGAAAATAAATCATTCATTTTGGATTGACCAAGTACTCCTGAACAAAAGAACTTTAGAGTGATGCATTGCAGTGGTTAGAGGAGACAAGAAAAAATACTGAAGGGAGATCATGATAGGAGGACCAGAAAAATTGTCTTGCGTAATAGGAAGAAAGGGCACAAGAAAGCATAAGAAATAGTCCCCAATTAAAAATTGAGCAAATTCACTTTCCAACTCCAAGTACCTTTCATTATGGGAAGTGTAAAAATATGAAACACAAGCATGGAAAAGCTGTCTCTGGTACACTATAAAATAAGCAGTATTTTCTTCCAAATGAGGAAAGTTAGTCTGGGATCATTTACTTTTCTTCTTCTAATACTGGCAAGATTTGCTCATCAAGAGAAATTGCATTACGACTGGAAACCTTAACTTAGCAAATTGCAATTTAAAAACCACATCCTGGCAGACAGCAATGTCTACATACAGCAAAACAAAATGGGTGGAAAAGATTTTGCATTAGTTGGATAATGGAAAGAAAGACTTTCAAAAAGGTGCACAGACCATTTCTTTATAAACGTTGCAGACATGGAAGAGACAGAACATAACATAGAACATTACAGCACTATACAGACCCTTTGGCCCTCGATGTTGCGCCAACCTGTCATACCAATCTGAAGCCCATCTAACCAACACTATTCCATGTATGTCCATATGCTTGTCCAATGACGACTTAAATGTACTTAAAAGTTGGTGGAACTACTACCGTTGCAGGCAAAGCATTCCATACCCTTACTACTCTGTGTAAAGAAACTACCTCTGACATCTGTCCTATATCTATCACCCCTCAATTTAAAGCTATGCCCCCTCATGCTCGCCGTCACCATACTTGGAAAAAGGCTCTCCCTGTCCACCCTATCTAACCCTCTGATTGTCTTATATGTCTCTATTAAATCTCCTCTCAACCCTCTTCTCCCTCATGAAAACAGCCTCAAGTCCCTCACCCTTTCCTCATAAGACCTTCCCTCCATACCAGGCAACATACTAGCAATTCCCCTCTGCACCCTTTCCAAAGCTTCCACATCCTTCTTATAATGCGGTGACCAGAACTGTACACAATACTCCAAGTCCGGCCGCACCAGAGTTTTGTACAGCTGTAGCATAACCTTATGGTTCTGGAACTCGATACCTCTGTTAATAAAAGCTAAAACACTGTATGCCTTCTGAACAACCCTGTCAACCTGGGTGGCAACTTTCAAGGATCTGTGTATCTGGACACCGAGATCTCTCTGCTCATCTACACTACCAAGAATCTTACCATTAGCCCAGTACTTTGCAAGCCAGTTACTCCAACCAAAGTGAATCACCTCACACTTGTCCGCATTAAACTCCATTTGCCACCTCTCAGCCCAGCTCTGCAACTTATCTATGTCTCTCTCTATAACCTACAACATCCTTCGTCACTATCCACAACTCCACTGACCTTACTGTCATCTGCAAATTTACTAACCCACCCTTCTGTGCCCTCATCCAGGTCGTTTATAAAAATTACAAACAGCAGTGGACCCAACACCGACCCTTGCGGTACACCACTGGTAACTGGACTTCAGGATGAACATTTCCCATCAACCACCACCCTGTATCTTCTTTCAGCAAGCTAATTACTGATCCAAATTGCGATATCTCCCACAATCCCATTCTTCCACATTTTGTACAATGTGGTGTAATCCAGAGGTCTGTGCACATGGGTTGAAATTCAATTAAAATCTGGAAATTAAAACCAATGGCAACCATGAAAAACACAGTTTTCATATATAAAAAAAACCAACCTGGTTTCTACAGGGGAGAAAATCTGTTGTCTTACCTTACATGCAATGCCAGACCCACAGCAATGTGGTTGGCTCTTAATGGCCTATGAAATGAGTGAGAGAACCAATCAGTTCAAGGGCAATTAGGTTTGGGCAGCCATGGACAACATCAATAAAGTTAAGAATAAAACTAAGTTGGAATGGTCTTCTCAAATATGTACCAGCTACCAGTGTAAAGAGAAACCTGAAATAAGCAGTTGCCAACAATCACTTCATGCATTATCTCTTACTTTTTTAAAAAAAAGCTCTTTGTATCTGCTTGAATAATGAATGAAATTCAAGAAACTAAACTCAAACCTGAAGGGGAGACAATAAATATTTTACTGCGCTGAAAAATCAAACAACTTATTTCATTATCACCCTTGTGGCATTCAAAACAACTGCAAAAAAACTTTAGAAAGGAAGGAAAGTAGTAGGATTTACAAACATATATCCTTTTATTACATTATTTGTGGTTTAGTCAAAGGAGCTTCGAAGTAGCATAGCTTGAACAAGGTTCTGATGTCAAATGTATTTAAACACACATCTCAGATTAAACGTGAATTTCGATTAGACAGACCGCAAGATCCTTTCATCTCATAAAAGGATCAAGACTGATTATACAGAATGTGGTCCCAGAATACATCAATAGCTTAGAGACACAGGCAGACACAGCCGTTACCCCACTCTATGCATCCGTATGGTCCAACAGGATTTAATTTGCGTTAGCTGCCTCAGACTCCAAACAGGTTACCTTTCTTATTATTATCCAACCATATACAAAAACAAAACAGTGATGTGCATGTTATAGGGTAGGCTGGATCCAGAGGTTGTGATGGGTGCAAAGATATATTTGAAATTGTATTGTGCCTTTCATAATCTCAGGACACCCAAAGCACATTATATCCAATTAAAACCTTCTGACGTTTAGCCATGTGTGTAATGTATTTATTTGAGTGCAGCAAGGTCCCATTAACAGCAATGCAATGATGTTACGATAATCTGTTTTAATAATGGTGGTTGGAGTATGAATCTTAGTCAAGTTAAAATTGATGAAACAGCCCTGCTTTTCTTTGAAAGAGAGGCACAAGGTCCCTTGCCCTCTTGGGTGGATATAGTTGGGAATTTCATTGAGCAGCTCACCTCGAAGGCTTGTGTTTCTGAAAAGTGTGCATTAACTTTAAACATAACTTGTTACATAGACTGACCATAAACAAACTCAACCTGTTCAAAGGATTTCTCTTGGTAGGAAACTGACTCAGTCTGGCCTGAATGATCAGCATTCATCAAATCTGTAAATTTCTGATGGTTTTTCAGCTGGGGTGACCAAACAGTTTACTTTTAGTGGTCAGGACAGTGAACAGAGGACATAAATCTTTAAAGGTAATTGCTAAAAACAAAAGGAGTGGGCAGGAAAAGTTTTAAACAGAGAACTACAATGACCTGAAATGGATTGCCAGCAAAAGCAGAGGGCATAACCTTTGAAAGCAGGCTGGATGCATATTTGAAAAGTAGAAATCTGGTGGCAAGCACAGGAGTAGAATTTAACTGGAGAGCACGATCAAAGGGTTGGTATAGTGTTGATGGGCCAAATGGTCTGCTTTTTGTGCTGTATCATTGTATGTGGTACAAGGGTTTGCTGACAGAAATCTGAACATGCCAAGAGTTGAAATAACTAAAGTCAATTAAAATGAAAACTGGACACTTTTTGGAGTGGAGATTAGAGTGGTGCTGGAAAAGTACAGCAGGTCGGGCAGCATCCGAGGAGCAGGAAAATCGACGTTTCGGACATGCTATTCCTGATGAAGGGCTTTTGCCCGAAACGTCGATTTTCCTGCCCCTCGGATGCTGCTCGACCTGCTGTGCTTTCCCAGCACCACTCTAATCTAGACTCTGGTTTCCAGCATCTGCAGTCATTGTTTTTACCTACTTTTAGGAGTGTGCCTTATCAAAAAGAACTGTGTCAAATGTTATATTTTTAGCATTTCCAACCTTCAGAGGCCAGAATTAACCTAAGAGTCATCCAAGTTCACTGGTGTGCAACATTAAATCTATCATACAATGGACCAACAACTCTTAACTTTGTCAGAAAATCTGGGCGCCATCATCAAATACTTGCATTCTGTTGCAGTCGAGCATCAGTGCCATCTTCAGTGGTTGTTGGCACTGACCAGCACCTCATCATTGAAAAGCATCTCACTGTATGCAAACATGCAACATCTAACGTGGGCATGAAATTTTGACCGGTTCAGTTGTTAAAAAGCAATTATCAAGCCTGTGGAGCGCATCTCACTAGAGAACCAACAATGTACCACATGTCCTATGATCAACAAAAACAAATGTTCAAATAACTCACTGACAATGCAAACAACGTTTTCTGTGGGATTGGCGAGAGAGGAAAAAGGAGAGTGCAAGCATGAATGTGAGGGGCATGAAAAGTTTTGAAAAACACTAACAAGAACACAATGTGCAAGAATTTATAAAATGTTATCTGCAGCACACTGCAAAAAAAGGTCAAGTTGCAAGGCATTTCTGCACCATTTGAAACTAATTTGTGCAATAGACAGATCACATTTCTCAAGCAAAACCAATGATTTTAAGAAGAAATCATTTCCATTCCTTGTCTGAACCGTTTGAAAGGTTCATTCGGTCCCTTATAATGTGGAGTATGTACAGGTTAAACTGCGACACTAAAATTCAAAGAAATTGCAAGGCAGATTGATGTTTGGTAGCTTTGCTGCTTACATAAATTGTAGTTGCACTTATGAATTAATTTTCATTTAAAACCTGGCCTACTACTCATAAAAATCGGAGCAAAAAGTTGCCATGCAACTATTTGGAAGATGGTAAACAGGAAAATCAAAAAATGAGTGACACTCATGAAAGGAAGTCACTAAACACCTCTTCTGTTATTAAGCAATCATGTCAAGCTTGGACAATCAGCAAGAAAACAGGAAGAATCAAGCGCAACACAATATTTGCTCCAATCCATCTCCAACTCCACTAGCGTGCACGAAACACCAAGGCTGGGAGCCAAATAAATGCTTTCCCCTCACTCTCAGGGGTAGGAAGTCAGTTATTAAACTGGAATATTCCAGTCTGAAAAGGTCAATAAACCGGCTACAAACAAGTTCCTCCTCATTTCCACAGATTACTGGACCAACTGGAGGAACAATAAATTTACAATTACAACAGCCCCTTTCATAACTTCAGGATGTTCCAGTGCACTTTGTAGCTAACTAAGTACATTGTGCTGTACAGGAACTATTGTAATGCAGGAAAAATGGTAGGCAATTTGAACAAAACAAGGTTGCTTAAACAGCAACATAACAATGGCCAGACCACCTACTTAAGTTATGTCAGGTTGAGGACTAAATGCCTGTCAGGACACAAAGCAGCACTACTGCACACTACTTTGAAATAGCAACTCAGGTGCTTTCACATTCAATTGAGAAGCCATGTGAGCCAGTGATTTAATGAATCATTCGAAAGGTAGCACTGTGAACAGTGCAGCTCACCCCTTGGTACTACAATGAAGTACAGAAAGAAAAATAGTCTAAAAATGTCCACTTTTTCTAAACTTTTGCAATTCAGACATTTAACCATAATTTTTAACCTTACTTCAATGTTTATTTACATTTCACATTGAAAGTGGCATCTGCAATAATCCATTGCCAAAGTGATGCATGATGTACATGTGGAAATGGCTGAATGTTTCCTCCAGGTTACCTTTGTCACTGTTACCTGAAGATAGATGATGATAAATATCAACAGTATCTTTTAGCTCTTCCCCACCCCACCCCACCCCACCCCCCCCCCCCCCCCCAACAACTCCGTGAAACAGCATCACAGGATTGTATTTCATGCAGGATACAGCTGAACTATGCAAACCAGCAAAGCTCCAGAATCAAACAAGAGAACATTATCAAATTCACACAGACATCATGGAAGGATAGAGCTGTTATGGTCTCCCACAAACAAGCAGCATGGCAGCTTTCAATTTTTAAAACACCAAGTGCCAAATGAGGTAACAAAGCACAGGTCTTAGTGACATACCAGTGAACATATGATACCAGAAATGTACTGCAGTCAGCAATTAATACTAGAATAAAAAGGAAGAGAAAGAATTAAAAGAAGTCAGTCCCAACTCCCAAAAAGAAGCAAGCAAAACATGGGTTGCAATTCTGTAGAAATGCAGCACAGGAGGCTGTTGGTCCATCACCTCAATGCTTTCTGGAATGTTGAACTCATCAGAAACAACATGCTATTTTCTCTGGGGCTGTTGGACAACATGACCATGTAGGAGTGGACCTTCTCACCAATGAATGCACAGAACTCCAATCTATATAGCCAAATCATTTATGTCACATAAAGATCCTTCAGTATGTGTGCCAAAAGGTTAAAAGTTTCACAACTAGTTGTAACAGACACAAATTAAATCAGGCAAAAAAACAAAATACTCTTCTTGGAGCCCTATTGGACTCAAAATGTTAATTCTCTTTCTCTCCACACATGCTACCAGACCTGCTGAGTTTCTCCAATTAATCAAGTGTCCTATGGCACTTCACATTTCTAATCTAACAGTCACCTACAGTGAATCATATTGGATTTACACAGAAAAAGCATGGATTGATTTCCAACTGCAAGATGCCCACCATCTGGATTTATTCTGTTTATACTACCAAACTAAATTTCAATACATAGGCCAGTGAAAAATTGAACTGAATAGATTACAGAAATAATGATGGAAAACTGAAAAACAGCCAGGACAAGAGGTCTATATATAAAAAAAACTGGATTTCAACAGACACTAACCACCACCTGACAGCTCTTCCACACATTCACTCGTATGCCAGAACAGTGGTACCACAGTCAAATCTGAGCTGAGCTAGTCTTGTAAACTCCACAGGTGTACTAGTTGATATTTCCCATTCCAAGTTTAAGAATACAGAGGATAATTTTGGTTACCCTATTTTGCCCCAGCTAAATCAGGCAACACAAAACAGAGTAATATGAACTCAAAGTCACTTATTCAGTGTGGTTAAGTGATGCACGCAAGATGTGACAGGACCCATCTCATGACTAATGGTGGAACCACAAAGATTCTATCAGTAGCTGTCTGTGCTGAAAAAAATAATACATGTATATTCATGATTTAGGAAATAAGCAACTTTGCATTTTTTAAAAAGTGTTCGCATTACTAAAAACAAATTAAAATCTTTGAACTTCTTTGTATTCATGTCAATTGAAATTTCTGCTCTTCAGCCACAAAGCAGGTCCACAAAATGTCTATCACTTGCTAAGTCCATGCCAAGTTCAACCACACACTTAAAGGAAGATGAGAAGATAACTTCACAACTTCAAAGAAAACCCTAAATCACTATCAAGAACATTTTGAAGGTTAAGGTTATGCAGATCATCTGAAATGAACAGGCCACGATGGTTGGGTGAGGAAGAGAAAGACAAGTTCCCAGGCTAAACTATGTTCCAGAGAAGGTAAAACAGACTTCCATCTGGCTTAAACAATCAGCTAAATAATCACACTCTAGAAAACCATAATAATAAAAATAATCTCACTATTAGCTCATTAACAGCTAGCTACCATCAAATTTCACCTGTGAAGTATTGAAGAGTTAGTCACGTCATTAATAACATAACTACGCCATGCGTTATTTATCCAAAACTGGCATGATCTGAAGTAATGCTGCAATTGAACCAATGAACTACCAATCGTGCGATGGTTAACCAAGGAAATGAAACCCATTCTGGCTTTCAAAACTGAATGAAAAGCAATTTTGAGGATAATTTGAAAAGAAAGCTATTGCATGTTTTAAGGTTTCAGCTCTCAAACCACTAGCGCTGAAACTTTACTCCTCAGTTGACATATGCAACATAAACATTCACAGACAAATATAAAAAATGGGATGAGAAAGCCATTGAGTCCTTTGAGTCTGCTCCGCCATTCAATATAAAGGACCCCAAGGTGCATCTTTTTCATGTGGATGGAATGAGATGCCAGAGGAAGTGGAGGAGTTTGGTACAATTACACCATTTAAAAGGCATCTGGATGGGTATATGAATAGGAAGGTTTTAAAGAGATATGGGCCAAATGCTGGCAAATGGGACTAGACTAAGAGAAATCTTGGCGATGTGGATGAGTAGGACTGAAGGGTCTGTTTTCATGCTGAAGCATCCAATGTTTTGGTCTCAACCGTTTTCTGTAGCAGAGAATTCAACTGGCTCACCACTCACTGGGTGAAGACATTTCTCCTCATCTCAGTCATATATGGCCCCCTGTGGGAAAAGATCTGCCACCTAGCCTACCCATAAAGGCCCACACAGAACATAGGAAAGCAAGCTTGGCCAAACTATACCAGAAACACCCAAAATGCCTCAGCACTGACCAAACAGGCTGACAAATGAAACCAGACAGAATTACAGTCACTCGCAGACAAGGGAATACACTTCCCAAAACACACCAACAATATCCGGTCAACACAACTGTCTCAAAGCCCCTAGGGCAGTCTCAAAACACAGCAATACCAAAGCCACACAAAGGACAGGTCAGACAGAGAGGCACCAAAGGACCTCACTCCCAGGACAGGAACAATGGAAGCACCTTACTGTTTCAGAAGAACCACCTGATGAAGCAGTGGCGCTCCGAAAGCAAGTGCTTCCAATGAAACCTGTTGGACTACAATCTGGTGTTGTGTGATTTTTAACTTTGTTTCAAAAGAGACATTCTCACCTACCTGCAGAGAGAGCTAGAATTCCTGATCCCATCATTGATATTGTCAGGATATTACATTGTCCTGATTCTCAATACATTCTTCCAATAACTGTTTTTCAACTATCATTGTAACTGGATTACTTAATTTCCGAATACATTGTATCTTTCCCCATTTTTAATTAACCTCATTGTACAAGATTCCTATAAAACTTGGCTTCATCCTCAGCTCAAGGAAGAGAATTCTCAGCTACCTGGATAGACTGTCTCTGTGCTGTTTCAGCTTAGTCAATTTCTCTTCCACCATATCTGTACTAATTTCACTTTGAACTGTGCTTTGTGATCTCTAACTTATTGGGCTAATTTCTCAGACACTCTCCTTATATCCTTAAACTGATACCCGGATCTGAATTCTCAGTCATCAGAAACATCCTTCCTGCATTTAGCCTGTATATTCACTAGCAAGGGCAAACATTTGCCGGCTTCACATCTGCTGCACCTGCATGCTTACTTTTAGCGACTGGTTACAGCAAACCTTTTATTAATCGGCACCTTTGGGGCAGAGAGTGTGTTGTTGATAAAAGGTCCACATAATTAATATGAAAACACACACAAGTAATAGAAACATAATGCAGGGGTTATACACATTGTTATAATTTACAGTATTAATTATTTACATAATAATGCAACTTTGCCTTAAATAGAAGTTACTGGCAGGCAGCCTTTTCATTCGCACCCTCAACTGACAACTTAGACATTGCAATAATATAGTAAATGTCTGGTATTTCAGGTATATAACTTTTGCCAGTTTAGAGAGTGCCAATAAAAACAAAATTTGCTATACAAGAACATCAAGTCTCATTGCCTCTCTGTTTTCCAAACTATGTCCATTTGTATAATATTCTGCCTTCCTGTTTTCGCTAACAAAATGGACAACATCACAATTATTCACATTATACTTCATCTACCATGCATTTGCTCAACCACTCAAATTGCCCAAGTCACAATAAAGCACTGCTGCATCCTCATCAAAAGATGCAAGAATCTATGATTTGATTAGATTAGATTCTCTACAGCGTGGAAACAAGCCCTTCAGCCCAACAAGTCCACACCGACCCTCTGAAGAGTAACCCACCCAAACCCATTTCCCTCTGATTAGTGCAACTAACACTGCCAGCAATGTAGAATGGCCAAATCACCTAAACTGCACATCTTTGTGACTGTGTGAGGAAACCGGAGCACCCGGAGGAAACCCACACAGACACGGGGAAAATGTACAAACTCCACACAGGCAGTCACCCGAGGCTGGAATTGAACCTGGGTTCCTGGCACTGTGAGGCAGCAGTGTTAACCACTGAGCCACTATATAAATATTTAAAGGGTTAACTTACAAGGTTAAGAGAAAGTGAGGACTGCAGATGATGACGACAGGTTAATGCCCGAAACGTCAACTCTCCTGTTCCTTGGATGCTGCCTGAGCTGCTATGCTTTTCCAGTGCCAAACTTTTCAACTTACAAGTTAGATTGCTTAAATTTGATTTGCATACCTTTGAGTTTGGAAGGTCAAATTATGTGATTTTGCAGACCTAGCAACAGAAAAATAGTTGTTCTTACGTAAATATTGTTCCAGAGTCATGTTTGCTCAAGTCTGACTATGGAACTTCCCGATGTTTGAGTAAGGCCTGACAGGTTAACATGCAAATGTTGTTGCCATCCTGAGAGTTGAGCTCTTTAGCAGTTAGACTAAAATGCTGAATCTAGTCACAGTCTTCTATCTCAACTGGTGGCATGTGTCGCCTTCCATAGGCAGAGAACTACCATTTACAATGATGTTCTCCATGGCCATGTTAATGAGGTTCCAACTACAAATTTTACTGAACCACTGATTCCAAGTCATATTGGGATCAAGGGTAATACTTTTGAACAAACAAAAACTCACAGGAAAAACAAACATGAACAATTTATTTCAACCAAGAAAATCTATCAAATATTTTTCTTAGGCAAACTGTTGCTTAATATTTTCTCTCCTTCGTATAACAATTGAAACACTACTTATATCAGCAAAACAACCACTCAACACAATGACCACGGCTTGCAAAAAGAAATATCAACTACTCACTTTAAAATGTTTGTTAAATTGACTGTGACCCATCAATATCCATTACTCCCACAAAAGTCTCTAAAAACTGACAATAAAGATGTGACATTAAGATTTAAACACACCGCTCCTGTTCATTACATTTCAGCAAAACGAGACAGACAGCATTTGAATTTCAATTGCTGCAACTTTCCCCAAACATCCCCACCGAAGGAAAGGTAATAATTCTGGCCTGTGTTTTTGAAGCATGTCAGGCCATGTAACAAAGATATTTCCTCAAAAGTGTTAAGAACTGTGGGATTCTGAGGGAATGTCAATTACTTCTCCAGGTCAGGGTAGCTTGTGACTTGGAGATATAATTATTATGTTACCATCTCTTTCAGAGGTGGAACCGAGAGCTAGCTGTGTTGCTGAAACAGGTTCAAATGAATTGCTACAGTGCACCCGATAACAACATACTGCGGATGCAGTACCTATTAGCAGAAAAAGAAATTACTGTGTAAGGAGACAAAATTACTAAATGTTTAGCAGATAGTTTTGTTTCCTACAAGTTGTTTGGCTATGGCTATTGAAACAAGTACTCTTATGACTATAGGCCTGATGCCTTCTGCATTAAACATAAAATAATTTTAACATTTCCAGAGTGTCATTTTCCTCACATACTGATGAAAGAAAACGAGGCAAGCACTGACTCAATCCTAAGTGAACTTAAGGTGCGTGGAATACTGCATCATCTCGGCTCAACCAGTTAACCTGTTGTTAAATCGAGATGTTGGAACATTTATATTCAAATCTGTGCACAAAATTTGTTGTCAAAAATTGCCAGTGAGAAGTCAGAGATTGGACTAGGGACTCCATCAATGACTCACTGGATTAAATACATTCCATACAGATCAGGCTTTCTGTCTTGTTGATTATTCACTCGTCAGGACATCAATGGCCATGATACAATTGGCCTACTTTCCAAGGCAAATGCTGTTGGGCATCAGCAGGCCATTATTTAGTGATGCTTCAGGACTGTGCACAGGTATGGATATCGAGTAAAATCTGCTGTGTTTTTCCCACTCCTCTCAAATAATATTCCCCACACAAAGGCGGAAGGGAGGACACCTGAAGGGGGCAAGAAAGGAAATGAAAACAATGGCTAACTGGTGATACAGTAGTTTACAAAGTTAAATAATAGAATCACAGAATTTAGCAAGATAGAAAAAGGCCATTGAACCAGTTCTGGCTCCTGAAAAAGCTACCCAGCTAGTCCCACTTGCCAGCCCTACCCCCACAGTCCTCTAAATTCACTTTTCAAATATATATCCAGCTCACTTTTGAAATGTCCTATGGAATCCACCTCCACCACTCTCCCAGGCAGTACATTCCAAATCCTGACAAAGAAGTTTGTCTTCATCTCACTCCTGGCTCTCTTGCTGAATCTTGAAATTGTGACTACCTTGTGACCAAAATACCAACTAGTGGAAAAATAATATCGCTCTTTATCTTGTCAAAATTATCTGTAATCTTGAACGCTTCAAATAGGTCAACTCTTAATCTTCAATGCGACAAGGAGAATAAGCCGAACCTCTCTAATCTTTATTTGTATCTAAGATCCTTCATCCCTGGTGTCATTGTTGTAAATCTCCTTTGAATGCTCCCTCTAGGACTTTATCATCATTCCTTAAATAAGATGCCCAGAACTGAAAACAATATTCCAAATGTGGTCTAACTAAATGATTTGCAGAGGTATTGTGTCACTTCCTAGCTTTTATACTCTGTGCCTCTATGTACAAACCTAAGGATCCTACAAGTCTCCTTCCTAACTGTTTCAACTTGCCTAACCATCTTCAGTAAATCATATGTGAACCCCAAGGTCCCTCAGTGTTCCCCTCTAAGTTGTACCATTGAGCCTGTATTATCTCACTGTCAATGTGCCTCCGTAATCATTAAGCACCACCCTCACAATTCATTATTCTCCCGAGCTCAGAATCATTTGCAAATTTAGAGATTTTGTCCCCAGCATCCATCTCCATATCATTAATATAAATCAGGAAAAGCAAGGGTGCCAAGTTCAATCCCTTCCAACTCGTCACCGATCTGAGAAATGCGCATCTATTCCTACCCTCAGGTTCCTAACTTTTAGTCAACTTCTAGTCCGTACTAGGCCAAAGTGAGGACTGCAGATGCCAGAGATTAAAGTCGAGTGTGTGGTGCTGGAAAAGCACAGCAGGTCAGGCAGCATCTGAGGAGGAGAATCGATTCACTTGCTCCTTGGATGCTGACTGACCTGCTGTGCTTTTCCAGCACCACACTCTCGACTCTAATCCATACTGGCAAGGACCCATCAACTCCAGACATGCCTAATTTGCTAATAACTTGTCTTATACACCCTAACAAATGCTTTCTGAAAGTCCACTGTCTATGTCACCTCAACAAGGAACTCTAAATGCAACTCATACAAGCAGCACAAGGCATTGATTAGAAAGAGGTGGAGGCATCACCAGATATTTCTGCAATGTGAAAACTGGTACAATTCGACAAAACTGGAATTATCAAATCAATCTGTTGGATGCCTCTGATCAAAGTAAATAAATAATTCAACTGACTGTCCAGATTTCAGCACTCAATTTCATCAAATAAAAAAAACTTTTGAAAAGAAAGACTTTTCGTGCTCTTTGAAGATTTATTCAGTACTTCGAATGAATGTTAGCTTATTTTAACTCCTTCCAATTTTGGAATGGAACTTTTAGAAATCCTGAACCTCAATCCCCATTAATCCCACAACCATCTGGTATTAGCCACACCAGGAAGCAAGATGATTAAACAAATACACTGCAATGATGGCGCAGTCGCAAATTCTTTTCCTTATAAACTTTCTGTCCCAACCACCATTTACCTCTATTGATCTAGGTTATCTTGTTACTCAAAAAAAATTACACATAACTCTGAACTTGTATTTATTTTAGAAATAGAACCAAATCAACACTAGACAGTAAATAGCAACAGAACAATTTAAATTCTTGTTTGTTCCTCCAAACCTGCAATTAGGCAGCTCTTAAGGAATCGGACATTAAGTTTTTAATTCAGATCATCCTGCCAGAGACTAGATCAGAAATATAGACTTGTTACGATGTGATTTGGCTACTTAGATGTTAAATACATCAGCGTCAGGAAGAGGAAACCAGGAGCCAGTCTTTCCATGTCTTCAACATTCCACAGCAGTGGCAGCAATCCAAACTGAAAGCATTCAGGAAGACTCCTGGCTAAACGTTACCATCTGATGTAAAATGTTCTCACAGCTTTTCAGTTTCTTCCTTCCAGCCTACCTTCATGAAACAGACAGTAGTTATTTTATAGATTAGAGTGGTGCTGGAAAAGCACAGCAGTTCAGGCAGCATCTGAGGAGCAGGAAAGTCGACGTTTTGGGCAAAAGCCCTTCCTGATGAAGGGCTTTTGCCTCAAACGTCGATTTTCCTGCTCCTCGGATGCTGCCTGAACTGCTGTGTTTTTCCGGCACCACTCTAATCCAGAATCTGGTTACCAGCATCTGCAGTCATTGTTTTTACCTAGTAGTTACTTTATGTAAAATACGTTCACAGGGTATGGGCATTGTTGACAAGCCCAGCAATTTTTCCCCTAGAGAAAGCAGCTTTCTTGAATTTCTGTAGTCCACTTTTATTAGAGAGGGCATTGGAGAATGTTGACCTGGCAAGCATGAACAATCTGCCTGAGACTTGCAAGCAGTGTGGTGTTCCCATCTACCAACTGTCGTTGTTCCTTTATATAGTAGAGTTAGCAGGTTTCCAAAGGAAACCTTGGTAACTTGCTGCAGTGCCTCTTGTGTATGTTGCCCACTGCAGCTATGCTGCACCTTTGGTGGGGGGACTTAATGCCTGAGATGGTGGATAGGACATTGATCAAGCAACCTGGTGACTGGAAAGCGTGCAGATCCTTGAATGTTGTTGTATATACAGTAGCGCCTCGACATACGAATGACCCCATTCACGAACAAATTGGTTTACGAACAGGATCTACGTAAAATTTTGCTTCAACATACATACGAAATTCAAGGTACAAACGAAGGTATGAACACAAGATGCCCGTGTGCGACCACATGGTTTCGTTGTTCTGCTTTGCTACGTGCGCTTTGAACGCCAAAGCTCTCGGGCCCTGTGTGATTTCATTCAGTTAGTCTTTGGCGCACGTGCTGTGAATATCGTTCGTTGCTACGTCCAAGCATTCTTAGAACTTTTTTTTGAAAAGTGGTAGTGATAGTGGTGTTAAGAAGCCTAAACGTATTACTGTGGAAACGAAGAAGGAAACGATCGGATATCTAAATGAGCATCATGATCGCGTGGCTATTGTCCTGCTCTTTCCCCACAACCCTAAACCTTATTTTTATTCCAATCATTATCTGATGTCCTTTCGAATGCTTTGACTGAATAAGCCTCCATCACATTTCCAGGCAGCGCAGTCCTGACCTGAACCACTCACGATGAGCAAATGTTTTCTCAAGTCACACTTGCTTCTTTAGCAAAACGCTAAACCTGTGCCTTCTCATTGTTGATCCATTTGAACTTTGTAGGCTTTCTCCTCTCTGAGCAATGTCGTTCGCAGAGATGATTGTTTAATGGTATTGTCACTGGATAAGTAATCCATAGACCCAAGTAACATCTGGGGTGCCCAGGTTCAAATTCTGCCATGGCAAATTATGGAATTTGAATTCAATTTTAAAAATCTAGAATTAAGATAACCATAAAACCCTCTGTCAATTGCTAGGAAAACTTTATCTGGCTTAATGTCCTGTAGGGAAAGAAACCGCCATGCCTACCCAGTTTGGCTTAAAATGACTCCAGACCTACAGCAATGTGGCTGACTCTTGGCTACCCTCTGGGCAATTAGGGATGAGCAGTAAATGCTTGCTCAGCCAGAAACACCAATGTCCTGTAAATGAAGAAAAAAGTCCCAACTTTGCCAATCTATCCTCATAATGGAAGTTTCTCATTCCTGGAACCATTATACAGACCTCTTTGGCAATCCAATGCTTTCACATCCTTCTTAAAGTGTGGAGCACAGAATTGCATAAAACATTCTAGGTGAGGTCTAACTAGTGTCTTATACTTCCTCAGCAGAACCTCACTGCTCTTGTAGTCTATGCCCCCATTTTGTCCATAGCTTGCTCTGTACATGCATAACTGTTTCATTATCTAAGCAATTACAAACAAACAAAAATCTTTCCAATTTGCCCAGATCATGAACCATAAACTTCAAATCAATCCACTTGAAACACCCAAGAACTGATCAGATCATGCACAAATGCAAGTTTTTATTTCTTTTGATTAAGCTCACTGTCCATTTTCAATTAATTTTCTTGCCTATCTTGCACTCATTGAACATTATATGTATGCTAATGAATGATAAGTTACATTAATCTGTGACAAAACCATGACATCAGTGCTCTGAAGGGTAGCCTTTATTTTCCACAAGCTATTCCAGTTAAGCTCCAACTCAAAATGATTCCAAGTTTATTTCTTTTTGAAACACATGATCACAACTCACCAAATATACCATCATTCTTCTGAGCTGAAATTACTGCAGAAGGCTTCTTTAGCATCTGTGACAAAAGCAGTTCTGCAATCAATTTTCAGAAAAAAATATTTCCAAAATAATTATTTCACTCTACTGTATAATAGAGCACAAAAAATGTTGTATGTAGAATACAGCTCAGATTCATGTTCCAGAATAGATGACCAAATGAAAAATCAACCAGTGCTACAAAATTGTCAAATACTGCAGTACAGAACAAACACAACATTTGCATTCTTCTTACACCACAGAATATTAAAATAAATGTGCCCCATGTGATGTAACTGCTTATTAGGTAACTGGAAACATCAGAACTGAAACGGGTTAATTAGCCAGAGCTCAAGCTCTTTTGTACAAAGGATTTTCTGTATTGTGAGACTGTGAGCTGAATGAGAATAAGACTAATAGTCTGTGCAGTGCTGGGGATGTCTGGTGCCACATTAAGATAGACACCTTCTTATATTCACTCGTGTACTGTTCAAAAGCTGCTGTTGACTAGACAAGAAAATGATTCAATATTTTGGCTGAAACAACAGTCTTCATTGAAAACCAGACTGGCTAGTACAACGGAATTTGGAAAAAAATGCAGTTCTATCCTGCAAGGAAATTTTCGACTTGGATCAGCATTTATGCAGTCTGCTTATTAACAACAATGTATAATATCTGTGTTGCAGTGTACTTAATCATTTGTGCTACAATCAAATGAAAATTCAAACAGTTAGACAGCATTGATTTCAAAAGGGTGCATATAAACGATGAACCACTATGAAGATCATAGACCTCAGGATCATTTTTAACGATTTGTGCCAGATCAGGAATATGCATTTAATTAGTATTTCAGACAGGAGTCCTTTACAAGGGTGAACACTATTTCATAAAAGGGAGTGAGCTGCGTGCATTGGAAAACAAAAGGAGTTTTAAGTGAGCTTGTTAAGACAAAGGTTCAGTCTGCTAAATGTGAAACATGAACTGACTATCCCCATAAAAGGTAAACACCTATTCCACGATCTGAAGTTCCACAAGTATCAGGAGAATGGTTTAAGACTTAAGTATTTCACCTACAATTCAGTTAGAATTTCAATAATATTAGTTTTAGACATGTGAGGAAAAGGTCATCAAAGTCACTGCCATCCTGAAAATAATTCAAACTTCAAAAAAAGAGAAATGATGGGGATTCTTAGTCCAGTCTGATCATTTCTCCCTTGCACAACATTTCGTGATAACCTGACATTGCAGCAATTTCAAGATCCCTTCTAAGCTGCAAAACATCTGGCCATTGTGTGGTTTTATGTACTTTTGCACTTAAAAATAAGTGATCACAGGATAGACTTCTGAGGACTGCTGGTCTAAACCAAGCAAAATCAGTTCCATTTTGGGGAACGTCAACAAGTCTTATTCAGACATTTTGGACAGACATGTACATTTGATAGGTTTATCACAACACATCTAAAGCTGCACTTCCAACAAATGCAATTTACAAAAATTCTGCTGAACAGAACACATGCAATTTTTATTGTATTAAAATTACGTTTTATAAACCAAAATTAGACATATGAAACAAAACTGCAGCCAATTCATGAGAAATGGAATTAACAGCTTTGACTTGAGAGGAAGTGGGAGCAGGAGGGGTTCAGCTCCAAAATCTATTCTGCAATGAAAAAGGCACAACTTACTTCTTTAATTAAAACTTTATTCAAACTACCAGTGGAAAATATTATTGATGAATTAGAAACTTAAAGGATCTGAAAGCAGACTATCCAGCGGTAATCAATTTTTTAAAAGGCTGCAATAAGCAAATGTCAGTTGAATTTGCAAATTAGTTTAAATACATTCATACAAAGAAAACAGGCTGCGGTACAAAAGAATATATCTTGCAAAGTCTGTGGTAAGGTTATCGCATACGTAACCAAAACAGAGTTAATAAAAACATGGGTAACAGTACCTCTTCTGTCCAGGTGGTACAATGCATAAGCAATTCACAAATTAGCATCACCCAGCAACAAAGCTATGTGGCTGAACTTCAAATCATACCTGACTTCTATTTGAACACAATTACTGGATTAGAAATTGCAGTGCTGTAAATTTACAGCAGTTTTAAATATATAGTATTTAAATGTATAGTATTAAACAAACACATGAAAAACTAATATATAACCAAGATTTAAGAATTTAAACTACTTAAATACTATCCAATAATTAAATGAGCTCTCAAATTGCATGGCATAACACCAACAATTGATCCTGCAGCAAACAGTTCTCCTGTCGATCATTAATGCACAGTGATACCATCTTCAAACAGAATTGCAGGTGGTTAAAACAGAAATACATCCAGCATAAAGGTCATGAACAGAAATCACTGAATACTCCTATGTCTGGCTTTAGCAACACTATCTTAACCACAAACACACAGATCTTAGTACGAATCACCTCAAATACATCTTCCACAAAAGAGGCAAACTTCATTCTTGCATGAAATGTTGGCATCTCTGGCAAAGTCAGCATTTGCTCTCCATCCTCAATTGTATTTGAACTAATTGGCTTTCTAAGCTCTTTCAAAAGGCACTTAAGAGTCACCCATATCACTGGGTGGTATCACATCAGGTAAGGATGACATAGAATCAGAGAATCTGTACAGTGTGGAAGCAGGCTATTCGGCCCATAAAGTCCACAGTGACCCTCTGAAGAGCATCCCACCCAGACCTAGCCCCCTACCGTAACCCTGCATTTCCCAAGGCTAATCCAACTAGCTTGCACACCCCTGGACACTACGAACAATTTAGCATGGCCAATCCATCTAACCTGCACATTTTGGACTGAGAAAGAAAACGCAGACATGGGGAGAATGTGCAAGCTCCACACAAACAGTTGCCCGAGGGTGGAACCAAACTCAGGTCAATGACACTGTGAGGCAGCAGTGCTAACCACTGAGCTATCGTGCCTCCTTCTTTCCTTCCATAAATGATGCTTGTGAAGTAAATGTTTTATTTTAAATGACAATCAAGAACGGTTACACAGTGGCCATCAATCGAGCATTTTTTTTCCAGATTTCAGTGAATTCATATTTTACCAACTGCCATTTGAAATCATGCTTCAAAAAACT
The DNA here is from genome assembly GCF_047496795.1 of Chiloscyllium punctatum. Taxonomy (NCBI): domain Eukaryota; kingdom Metazoa; phylum Chordata; class Chondrichthyes; order Orectolobiformes; family Hemiscylliidae; genus Chiloscyllium; species Chiloscyllium punctatum. The sequence continues at coordinate 25,143,832 of NC_092787.1, read as the reverse complement.
AGCCTGGGGTGCTGGATTACCAGTATAGTGAGATTACATTAAGCCACCACCTCCCTATAAATATATCCATGAAAAAAACATTATGCTGCAGTCGAGGAAAAAAAAGCACTCACAAACGATCAAAATCTCTTGTTGGCTTACAATTTTACCAACAAATACACAAATGTTAAGGACCCAGCTATATGCTGTTAAAATCCAAGAATTGAGATCATAAGCTAATAATATTATCCAACAGATATTCTTTAATTTACTAATTAGAAATGCAATTCTTTATATCTGGATAATTGTCATATGCTGACACACTGGACAAGCCAAGGTCATAAATAATATGAGCGGTTGACAGTCTGGCTCCTTAGTATTGCTCTGCCATTGAACAGGATCATGACTGATCATTTACCTTAACTTTCCTGAATGTTCATCATATCCCTTGACACCCTGAGGGATCAAAAATAAAATACACTCAACAGTGGAGAATCCACAACTCCCTGGCATAGAGAATTCCAAAAATTCATAATTGTCGGAGTGGAGAGACTTCTCCTGATTTTACTGAAAGGAAGTTACATCTCTCCCAAAAAAAATTAAAATGCTTATTTTTATCAAACGGTGTAGCAAGGGGAGGTGAAAGTTAAACTTGGAAATGACAATCTCTCACCACATCTTTTGAGATTGAGAGCCAATACAAGATAGACAGACAGACTAATCATAATGCAAGGCCCTGGAGCTCAGGGTTCACAAATGCGCATTTAATGTAATTTGCTCGGAATAGCTTCCCTGTTGCGAACAATGCAAAGACAATAAGTGAAATTCTATTTATTTAAGGACTCCAAGGGACTGCAACAATTTTGCAGTACCTTGGAGTAGGGATGTAAATGAACCACAGAAGAGAAAGGAAAACCATGATTCATTCAAATAGGAGTAAAAAGCTGTGCGGATATATCTCAGCCACATGCTCAGTCACAAATTGAGCATTTGGAATCAAAATGGTTAAAAATATTAAGTAAACAGACCAATATGAAATTTCTCACAAGATGCCAAGTCCCTTGAGAAGATACAGAAAAGATTTACTTGAATATTTCTGGGGACGGTGGCATTTTGTTACAACGTTAGTTTTGAAAATGTGGGGTTTTCTTCTTGAGCTAAAGGCGATCTGATTGAGATGTACAAGGTTATCACCTAAACTAAAGACTTTTTCTTGTCTGCATTTTACAAATTCATCATAACCTTGAAGACACTGGGCAAGAAATTTAGGAGACTCAGGAAGAACATTCTGCGCAGAAAGTTGAATTGACCTGGACTCCCAAGAGCAGCGGATGCCAAAACAGTGACTTCATATAGAAATTTGGATGGACACGAAGGAAATAAAATTTCAGAGACACGAAGATTAATGGGGGCATGGGATTAACTGAACACGTGTGGGGTAACTGGCATGAATGCGAGGAGCCAAAGGCTTCCTTCTGTGCCCTAAACAACTCTAAGTAAAGTCCAGTGTGCTGGATAGAGCAAAACCACAAAATAAAATTATTTTTACATAAAAATTACAAAACATGCTCAGAATATACAATGTTAAAGAAATTTTATGCAGACATTAAATATGGATTCTGAATTTAAATGCACACCATGCAGGGATGATCATCTGGTCAACCCCAGTGTTTAAACATTTTACAAGTACTTCAGGTGCACAGAATTCCAATCATCCCAAATTATGTTGCCAGTTCAGTTCAGAGTGGCTGCGCAAATTCAAAGGAGACCTTGGCATTTCCCAAAAATCAGACTAACTCCCCAGCTGCCTGAAACTTTAATTGTTCATTCATGTCAGCATGCTTCAAGTATATCACAACCATTAAAAAGTGTTTTGTTTTACTGATAATGTGCTACAATATTCCACTCTGGGATAGTAACAGATACAGAGGTCAGTTTAAAGATATACTGACATTATGCTATTAATGGCATGAGTACAGTACTTCCACCAGTAACCGCCTTGGATAATTACTATGAAGGCGACCTCCAGGTCTCAAAGTACAAGAGCTGGCTTTTTCTGGATTTGAATTGTGGTTGAAGGCATGGGAAACTAACCATTTTTCTTCAGAGCCCTCAAAGAGAGTGCAATCAGCAGCACTACTCTGCAACATTAAGGCAAACAGTGCATGCCAGGTCACAGATCTCTTACAACACTACTTCTTGCAAATCACCATACATGAAAACCGCTCTAGATTCAGTTTACAGTGCCATCTCTTTTCATCTGATTTGGCCATGAATTACTTTTAAACAAAAACTTTTGTTTACTTGATTTTTGAACAAGACAAGCTCAGGGGACCTATTTTTGTACATCCTCTTGGAATTTCTGTCACTTTAAAAAGCACAAGATCAAAAGGATTCATTCCAACGCAACAAATAAGTGTCAATCGAAGCAGGGACTTTTTAAAAAATTCAACTTTTCCTTTTCACTCCTTAGGTAGACACTTGTTTTAAAAATGCAACTGCCAGCACTTCACTCATGAACCACTCTGAAGACCAAACAACAATTTGATCTAAGCACTACAAAGTAATTACCTACGTCCACAAAATATCACTTGCTCCCAGGTGAAATCATAGATACAAGGACAGACGTGGACTGCATTTCGCAGGTGCTTCAGCACAAGTTCAAATATTTTCAGCAAAACAAAGACAACAGATTTAAAAGGCACATGACTAAGTATTCTGCAATCTTACCCGTGCAAATTCCAAGGCAAAGACTTTATAAGAAAAATAATCGATCAAAAAGAAGAGTAGTGGACCAGGGTGGTTCGGTTTAAATGGATAAGTTAGGATGTACATACAGAATGTACTTTCTAACCGGTCTATCGAAACAAAAAACAGGTACTGGACCTTCTCCATGTAGAATACATTGGGATTCAGCAGGTTGCCCAAAGCATTAAACTCAAAGCTAATTATATTGGACTCCATGACTCCTCTCATTCAGACCAAGAAATGTGAGAAAACAAGATTAGAGGAAGAAATTACCACCAATCCTACCGGTCAGCACATTTTTCTGAAGTTCTGAACCATAAAACAAAACAACACAGAATTGCTCACCCACAAAAGTACACACCATCGAATACAAGGGGTGATCTGGTGAAGTCTTAAAGATAGTAACAAGAAAAGGCAGGCTATATAAAGAAATTATTTCCACTAGTTGGAGATTCTTGAACTAGAGGCCATAGTCTCCAAATTATTAGGGCCTGACTGCCCCAAGGAGATCAACCCCAGCTTCTCAAGTTTATTCAAATCGCTGTAGTCCTTCACGATGGAATTGTTCTCATAAATCTACTCTGCATCCTCAGGAAAGCCTTCAAAACCTTCCATTGGACTTTAAAACAAGTGGGTTCCCTACACGTAAGATCACAAGGAGGCATTCTAAATGGGATGGAGACAATGGGTCACATATTAGTCTTTCAACTCTGGGACCAGGATTCAAACCCAGCCCAAACTTAATACATAGAAATGCCCTCTATTACCTTGCTTTAAAAAAGATATTATCTGAAATGAAGTTTGTTTCAATCTCAATCTTGATGGACGTGTGTTTCAGCAAAATGGTTCAATTTCTGCACTAATTGGTAACCTCACCAAAGGTCACCTCTTATTCTAGCTGACATGGGAGAACTGGATGTGGACCCTAGAAACATTCAAATGCAAAACTATAACAGCTTTCATTCGGATCAATTTTACAAAATAAACTGCAAAGTTACAGTGAATTACATATAACAAGTTTAACAAAGTTTTCTGACAATTGACGGCAAACACATTAGTGGTTTAACAAACACATTATGCCACTTATGATGATACAACTTTCAGTAATACCTCCAGCAATATATTGCACAATTTCCATTGAAAATCCTAGGCTCTACTAAAGAAGCACTTGGATTCTGCCTACTGCCACCTTGAATTCTGTAAATCCAACTTGAGTTTCAGCTTCTAACAGGAAAGATTTATTAAAAAAATAGAATCCCTACAGTGTGGAAGCAGGCCATTCAGCCCACTGACCGCCAAAGAGCATCCCACCCAGACCCAACTCCCTACCCGATGCCTGTGACCCTACGTTTCCTACAGCTAACCCAGCTAGATTGCACATCCTGAGACACTATGGGCAATTTGGAATGACCAATCCACCTAACCTTTATATCTTTGTATTGTAGAGAAAACCAGTGCACCCGGAGGTAATCCATACAAACACAGGGAGAATGTCTGTATGGAGTTTGCACAGTCGCCAGAGGGTGGATCAAACCTGGATCCCTGGTGCTGTGAAGCAGTAGTGTTAATCATTGAGCTCATGTGGCACTAGTCAGAATTCCAAAATCCCAACTATCGGGCTTTATCTAAACAGAGAATTCAAGAATTTTAAAATTAGTCAAAATAATGTCCCAATTATTATTTTGTAGGTAGGTTTATGGTATGGACTGTGGGATTTTGAAGCTCTCTCAGACTCTCTCACCCTCACACACTGTATCAATGGACACAATGCCAAGAAACGCAAAACCCAAATGACAAAATCCCCAGGATGAACTATGGTGGAAATAAGGCAGAGCTCTGACTTCTGACCACTATCTGGAGGTCTGGCGAAAACAAGCATACAAGGAAATTAACTGATGTCATCAACAAAAAGGGATATGACAGAAGTAGAATCTAATCCCAAAGTGCACCAGTTGCACATTGAACACAAATTGACTGCACTCTGAATTGTAATTGTCAACAGATTCCATTTTCATGCTCACTAAATAGCCAAGAGTAAAAACAAGCAACATGGATGATAACCAGACATGCAAGTTGCAGATTAGAAAAAATAAACATTAAGAAATGAATTTATGCACCACAGTACGGATTTTGAAGGTAATGAGTAATGCATTTGTCGAGGTTAACGAACCGGCTCAACCTTCAGCCCATGGAGTTAAAAACTATTTTACAGAATTCAATTAGCAATGTACAAACACTTGTTGAAAAAGAGAATCTCAGTAGGCAAATAATATTAAGTACCTGCATTGTAATCAGGTTAAAAGCTCACTTGTCTTGACAAGCAAGTCCTCAGGAGCATGTGACAATTCACGTTAGCTGTTCTCATGGCACGCACTTCAACTTAGATTACTTATGATCAACAACATAATCAGTCTGAGTTGCAGAGTTATGCTGAACAGGTAACTTGAGAAAACAATAATTCAACAAGTGAACAAAGTTTGTGGTCTACACATCGGATGTGATTGCACCAGTTTCCATAACACAATATACGCTGGAACGAGAGACAGCTTTCTCAGGAAATTTCAAGGTTTTTCCATACATTTGCCTATAACAGGATTGCGGTGGCCGAGTAGTACCGTTGCTAGACTATGAAGCTAGAAACTTAGCTAATGTTCTGGGGACCCAGGTTCAAACTCTGCCATGGCAGAGGGTGGAACTTAAATTCAATAAAGAATCTGGAATTAAGAGTCTAATGACAACCATTATACTCTTAGCATTAAACTTAAATCATGGTCAATTGTTGGAAAAACCCATCCAGTTAACTTTCGGGAAGGAAATCTGGAGACCTTACCTGGTCTGCTCTACATGTGACTCCAGTCCCACAATAGTGTGGTTGACTCTCAACTGCCCCCTGGGCAAGAAATGCTGGTCTAGCCAGAGACATCCACACCCCATGAGTGAATAAAAGAAAACTATTCAAACTTCAACTAGCACATACTGCAACTAACCAACATACAGATCCTGAACTGTTAATACGGTGTGACAGAGTTTAAAGATCAGGAATATCACACATCCAATTCCTAATCTGTACTGAGTTAGATGCTCTCAGCCAGTACTATGTTGTGAATTCTGGTTAAATTCAGAGTGGGCTTATACGCCAAAGTTCTGGTCTCAAATGCAATCCAATGACATCCATCAGTCTCTGTATGGATTTCACCTGACTCAAGGTATGTTAAACCTGAGTGAGAAATGAATTAGTAGTGCAGAGTAGGAGGGGCTTTGCGTTTTGAAAATGCCAACCTTCTGTTGTGCATTAAGCCAAGGTCATGCCTTGTTATTCAAGAGGATATAAAAATTCTCAAAGAGCATAAGATACCATCGAGAGACCTGGAAACACTTACTCTTCAATTATTAACAAAACTGACTACTGACATTCATTTCAATGCTTCTATGGGGTCTTGCTGTGTGCAAACTAGTGGTTATGTCTACCTACAGCAACTACTTCTGATTGCAAAACACATTAGCATTGAGTGGATAAAAGAGGAGCTACACAAATGTAACATTTTTTTCCTTCTCATTGAAAAATAGATTCTTTGGTAATAACTTGGCAACAATCCCCATGTCAAAAAGCTCAGACACCAACAGTCTAATCATGCACGTGATGAGTGGCCATTTGGGAGTTATACAAGGAGCTGCCAATATCTGATTGTACTGTACCCAGAATGAGTCATTGCCTTTAGGAGAGTAGATAGAGAGGGGAGGGAAAAGAAGAAAAAAAATGGGTGAAGGATTTAATACACAGTAACTTAAAACAAAATACACATAAAACAGATCCCACATTTGGGCTTTGATCTCTAGAGTCTAAAAGAATCTTGACTTAATCGAAAAGTTTCCCCAACCCATTTGGCCACGAAGTCAGCTGCAATCCATTCTTTTAGTACCACAGCAACCACTGAACTAAACCACAAAAAAAAATCTGTCAATGGTCCAGTAAATGTCAGTGTTCTGCATTGCGTTTCCCCATACAGG